>NC_064617.1:166709493-167020048 GCF_023898315.1 Schistocerca nitens | reverse complement strand
TTTATTTATATACACTTATTTCTCACCATGTAGTTTGTTTGCTGTGTATTTCACAACATTTACGTAATGCGAGTATTATTTACGTAACATCTTCTAATGAACTGCTTTCTTCATTTTATTACTTTGTTTGTAATTAATCTTTATTGAATGTAAATTGAATGCAATTAAACTTCTATACTTTGTAAATTTTATATTCCTTGAGAGATAATTTTTTTTAAGTGTAACATTTGTAATACAGCCGTCTTTGTATACACCTCTTTACGTCACAAAATCTTCCAGATGTTTGTGTGGTACTTTACACTATGTGTGTACATTTTGTCAAATAAATTCTTCATATAGTCTTCAATAATTTGTCAATACTAGCAAGCACTATTGCAACATAGACACTCTGCTTTTTCGACGTAAGTTAACTATAACTACACTACTAAACTTCAAGGATTTGTTTACATTTTGTTCAGTTGTTGTCAGGAAAAGTTACCCTTAAACAGACCATTCTAACATTGTATTTTTTTCTGTAGGGCGCTACCCGCCCCAAGGAATTTTTTACAACAAGGTGAATAAAGAACCGAAAATTAAAGTTAAAAGTTACAGTGTGTATCTAGACATGAACATCCGTCGAAGCCTGTAACTGCGCTATTTGCGTAAATAAATAGAATTATCATTTGTGGCTACTCACTATTTTCTTCTTTGCAAGAATCTACCAGGTAATATTGAATAATATACAAATCCCATGAGTAACATGCTCCCCAGTATCAAACTTACTATTGAGTGTCACAGAGGTGAGGGTATCAGATTTCTTGATCGTAGATTAAATGGTTGAATCAAAAGTATATCTTTTAAAATAATAAGGAACACACCTTCATAAAAATAATTATAAATGATACTAACCTACACCGTAAAAATGGCTTATTTCACATTCATGCTAAACTGTATAATAGAACTTCCCCTAATATGGTTTGCAAGGAGAAAAAAATCAATATTATTGAAACTGTAACTAAAAATATTTTGTATAGACCACAGGAAATTGACTACCTTTGTAATGAAAATAAAGGTGTAAAATTACTTTCAGTTTATTCGCAACAATCAGTAGAAAAGACAACATTTCCATACTTCAATTTCTCCAGGCGTTTTCATGACGATATAAATCTTGGGTGATCAGCCTGGTGTGAGTGTACAAAGGACGCAATATTTCGGCAATCGACCTTGTTGCCAGCACACATGGTGATAGCAACAAGGTCGATTGCCGAAATTTTGTGTCCTTTGTACACTCACACCAGGCTGTTAACCCGAGATTTATTTTGTCAATATTTACATACATTCTCTGCCTAGGCACAATCTCATACCAAGTTGCATATCTTTTCCAAAGGACATGACTTTAAATAAATTTCTGCATCAGTAAGACTGTGCAGCATGGCATGGTACACAACACCAAGTCCTCCAGCCTAGCCTGGAGAAATAAAGAAGATACAAGATTGCATGTGACACTACCCGAGGTTGTTCTTGCCCAGACTGACAGAAGATTTAATAAAACATAATGTCAAAACATAAATGCTTTTAGACTAAAAAAATGAAGTACATCTCGAATCGCCCCTCACATGGATCAACATGGTGCACTAGCAGTGACAACAAGACGGACCTTCTAGAAGAACCAGAAACATACACTCATACACATAGTTCACCCCATTACATTCTAAATGAACAGCTACAGCTAGCTGACAAACTATTTCTGTATAATTTTCTTGGGCTGTTCGCACAAATAAAAGCAGCATGGCACCCAGCATTCACAAAACTGAACAAGAATATCCTCACTTAAACAGAAAAACACCAGCACTGCATGACATCCTAAAAGCTACTACTGATGAACAGGAACACAGCCCATACTGAACACAGTTGAAATACACTCAGGGTTAACTAGTAACAAATATTTTCAGTTTTAAATATAAAGTAAGCTTTAACGTAGTTTTCAGACACTTATATTTGAAATAACCTGTACATCAAGTCAGTTTAAAGTTATTTCAATCTAAATTCTTCTGTTGAGCATACGTGTTGTCCTTATGCCTATACTTAGCTTATCAGTGAGAGAATGGGCCCAGGATAATGTGTAACTGGTTTCTCATGTCGAGGTCACTCATAATGACTTATGCTCTAAGGTTACACAGTTGTGTGACATATAATCCAGGTCACACCGAGACCCCTCTTTCTGGGGAACCACCAAGAAGTGGTGAACCTTACTCTCCCCCTCTCCACCATCCCCTCCCCACCCCTCCAGAACCAATGAAACTGAAGCAACCCCTCCCCATCTTCAGCTTTTGCATCCAGGGCACCTGACTGGTTGGTTTTCACTCTGGAGCTGGGCAGCATAGGGATAGTATCGGAGTGTCTCTTTGTTCGCAACAAATCACTGTAATTCTGTTAACCCGCATCACAAAAATTTAACAATACGTGCCTTTCGTCATTCGAGGTACCAACAGAGACCACATCCTGGCGGATACTAATGTAAATAACATTCCTTCCAAATTTTAAGAATTTTTCTCCATATTTCGTATTGCCCATATTGTCCACAATTTTACGAAATTTTCCATTTTTCGTAGTTTTCCACGTTATCGACACTTTTACGTATTTGTTTCACATTTCTTCGTATTTATCCAAAATTTAATCCACATACGGAAGTTCCATCCCATAGCTGCCGACGTCACGTCAACGTCACGTCACATCTCGCTGATGTCACGATACTCTCAGCCAATCATAACGCAGCATGTGCCCGAATCATTCATCATTGTTAAGGCACCCTGCGTTACAACTGTGTGTGTGTGTGTGTGTGTGTGTGTGTGTATGTGACGTTATAATGTGCACAGCAGAAACGAACAACTTGCTAGAAATAATGAGCGCCGTACACGTCATGCAAAACGATTGTGTGTATGAATTTAATTTATGTTGTAAGACACTATTGCACCGTGTGTGGCGAAATTGATGGCAACACGTCGTATTATGCAAATGGAAGTATATACTAACGTAATGTATGGTGTGCGACGCTACGAAAATAAGATGCTCAGTTAATGAGGTGACGACATATTAGGCAAAAATAATAGAAAAATTTCACCAGTAAGGAGGAAGACTCAAGCGTGTTAATTATGCAGCACGACAGTGTTTCTAAATTTCGTTCTAGAGAGTTATTAGATGTCTTTTGCAAAATGATAGCCTATCAGGTCTATCGACGCATCTAGGTGAACTGTGTGCGTCCATCAGCTCGGTGAGGTCAGCCTGGTGGGAACTGCTAACAGAACTACCACATCTTGCAAAGTCATCCCTACGGTACTAGCATGTGTTAAAACTGAGCACGTTTTCATAGTGGTGTAAATAATGATGTAACAGCATATTCAAATAAATATTAACAATATGCACTCTACTGGCCATTAAAATTGCTACACCACGAAGCAGGGCAGATAATAAACGGGTATTCATTGGACAAATATATTATAATAGAACTGACATGTGATTACATTTTCACGCAATTTGGGTGCATAGGTTCTGAGAAATCAGTACCCAAAACAACCCCTCTGGCCGTAATAACGGCCTTGATACGCCTGGGAATTGAGTTAAACAGAGCTTGGATGGCGTGTACAGGTACAGCTGCCCATGCAGCTTCAACACGATACCACAGTTCATCAAGAGTAGTGACTGGCGTATTGAGACGAGCCAGTTGCTCGGCCACCATTGACCAGACGTTTTCAGTTGGTGAGAGATCTGGAGAATGTGCTGGCCAGGGCAGCAGTGGGACATTTTCTGTATCCAGAAAGGCCCGTACAGGACCTGCAACATGCGTTCCGTATTACCCTCCTGAACCTACCGATTCCATATTCCGCTAACAGTCATTGGATCTCGACCAACGCGAGCAGCAATGTCGCGATACGATGAACCCCAATCGCGATAGGCTACAATCCTCTCTTTATCAAAGTCGGAAACGTGATGGTACGCCTTTCTTCTCCTTACACGAGGCATCACAACAACGTTTCACCAGGCAACGCCTGTCAACTGCTGTTTTTGTATGAGAAATCAGTTGGAAACTTTCCTCATGTCAGCACGACGCCAACCTTGTGTGAATGCTCTGAAAACCTAATCATTTGCATATCACAGCATCTTCTTCCTGTCGGTTAAATTTCGCGTCTGTAGCACGTCATCTTCGTGGTGTATCAATTTTAATGGCCAGTAGTGTATGTCAGTAGTATGTGACGTCATAGCAAACTTCTTTAAGTACTGTTGTTTTACCGATTTTCAAGACTGTCAACCAAAGACCTGTATTAATATAGTGTATGTAACAATTAGCACTGTGCTACATACACGCATCTAGATTACGGAGGACTCCAGCCTGCATTCGCAGGATAATGCGGGGTCGAATGAGCGAAGTGAAATGCAGGCAGGATGTGAACTCATCGAGCAGCCACGGCTGGTATCGAATGCCTGGCAGCGAACGATAGAGCTCCATATGATGGCTCAGCACTATGCTGGACTATTTCCCCAGGGATGGTAGAAATTTGCATTATTTAAACAATGTGTATGTGTAATCTTCGCTGATGGGACCTCCATGGACGCTGGCACAAAGGGCACTGCTACAAAATCCGCCAGGGAGGGAGCATTCCGCAACAGCCAAGTAGTTGTAACTCACCGATACTTTCATGTTCACCAGAGGGAAACTGTGAGCGACTTTGTGAATAAACGTTGCTAGCAGTTTAAGCATGAAGCATTCCCCTAGACTCCCCTTTTGTCCCTGGCCCATAAAAGACGAGCTCCCTCTCTTTCAAAAGATCCATTTTTAATACTGGATCCTATGTGTGGGTGGAATCTTTCTGGCTCGGTTCACCACAGGGAGTGGATAGTTATGAAACATCATCAACAGAAGAGATCAGCCAGAGATCCCCGGTGTGCCGAAAATTGGTTACGTGGTATAAATTCTTCCATTTATTATTATAAGAGAGTGTGTGAAATTGCTGGCAGACACGAAAATAAATTCTAGTACGAGGGCTACCAGTCTTTTTGTGTCGGTCACAATGGTAAGGTCGTCTGGAGTGTCCTTCGAACGTAGGAAAGAGTGTTGATGTTCCACTTCGTTTGTGTTGATATTCCCCGTTGTATGTGAACCATAGTGGGCAAATTGGGAAAAATTTTGAGACGAAATAGAACCTTGTGCGATTCTTGAAAGTTTCCCGGCGTGCTGAATATGCTATGAGGTTTCCGGATTACAGTTGGTTCATGTTGACTTCTTGTCAGAGTATTTCGGCTTACAACCGAGCAGCCATCTTCAGGTGAGTAGCGGACACTCCGGCTGCAAATTCCGAAACCTTATAGGAAATATAGTCTTGCAAGCAAACCGATGATGAGCGAGATTTGTCAGTGCTCGCGGGTAAAATAAAAAGACATGTAGCGCGAAATAAACTCTTGGAATCTGAGTGTGTAACTCCGCTATAACACTTATAGATACATATACACGTATTCGTCACAGGAAACGAGACAAAGCGATGGACACAGTGCACCAAAAATGAACTATTTATGCACACGAAGACATCAAGTCACAAAGGTCACGGTACCTCTCTCGCTACGTATAAAATGCGACCTTATAGAGCTGCAAATTTCTCGCACCGTCCATCGATAATCTGATAACCAAGTACACACATAAAAACATACACACACACAAAGACACACACACACATGCGAAGGACATATGTGGAATGACTGCAGAAAAAACAGTCTGCATAGATCTGATAACAGTAGAATCTTCCCGATTCCTGCATCTACTATGAGTGAAAGCCACCTCCACAAGCGCAAGGAGTCTGGTATCTCAGAAATATCGTGGCAATGGCGCTTCTCGCTTAAATGAAACGCCTACTGCTGGGGAGCAACTGACACAGTCTCAAAGGACGGACGCTGGTTCAGTGCCACCTCGTTTACGTGGGGCTTCGAAAACCCGATTTTGTAAACCGATTAACCAATAATGCTTCTGGGTGGTCGTGTAAACAGTTAAAAATTGAATCTGGAAACCCGCTTCATGGTTGGCGGTTTTCCAGTTCTGCAGTCGCTCCCAGGTAAACGCGGCCATTTTTGAAACATGCTTGAGCGGTCAGGTTTCGCTAGTTTTTAAAAAAATTCGGCTAATATGAACAGATTGGCTTTTTATACAGTGAAGGATAGGTAGAAATATTAGACTTTCTCTTGGTTCTTGTATGACGTTAGAGCTCTGACCATGTCCCGTCAACGACTCTGTCATTAGAAAAAATGAAAATGTCATGTGGCTAGAGCGTCCCGTTGGGTAGACCTGTAGCCTGGTGCAAGTCTTTTGAGTTCACGCCAGTTCGGCGACATGCGTGTCGAGACTCTTCATTGAAAACGAGGCACGAGTCAGCGACTATCGGGCTCAAGTTCAGAGCCTGATGTTGCCAAGAGGAGACAGCTGTAGACGTGATATTGCTGCCAAGAAGAGACACCTGTAGACGTGATGTTATCAAATATTTTTCTTTCTTTCCCTTGTAAGGCACTAAATGCAACAATTCGTTTGGAAAATGCCAATAATCCTTTCGTGACATGATTTCATGTCATAGCTGGTACTCCTCTTTAGGGATCACATATTTAAGATAATTATAGACCGTAACTATTAATCCAAACTAGTATGGGTCTTAGACTGACGAGAAAATCCTGTAATATAGTTCCTGAAGTTGCCAGTCACACTTCATAGCATTGAATCGTTTCCTGCTTCCATAAATGCTGTAATACACGTCTTACTAGGTATGACACTTTCTCCAAATTCAATAAAATAATGCTGAAGCTGGTACCAGCCATAAAGCTTTGTCCCAGCGTTTTTCTAATATTTATTATGAAATAAACATGTTTAAACATTGGGCTGACAGTAAAACAGATTTATATGGAAGACCTACACCATACTTTTCGTCGTAATAATAACCCACATATGTTAAAGCTACCTGGTAAGTGTATCAGTTTGACGACCAAATAACGTATTCTTTCGTAGAAAACACGGAAGTCCTCAATACGTTGTGCACGTGATAAATAATCATTATAGTTCGATGATTAATGATAGATAATCATTTACACCATATGGACATTAGTGCTATGAGGTTGAACTGTAACACGTCTGGAAGGCTAATTTTCCTCCAATCATAACAGGAAATGCAACATAAACCATGTTTTCCAGTCCTAAAGGAAATAACCGACTACAGAAACATGGCTGAATAGGTGATTTCAGTCATCCAGCAGAATCTCATTGAATTCCAGCAATATATAGCCTACAAAATAACTGTCAGTATCGCTGTTTGTGTGTCATCTATACCACTTTAAAACTACAAGCATAGAGTGCATGTTTTTTTATAATCCATTATAAGTCCTGGTTGTTTTTAAGTAGAGCGTTAATCCACTAAAACGGCACCTTTCGACAACATGTACTCATCCAGCTATAAATATATAACATGTGTCTTCTGATATTAGGAGACATCACGAAAACGTGATAAAAAGCATATAACCTCGTATCTCTTCCCAGTGGACAAAGCAATAGAACGTCATTATACACATATACTACATATACAAGAACCTTAACACGTAATGACCTAAGTCTGGTCGACACATTACCGACTTTACATACGAGGAAGATATAAATTATTCTATGTATCTGCCAGCAAGACAATCCGACCCACTAGCGATGTGTAGTTGTTCCTGAAATTCTCAGACTTCTGTCAATAGAATTTTCCATAGTCTTAAAACTAGCAAAAAATCTGATGGAAAGTATTGTCTCCTACAATGGCAGTAAGTGCAATTCATATGTAAAATTACCGTAATCTTTGCATGTTATTACTTCCTCCTATAGCTAGCACTCTGATGTGTAATTTGTTTCAAATATTTATATACCATTTCTATTAAAGCAGAGTGGTATGGGCCTTAGACTGACGAGCAAATCCTGTAATGTTTATAAAGTTTCTAGCCACACTTTGTAGGACTAAAGAGTTTTTTGCTTGCAGAAATGCTGTAACACGTACCTTACTGAGTAGAAGATTGTTCCAAAAACCAGTAATGTAAGGCTGAAATTATTACCAGTAGATTCAATCAACACGCTAGTATTACGTGAACATAAACTGATCACCACTCTTATCGTGAAAACACCATACAATTCTGACATTTGAAACCAGCGTATGATAAAGGAAATTAGGGCAGACAGATAGACGTTTTCTTGTCTCGATCCGCTTTACGGAATGGCACAAAGTGTCAAATGTAATACGTTTGTGTTCTAAAAGAGAGCTGGGTGAGATGTCATGATCGTATTATCCTCTTATAATAAAAGAGCGACCAAGAATTTGTACAAGCGTAAATAAAAATGACGAATCTGTGCACTAAGTGTCGTCAAATATTTATTTGGGAATACACATATGTAAAGAATAAACTGGCAATAAAATAGACTCCTACGCAGCAGCTACAATTTAGTTCTCGTGGTGACTATAGCCCACATCTATTAACCAAGTCAGGTAAGGTGTCAGACAGATGAGCAGATACCGTGTTTCTTGTAACATACCATGGTAATCCATGTTACGCATGTATAAATACACTCCTGGAAATTGAAATAAGAACACCGTGAATTCATTGTCCCAGGAAGGGGAAACTTTATTGACACATTCCTGGGGTCAGATACATCACATGATCACACTGACAGAACCACAGGCACATAGACACAGGCAACAGAGCATGCACAATGTCGGCACTAGTAGAGTGTATATCCACCTTTCGCAGCAATGCAGGCTGCTATTCTCCCATGGAGACGATCTTAGAGATGCTGGATGTAGTCCTGTGGAACGGCTTGCCATGCCATTTCCACCTGGCGCCTCAGTTGGACCAGCGTTCGTGCTGGACGTGCAGACCGCGTGAGACGACGCTTCATCCAGTCCCAAACATGCTCAATGGGGGACAGATCCGGAGATCTTGCTGGCCAGGGTAGTTGACTTACACCTTCTAGAGCACGTTGGGTGGCACGGGATACATGCGGACGTGCATTGTCCTGTTGGAACAGCAAGTTCCCTTGCCGGTCTAGAAATGGTAGAACGATGGGTTCGATGACGGTTTGGATGTACCGTGCACTATTCAGTGTCCCCTCGACGATCACCAGTGGTGTACGGCCAGTGTAGGAGATCGCTCCCCACACCATGATGCCGGGTGTTGGCCCTGTGTGCCTCGGTCGTATGCAGTCCTGATTGTGGCGCTCACCTGCACGGCGCCAAACACGCATACGACCATCATTGGCACCAAGGCAGAAGCGACTCTCATCGCTGAAGACGACACGTCTCCATTCGTCCCTCCATTCACGCCTGTCGCGACACCACTGGAGGCGGGCTGCACGATGTTGGGGCGTGAGCGGAAGACGGCCTAACGGTGTGCGGGACCGTAGCCCAGCTTCATGGAGACGGTTGCGAATGGTCCTCGCCGATACCCCAGGAGCAACAGTGTCCCTAATTTGCTGGGAAGTGGCGGTGCGGTCCCCTACGGCACTGCGTAGGATCCTACGGTCTTGGCGTGCATCCGTGCGTCGCTGCGGTCCGGTCCCAGGTCGACGGGCACGTGCACCTTCCGCCGACCACTGGCGACAACATCGATGTACTGTGGAGACCTCACGCCCCACGTGTTGAGCAGTTCGGCGGTACGTCCACCCGGCCTCCCGCATGCCCACTATACGCCCTCGCTCAAAGTCCGTCAACTGCACATACGGTTCACGTCCACGCTGTCGCGGCATGCTACCAGTGTTAAAGACTGCGATGGAGCTCCGTATGCCACGGCAAACTGGCTGACACTGACGGCGGCGGTGCACAAATGCTGCGCAGCTAGCGCCATTCGACGGCCAACACCGCGGTTCCTCGTGTGTCCGCTGTGCCGTGCGTGTGATCATTGCTTGTACAGCCCTCTCGCAGTGTCCGGAGCAAGTATGGTGTGTCTGACACACCGGTGTCAATGTGTTCTTTTTTCCATTTCCAGGAGTGTAATTATTGCAGATTCGATGAGTAATAGTAGGTACAGTATCATACTTGACTGGCGCTGTGTGGCTGAACCGTAACTCATCTTGCAGGGCTATATTTCGGTCAGCCATAGTTAAGAGTGGAAAACAAAGCACGTTTCCCAGACTTCGTTCTACAGCAACCAGCCAATTGCAGAAGCGTGGGTGACGAATTATGTCAGACATCCAGCAAAGTCGCATTGAATTTAACCAATACATAGTCTGCAAAAGGACTGTCAGTAACACTGTCTATGAGTGTAATCGATTTCCGCGTTAAAATTATAAACATATAGTGTGCACATTTTTATAACCGTTGTAGGTGCTGGCAGTCTTCTTTTGTAAGCAGGTTGTCAAAGTAGAGTATTGCATACTACCATTACCGAGTAATCTATTAAAATTACATTCTTCCAAAATATGTACACATCCAGCTATAATATAACAGTTACCCATTCCACTTTCAGGAGGTGTAATGGAAACGTTATCACCATGAAACCTTGTACTAAGTCCCACAGGACAAAAAAATATAATGACATTACGACTACATATACGAAACCTTTAAGAGTTTAATGCCTAAGTCTGTTCTATGTGCAAATGATTAGCTTTTCAGAGCATTCACACAAGGTTGGCGCCGGTGGCGACAGCTACAACGTGCTGACATGAGGAAAGTTTCCAACCGATTTCTCATACATTAACAGTAGTTGACCGGCGTTGCCTGGTGAAACGTTGTGATGCCTCGTGTAAGGAGGAAAATGCGTACCAACACGTTTCCGAGTTTGATAAAGGTCGGATTGTAGCCTATGGCGATTGCGGTTTATTGCTGCTTGCGTTGGTCGAGATCCAATGACTGTTAGAAGAATATCGTGGTTTCTGGAGGGTAATACGGAACGCCGTGCTGGATCCCCGTATCACTAGCAGTCGAGATGACAGGCATCTTATCCGCATGGCTGTAACGGATCGTGCAGCCACGTCTCGATCCCTGAGTCAACAGATGGGGACGTTTGCAAGACAACAACCATCTGCACGAACAGTTCGACGCCGTTTGCAGCAGCATGGACTATCAGCTCGGAGATCATGGCTGCGGTTACACTTGACGCTGCATCACAGACAGGAGCGCCTGCGATGGTGTACTCAAAGACGAACCTGGGTGCACTAATGGCAAAACGTCATTTCTTCGGATGAATCGAGATTCTGTTTACTGCATCATGATTGTCGCATCCGTGTTTAGCAACATCGCGGTGAACGCACATCGGAAGCATGTATTCGTCATCGCCATACTGGCGTATCACCCGGCGTGATGGTATGGGGTGCCATTGGTTACACGTCTCGGTCACCTCTTGTTCGCATTGACGGCACTTTGAACAGCGGATGTTACGATAGACCCCTGCGAAACCCTACATTTCAGCAGGATAATGCACGACCGCATGTTGCAGGTTCTGCACGGGCCTTTCTGGATACAGTAAATGTTCGACTGCTGCCCTGGCCAGCACATTCTCCAGATCTCTCACCAATTGAAAACGTCTGGTCAATGGTGGCGGAGCAACTGGCTCGTCACAATACGTCAGTCACTACTGTTGATTAACTGTGGTATCGTGTTGAAGCTGCATGGGCAGCTGTACCTGTACACGCCATCCAAGCTCTGTTTGACTCAATGCCCAGGCATATCAAGGCCGTTATTAAGCCAGAGGTGGTTGTTTTCGGTACTGATCTATAAGGATCTATGCACCCAAATTGTGAAAATGTAATCACATGTCTGTTCTGTATAATATATTTGTCAAATGAATACCTATTTATCATCTGCATTTCTTCTTGGTGCAGCAAATTTAATGACCAGTAGTGTATAATTTAGTCTATATCTCTGTCAGCAAGGCATTCAGACCCTCTAGGGATGTATATCTGTTCTTTTCATTCTCAGATAACAATTACTAGAACATTTCATATTATTAATCCGGGCAAAACACCTGAGCAGGATGTCGTATCCCACGCTGATTTGCTTACTACCAATAGACAGTCACCCACCAAGAGATAATCCACAGCCGAACTGTTAGCAGCGCTGTTTGGTAGCTTATGTAATCAATTTTCAAGTTAAATAATTAAAAATGTGGATATGCAGAGCATCGTTGTATAGCAAGTTACAAGTCCTGATGACCTAGAATGTACATCTTTTAATATTCGTAAATGCGTCTTGGTGTAGTAATATAATCAGAATGACCGCCAACAGCAAATGCTTTCTACTAATCATGATTATTAGCACTAGTAACAAAAACCTTGGGTAAGTTTCACCATGACAACGGTTCAGATACGTGGTCTTCTGGTCATACATTTTAAATATGACAGGACATGCAATCCAATTACAGCATTTTGTGTGTAGTGCGACACGCACCAGGACCATGAGGTGGGGCTTGGGTCCATTAGCGATAAGCAACATGTTTAGTTCTACTCTGCACACCAAAAACTCTTTCTTAGCGGTGTGAATTTATTAAGATATGATTACTGATGCCTATAAAAAAAGTGAGGCGCCACTCCCAAGGACGACACCACTGTGGAACTGAAGATACTGCCCTAATATGGATTACTGCCATATAGTGTGGTTGACTTTGATATCGTTTTATGTAGAATGAAGGCAAGTATTCTGATCAAATAAGGCGTAGAATCTAGAGTTATATCGTCAGTCTATCTCTTTTCAGCCACTGTAGTTGTCGTAAATGTCTTGGAATACGTTATTTTATATGAGCACTTGTGAACAGCATGAGTCTGCGTAATCAAAATCCATATTAAATAATTAAAAATATGGACAGATAGACAATATTTGGCATTAGAACCTCATTACTCAAACATAGCTCAGTCAATAATTCATACTGGTACAATAATTAGACATTAAAGACTCAGTATTGCAGCACTTTTGTCACAGGCTATAAGATTGGATGCAGTCACACGCTATTTTGTGTGTGTGTGTGTGTGTGTGTGTGTGTGTGTGTGTGTGTGTGTGTGTGAGGGGTGCTTCAAACTCATTGGTACAGGGGTTAGTAGGGGAAGAGATGGTGGTGAGAGGTAGGAGAATGTGGGGTTACCTTGATTATGAGTGGCCCAAGCAGGAAACATGACACTGAAGTCCTGATCAGCGTTCTTCAGATAAGAAACCCGTTTAACCTACTTTGGGCCCACTCTCTCACTGAAAAAACAACTACCCTCCAACTTTTTAATTTTATATCATCCCCAACTAAATTATAAACTGTAATAATGATCATTAGAAATTCTTTATATAATGTTTATGTTTGTTTGTTGGTGTGTGTTGCCGGCCGGTGTGACCGAGTGGTTCCAGGGGCTTCAGTCTGGAACCGCGCTACCGCTACGGTCGCAGGTACAAATCCTGCCTCGGGCATGGAAGTGTGTGATGTCCTTAGGTTAGTTAGGTTTAAGTAGTTCTAAGTTCTAGGGGACTGATGACCTCAGCTGTTAAGTTCCATGCTGCTCAGAGCCATTTGAACCATTTGGTGTGTGTCTGTGTGCTTATGTGTGTTTGTGTAGCTATGTCTACATAATCTCTAATTCATAGTATGCAGTTTAATGGGTTCATAATGTTTAGTTACAATTTGTGCTGACAGTTGTTGAAAAAAGATTCCTGAAAACCACTTGCGTTATATTCGTTTAATGATAAGGTCATTATTATAAGCTTTTTTCTGTAAATAACGTGTTACATCGCCCACACTTTTTCTTTATTTAGTTTAGAACTTTGCTCAGCATGAAATGAATGATATATCTGCTCAGTGGATTCTATTTGCAGTGTAAACAAAAAAATCAATTGTTTGAATCTCAAACCGACTTGCAAAATATTACAAAAATTGTCGTGTACCAGTTGGAATTCTTTCAATTGGACGACTCGGCGGCTTGCATGTTCTTAAAGCCAACGGCTCCTGGTTTTCCCTGGACTGTCACCTATCAAAGTTCGAGCTGGGCCCAACTTTGCTTAACTTCGGTGATCGAACAGGAACCGGTGTTACCAACATGGCAAGACGGTTGGTAGCAAAATATTATGAAAGGTATATGTGCCACAAAGGTTAATTTATTATATGATTTTTGTTAGCACTAGGCAGCCTGTCCATTGCCCTGTAAGAAACATACGTAAGCATATACAGCAGTTTCTTATGATGTCCTTCTAAATAAATGTACATTAATACATATTAAGTATCAGAAAAACTCACAAATTGCTGGTAAATATTCGTATATTCTTGTGCAGCATGGGAATTGAAAACATGCTTATGACCAAGGCAGTGATGGTCAGAAATGTTGTCCATCTGAATGCGGACAAGACAGTCCAAAACTAGCTATGGAACTGAGATAAAACATTTCAAAAGTATTTGTAGCTGGTTGCATTAGTCACCAACAAAATTTACTGATTACTTTTTCCTAGAATAGTGTGTCTTTGTGTAAATGAGCTAAATCATATTTCTGTGGCAATATTGATTTTACTTTTATTAACTACGTTTTTCGTAATATTCTGTAAAATTATGACATTATTAAAGTAACAATAAAAATATAACTTTCGATATGAATCAAATAAATCAGGCTAATGTTGAAGGTTGTAGATCTGGTGATAGAGGAGAATAGTGAAAACTTGATAGGTAGTTTGGATAACCAATGAAGAGATACTGAATTGAATTGGGGTAGAAAGAAATTTGTGGGATAGCTTGGCTAATGGAAAGGCTTACTTGATGCCACAAGTGCTGAAGTATCAAGGAATCGTAATGGAAGGAAGTAGTGGTGGGGGAGGGGGAGGTTTCAACCACTTTCGAAAGACTTTGTCTTCACATGAATGAAGATATATACTTGTGGGCAACATTGACTTACGCATAAGATCGGTGTAACGCTCTCTGTTGCAGCTAGCTTCCTCGTTTGTTCGTTATGTTGCGAGAGGAAGATGAAAATTTAGTTTGGCAGCAGAACAGAGCACCACTGATGTTGCAACTGTATGTAATACTGTTCACAGTGAGTTGTAATAACAGTGAGCTGCCTCGACGTTTGATACATCAAAAGATACGCCTTAGTCTGATAGTGTATGATTGGCGTGAAAGGTCACTCAATCTCACGGTAAGTAATTCTTTTGTGGTACGAGGGAGGGTTTTTTTTTAATGAAAAACTCCGTCTATGTTTCTTCCCTTCCAACAGCTGTGGCTGAACTGCGATGTCGCATACCAAAACCGTGGTGGTTGCAGTAACTCGTTGATGCTAAAAGTAACTGTGAAATGTACTCCAAAGTTGTATGTGCTGACATGTGAAAGGTATACACTTCCCAAATTAGATGGGTCTATTTATAGTTTTTAAAAAATGCGCTTCGATGCACGAGGTGAAATTCTCCCCAGTTCATGTAAAAGATGTAGTCATGTAAAAACGGAACAACATTTTTGAAACATCTTGCATACAAAGATTGTCCTCACTAGAGCAATAAACAATCTTCTTTCTAGAGATAACTCTCAGTCTGTTTCTTGTATCTGTGACCAATTGTAATTTTTATGATCTGTTATTTACAGTTCACAGTTTAACGTTGTTTAAAAGAGCACATTATGACAGGGATGTTAGAACACCCTCCACCGTAAAACAATAATAAATCATATTTCCAAAACAAATATTGTCCTGTGATAGTGGTAATATTTGGCCCCAAAATGTGAGCTCATCAGCGCCGTTGCTAAACTGACTGAAGATGAATGTGGTTAATGTTTTTGAAAAATGTGCATCAAATGATACAGTATAAAATATAGTTATCATACGCCTTGATACACTCTCTCCCACTCTCAATGAGACTTCTGGACACAAGACCAAGTTAGGTATACCTCGAGTCATTTTATTGTTGAAATACATACACTAACTACATAACGACTGAAAGTGTAACAGGAAAATGTGCCTGACTGATAAATGGGAAAATAATAGATGAACCAGTCACTCAGTAATCAGAATAGTATCTTCTAACTGAGAATCTTGGTAGAAGTTATACATCACATAGATTCTTAAAACATGAAACACATCCGATTCCGTCTTCTGCTAAAATATAGGGTATATCAGCTAGTAAGTCCCTTGTACCTCCCACATCTTTGTATAAAACGTATTATACTATAATGTGGTTCCTTTGTAAGGCTTCAGGTGTTTTCGTAGAATGAGGTGCCCATCTGCTCAGATTTACATTGTTCATTGAAAATAAGAGGCAAAACTGTTATTCTCAGTCTTTTTCTGCCAACTTCTTTGCCTTTCCCGTAAGCTCTAGGAGCAATGTCTGTGTCTCATTTGCGGAGAACAAAGAAATTACAACCAATATAGAACTAAAATAAGAAATGACGATTCCTTATTATATTAACAGCATAGTAAAAGTGCTTTGTGTAATTAATGTTGTGCGTCAGCGGAGCTCTTACGAGCATGCTCCACGTCGACTCGCTGATGGTAGCTAGGGAGCCCGCGGCGTGTGTTATCACTCTCCGTCGCGTTCGGTTCAGCCATCTTTCCGTCGTCTCGCGCCGCTGCCTCCATTGTTCACAGTGACGAATTGCTGCGCTTCGTGCACCACTACCAACCAGCCACTCCCTGCATTCAAGCAGAGTAACGCTCAAGTTCTCCTGCGCTGGACTGAAAACAAATTCTCGACAGCTTTTGTTACTGTAAAGTTATTCGGGAAAAGACGTTCTGTAGCCAAAATCGCATATATATTTATTTACTGTAGACAACCGGTTTCGACAGGCTTTGCTGTCATCTTCTGATCTTCAAAAATTTTTCGTTACAAAACGTGTTCACTCCGAGTTGGATTCCTCATGGCGAAGTTATCATATTAGTAGAAAAAATCTAGCACGTTATGCAAAGGTTTGTCAAAAATAAAGCGTTCCCAGTCAAAATGCTCCTTGTGTGCATGGACATGGCCTTATATTTAGCAGTCAGAGATGACTGTTCAGTCTTTAAACACACAAAATGCACAACAGCACACTTTTTCACCCCTTAGTTTGACATGTTAGTTTGACACGTATCTTTCGCTGATGGAGTACAACAGATCGCTTCTTCTCATTCCAAAAAATGGGAAAATTCGTCAGTAACGTTACTGAGTTCTTCATAGAGTAAAATAAGTCTGTCTTTCTGCTTCGCCAGCTTTATTACTGATCTGAAATCAGGATGTTTCAAATGCGCTTGTTGGTTTTGGGATGCTCTGCTTTCAATCGTTTTACTATAGCTGGTCAATTATTGTAAATGTGGTAAACAAATTACCTCTTGAATAGAAGACAACCACGAAAAAATTGTATACTAAATTCTGAAATTGGTACCGATATAAAAAAAAATAAAAAGAAAATAAGCAACAAATTCAACGCACATTAATTGCTCTATAATGAAACCGTAATCTTTCTATTGTGTTAATATTTGTTGCGTGTAACGGATGAGTCAGCAATAATTTTGTCTTCGAATTACTTAACTATTGATTTGTCGCTCTCTGGAAACTCAACTGCCATATTAATCTCTGCTTGTATCAAATTAATCTTCCTAAGCTTACTGTTTGTTACAACTAGTTTGGCGTGTTAATGAGTTGCCGAACCTGAACGTATTATATGACATATGCTGCTGTTTTGTCTATACTTTCCGTTTCTCTGGGAGTTGCTTCTCTCTGCACCTCCAATTTCTTTCCAGCAAGGCCTTCAAATGTTTGTAATCATGTTATATCGCACTATATTTGTCTGGTATCAGTCTTTAAAGGTTGTGTACCTCTGTATAACCAATAATAACTGCATGTCACAGCCTGAACCATCACTATCAAAATCCATGGATTTCATAATCGGCTTTACCTCTCCTTCTGATATTTCCGCAGTAATTCAGCACCTTTGATGCCGATCCACTAAAATTCTCATCCTACCACACTTACTTACATACTTACTTACTTACTTACTTACTTACCCAGTGGTCATAGCCCCTATAGACTGTGCACAGTCACCTCCACTGCATTCTGTCTGTTGCTCTTTCCTCTGAACTGACAACATACAAGGCTTCCGCAGCTTTATTTACGTCGTCTGGTTCTTGGACTCTTTTGTTGTAATGTCGTCAGTGAAGCCTTATTTCGGAGGGTGGGTCTGTGGCGTTGGCATTATGTGACCTGCTCATTTAACTCGTCCGCTCTTTTGATAGTGTGAAACGTTGGACTGGTTCGTGATGTCAAAAATTTAATTTTTCTTTCTTGTTTTCCTAGCGTTTCCAACTCTCACCGGAGACCAGATTCATCTCATCACTTTTGAGTCAGATGTTGGAAGCTTTTGCATATACTTTTTAGCTAGTGCCCAGTTTTCTGAACCACAGAGGATTATGAGGCTTACGAAAACGTTGCAGAACATTTTCACACACGTGGTATGGCTGTGGACCTGATCGTATCTCTGAGGGCAAATAGACATTTGAAGCCAGCAGGAAGTCTTTAAGTTACATCTATGGATATTTGATTACAATAATTGTACCTACTCCACTGGTACTCGAAGTAAACAACAGATTTGTATCTTACAACTGTGATGTGTTCTAGTGGACATTCAATTCTGCCTACTGGCATATATATATATATATATATATATATATATATATATATATATATATATATATATATATTGCCGATAGTCCTTATTTACTTCCTGCTATGGCGACTATTTTGTACATCTCTCCAGGGTCTTACTCAGTCTCTCTCACTGCGTAAGCAAATATCGTAAACCTACCACCTTCCATCCGTAGCCCATTCCAGTCTCCAAATTTGCTCTAATTACTTTCTCTGAGATGAGATTAAGTAGTAAGCACGTCAGTGCGTCTCCGTGCCTTACTCCAGTTTCTATATGGGGAGAGGTTGTGAGTCCCCTTCTGCAGCTCTTACTATTCCTCTTGGTTCACTCATATACTCTCCAAATATTTCAATGAGCTTTTTTAAAGAGTCTGTCTCAATGGCTACTGTCGTAAGCTCTTTGAAAATCTGTGATCGGTACCTGCACTTGTGTATCTCTTTCCCAATATATGTCAAGGATTTGCCTAAGCGCAAACACACTGTCAGCATTTGAAGGGTTTTGACGGAATTCAGTCTGATATTCTCCCTTGACATTTTCAGCAAATGGTTTAGGTTTTCTTAAATACCTATATAAATGATCTTGTATATCAAATTACGTAAACAGATCCCTCGCTGGCTATAGCCATCATCCTGCTGTCGTATTGTCCAGAAATCGCGGTGCCACACCAAAGTCGGCGGCGCGAATCGATACATAGATATCAGCGAGAGCTCGCAGAAATCCACAACAAGCTATGGGAGGCACTTCAGTAGATGACATCTCTCTCTCATTACAGCAGCAGCCTCAGGTGAGGTCAATTTATTGTCGAGCATGCTACACCTCACCGCCAGTTTGTGACATCATCTGGGAAAGTCAACATTATAGTGTGGGACATACGAGTTGTTATTTCATATGAACTACTTCTATAAAAGTGGAATAATGTACCTCAGGAGATCAGTTTGTTAATTAGTGCACGAAGTGATACTTTGCTAGTCAGTGACAATTGTTAATTAACCATTAATCCTTAGGCAAAGGAGTATGTCAGAGCTAAGGAAATCTTTCATTCATAAATGTAAAAAAGTGAACTAATATTTCATGAGTTATCCTATTCTCCGCTTCACCGAGTGGTCAAATAAGCCACAGGAATCGCCGGACGAAAGTAGTTTGTGTCGCCTGGCCACCAAGAGCTGTTGCAGGACGATTTGATTCACGGATCCAGTTATATGGCTCCTTCCGTGTAAAGCGATTTTACGACTATGACGAGTGGGACCTGAAGATGGCATCAATGTAATGCCGAAACTGGTAGCACATAGAAGTGCTGTTGTAAAATTATTGCATCAATAAGAAAATGGTTTCGTCTGATCACAAAATCTATTGAACTTAATTGCTTTGCTCTCTTACTGTTTGTGTCTATTTGTGTTACACTTTGGCATCTTTAGGATCCGAGTAAATAAGTCAACCCAGTTAAGTCTTTTCTTAAAATTACCGAAGTTGTGTCAATAGATAATTCTAAGCAGGTGTTGTATGTGCTTAGACTGCTTCCTTCGTAATGTACCTAATATCCGTAGATTAGCACCAGCCTGTCTTCTGCAACATGGAAAACGTTCTATCGCCTTGTGCTTACAATACAGGTACCTCATAAAATTTGCCGGCCGCGGTGGTCTCGCGGTTCTAGGCGCGCAGTCCGGAACCGTGCGACTGCAACGGTCGCAGGTTCGAATCCTGCCTCGGGCATGGATGTGTGTGATGTCCTTAAGTTAGTTAGGTTTAAGTAGTTCTAAGTTCTAGGGGACTGATGACCACAGCAGTTGAGTCCCATAGTGCTCACAGCCATTTGAACCATTTGAACCTCATAAAATTTCTGATTACATCTGGCTGAACATCACTGGTTCAATGCATGTTCGTAAATCTCCTGAATATGTTCCTGGATGACTTGATAGTTATATTTCGTATACTGAGGCAGACTGGTTGGCTTCTCTTAAAAGACTTCATTCGCAGTTGGTTTCTTAAACTGATAGGCATATTTCTGTGAAAACTCGTAACTTAGCCTGAACTGTGTGCACATTGTCCTTTCTTGTATTGTAAGATAAATTTTCCTTTCCTTCTCACACGAGGATTCGATAGTATGTTATATGTGTAGCGCTGACATGTTACTGCTACCGCAGGCGTCGGTAGATAAAGCCATTGCCACGACACGTCGTGCAAAGTCAACAGTTCTATGTCCTGACTAATGATTGTTGCGGAGACTCATTAGAAATTGAGAGATAAGACGGAGCGTACACCGGCGGACTCCATTCCCTGAGCACATTCTCACCGTCGCCTGTAAACCCTCACGCTGCGCGCCTGGTAACAGAGTAGCAGGGGGGCGGAGGTGGGGGTTGGAGGAGGAAAGACTGTTGCGGGACCTCACAGCGCCCACACGGCCGCTGATCCCACACTGCGGCGGCTGCTCCTGAGGCAGATAAGCCGGGAATGTACAGGGAGAGGCACAGGTGCTCCGCCCACCCTGGGGAGCAACATCCAGCCGTAGCCAAGCAAAGAGGCCTCTGGGCAGGCAGAATGGACGCTCTACGTGACCCCGTCGAATCCGACCCTACACCCGCTTCTTTATTCATAAATATGGCGTGTTTTTGCGGAGGTCTCTGACTCATATTAATTGCGCTTGCAACTGACTGAATATTAATTGGGCAACAAATTTACTACGAAGATATATCATGAGAAATACACTACTGGCCATTACAATTGCTACACCACGACGTTCTACAGACGCGAAATTTAACCGACAGGAAGAAGATGCTGTGATATGCAAATGATTAGCTTTTCAGAGCATACACACAAGGTTGGCGCCGGTGGCGACACCTACAACGTGCTGACATGAGGAAAGTTTCCAATCGATTTCGCATACACAAACAGCAGTTGACCGGCGTTGCCTGGTGAAACGTTGTTATGATGCCTCGTGTAAGGAGGAGAAATGAGTACCATCACGTTTCCAACTTTGATAATGGTCGGTTTGTAGCCTATCGCGGTTGCTGTTCATCGTATCGCGACATTGCTGCTCGCGCTGGTCGATATGCAATGACTGTTGGCAGATTATGGAATCGGTGGGTTCAGGAGGGTAATATGGAACGCCGTGCTGGATCCCAACGGCCTCGTATCACTAGCAGTCGAGATTACAGGCATCTTATCCGCATGGCTATAACGTATCGAGCAGCCACGTCTCGATCCCTGATTCAACAGATGGAGTCGTTTGCAAGACAACAACCATCTGCACGAACAGTTCGACGACGTTTTCAGCAGCATGGACTATCATCACGGGGACCATGGCCGCGGTTACCCTTGACGCTGCATCGCAGACAGGACCGGCTGCGATGCTGTACTCAACGACGAACCTGGGTGCACGAATGGCAAAACGTCACTTTTTTGGATGAATCCAGCTTCTGTTTACAGCATCACGATGGTCGCATCCGTGTTTGGCGACATCTTGGTGAACGCACATTGGAAGCGTGTATTCGTCATCGCGATACTATCGTATTACCCGGCGTGATGGTATGGGGTGCCATTGGTTACACGTCTCAGTCACCTCTTGTTCGCATTGACGGCACTTTACACAGTGGACGTTACATTTCAGATGTGTTACGACCCGTGGCTCTACCCTTCATTTCATCCCAGCGGAACCCTACATTTCAGCAGGATAATGCACGACTGCATGTTGCAGGTCCTGTACGGGTCTTTCTGGATACAGAAAATGTTCGACTGCTGCCCTGACCAGCACATTCTCCAGATCTCTCACCAACTGAAAACGTCTGGTCAATGGTGGCCGAGCTACTGACTCGTCACAACTTCTAATGAACTGTGGTATCGTGTTGAAGCTGCATAGGCAACTGTACCTGTACACGCCATCCAAGCTCTGTTTGATTCAATGCCCAGGCGTATCAAGGCCGTTATTACGGCCAGAGGTGGTTGTTCTGGGTACTGATTTCTCAGGATCTATGCACCCAAATTGCGTGAAAATGCAATCACATGTCAGTTATAATATATTTGTCAAATGAATACCCGTTTATCATCTACATTTCTTCTTGGTGTAGCAAATTTATGGCTAGTAGTGCATGAGCAGGCCATGGGAAGCCAACTAGCTGGGACTGATCTGTTGTTACATAAATGGAATGTCGACTTTTTAAAATTATTCCCTTACATAAACCGAAAACTTTTTTACTATATAACGAATGTAGATTACATGATATTGTTGTTTGGAGGTGATTCATCCGATGGTCAGGAATTGCATACAGTCTTACATTCCACAATGATTCTTATGGTGCACTCTCATATGTTTCTTTTAAAATCAACTAATCTTAGCTGCCGTGGATAATTCAATTCTGTACATTGATCTATTACGTTTCGCAGAAGAAGCATTTGTTCACAAGCCGACAATTTGCTGGTATGTGGCCTTAGAAAAATAGGATCATTCTGCTGAAAATTAAGTCTTTGTAGTCCTAAAGGTGAATAAAAATTTACACAAAATTTCTGTCTTCATTCTTGTAGAAGATATAGTGTTACGAAATTGGATAAATCTTTTTGAAATATTCAGCACTTTCTTTAGTACAACACCATCTCTAATTTGTTTTACTTAGTCTTTGTCTGATCCTTCTATTTCCTCCCAATTATTCTCCTTCCATTCCCTTGTCTGTGGCTTCTGGAGACAGTAACAGATGTTCCAGTAACTGTCTCTTCTTCTAGTGATGAACTTCCTCAGGACCAGCTCGTCACCTATAACTTGTCGTACTTTCTGACTTCATGCTTTGACTCCCGCGTTAATTATTAAGATTCTTCGATAGTACCATTTTCAAGAACTTCTGAGTTATTCTTCTCCTATTCCCCCACAGTTAACGTTCCATTTCGATACAATTCTCTTCTACAGACGTACAGTTTTCTATCAAGGTCCTATTTTACTCCCTCTTCCATCCCTTCTGTCACGTTCATTGCTGCCAGTGCCCTCAGTTCAAATGTGCCTGCCTGTATTCTGTCTTACTTACTCTACCTTTCATGAACTAACATCAACAGGGATTTTTAAATCTTTAGCTGGTTTTTTTTCAGTAGTTATATTACTGATATTTTAATTACTGTACCTCACACTGAATGAAAGATGTTTTGCAAACGTGTGTCAGAATGAACATACTGTAAAAGAGGTAGACTGCCTTGTTAAATATAAGGGGATAAAAAAATAAATACACTCCTGGAAATGGAAAACAGAACACATTGACACCGGTGTGTCAGACCCACCATACTTGCTCCGGACACTGCGAGAGGGCTGTACAAGCAATGATCACACGCACGGCACAGCGGACACACCAGGAACCGCGGTGTTGGCCGTCGAATGGCGCTAGCTGCGCAGCATTTGTGCACCGCCGCCGTCAGTGTCAGCCAGTTTGCCGTGGCATACGGAGCTCCATCGCAGTCATTAACACTGGTAGCACGCCGCGACAGCGTGGACGTGAACCGTATGTGCAGTTGACGGACTTTGAGCGAGGGCGTATAGTGGGCATGCGGGAGGCCGGGTGGATGTACCGCCGAATTGCTCAACACGTGGGGCGTGAGGTCTCCACAGTACATCGATGTTGTCGCCAGTGGTCGGCGGAAGGTGCACGTGCCCGTCGACCTGGGACCGGACCGCAGCGACGCACGGATGCACGCCAAGACCGTAGGATCCTACGCAGTGCCGTAGGGGACCGCACCGCCACTTCCCAGCAAATTAGGGACACTGTTGCTCCTGGGGTATCGGCGAGGACCATTCGCAACCGTCTCCATGAAGCTGGGCTACGGCCCCGCACACCGTTAGGCCGTCTTCCGCTCACGCCCCAGCATCGTGCAGCCCGCCTCCAGTGGTGTCGCGACAGGCGTGAATGGAGGGACGAATGGAGACGTGTCGTCTTCAGCGATGAGAGTCGCTTCTGCCTTGGTGCCAATGATGGTCGTATGCGTGTTTGGCGCCGTGCAGGTGAGCGCCACAATCAGGACTGCAGACGACCGAGGCACACAGGGCCAACACACGGCATCATGGTGTGGGGAGCGATCTCCTACACCGGCCGTACACCACTGGTGATCGTCGAGGGGACACTGAATAGTGCACGGTACATCCAAACCGTCATCGAACCCATCGTTCTACCATTCCTAGACCGGCAAGGGAACTTGCTGTTCCAACAGGACAATGCACGTCCGCATGTATCCCGTGCCACCCAACGTGCTCTAGAAGGTGTAAGTCAACTACCCTGGCCAGCAAGATCTCCGGATTTGTCCCCCATTGAGCATGTTTGGGACTGGATGAAGCGTCGTCTCACGCGGTCTGCACGTCCAGCACGAACGCTGGTCCAACTGAGGCGCCAGGTGGAAATGGCATGGCAAGCCGTTCCACAGGACTACATCCAGCATCTCTACGATCGTCTCCATGGGAGAATAGCAGCCTGCATTGCTGCGAAAGGTGGATATACACTGTACTAGTGCCGACATTGTGCATGCTCTGTTGCCTGTGTCTATGTGCCTGTGGTTCTGTCAGTGTGATCATGTGATGTATCTGACCCCAGGAATGTGTCAATAAAGTTTCCCCTTCCTGGGACAATGAATTCACGGTGTTCTTAATTCAATTTCCAGGAGTGTATATACACTCCTGGAAATTGAAATATGAACACCGTGAATTCATTGTCCCAGGAAGGGGAAACTTTATTGACACATTCCTGGGGTCAGATACATCACATGATCACACTGACAGAACCACAGGCACATAGACACAGGCAACAGAGCATGCACAATGTCGGCACTAGTACAGTGTATATCCACCTTTCGCAGCAATGCAGGCTGCTATTCTCCCATGGAGACGATCGTAGAGATGCTGGATGTAGTCATGTGGAACGGCTTGCCATGCCATTTCCACCTGGCGCCTCAGTTGGACCAGCGTTCGTGCTGGAGGTGCAGATCGCGTGAGACGACGCTTCATCCAGTCCCAAACATGCTCAATGGGGGACAGATCCGGAGATCTTGCTGGCCAGGGTAGTTGACTTACACCTTCTAGAGCACGTTGGGTGGCACGGGATACATGCGGACGTGCATTGTCCTGTTGGAACAGCAAGTTCCCTTGCCGGTCTAGGAATGGTAGAACGATGGGTTCGATGACGGTTTGGATGTACCGTGCACTATTCAGTGTCCCCTCGACGATCACCAGTGGTGTACGGCCAGTGTAGGAGATCGCTCCCCACACCATGATGCCGTGTGTTGGCCCTGTGTGCCTCGGTCGTATGCAGTTTTGATTGTGGCGCTCACCTGCACGGCGCCAAACACTCATACGACCATCATTGGCACCAAGGCAGAAGCGACTCTCATCGCTGAAGACGACACGTCTCCATTCGTCCCTCCATTCACGCCTGTCGCGACACTACTGGAGACGGGCTGCACGATGTTGGGGCGTGAGCGGAAGACGGCCTAACGGTGTGCGGGACCGTAGCCCAGCTTCATGGAGACGGTTGCGAATGGTCCTCGCCGATACCCCAGGAGCAACAGTGTCCCTAATTTGCTGGGAAGTGGCGGTGCGGTCCCCTACGGCACTGCGTAGGATCCTACGGTCTTGGCGTGCATCCGTGCTTCGCTGCGGTCCGGTCCCAGGTCGACGGGCACGTGCACCTTCCGCCGACCACTGGCGACAACATCGATGTACTGTGGAGACCTCACGCCCCACGTGTTGAGCAATTCGGCGGTACGTCCACCCGGCCTCCCGCATGCCCACTATACGCCCTCGCTCAAAGTCCGTCAACTGCACATACGGTTCACGTCCACGCTGTCGCGGCATGCTACCAGTGTTAAAGACTGCGATGGAGCTCCGTATGCCACGGCAAACTGGCTGACACTGACGGCGGCGGTGCACAAATGCTGCGCAGCTAGCGCCATTCGACGGCCAACACCGCGGTTCCTGGTGTGTCCGCTGTGCCGTGCGTGCGATCATTGCTTGTACAGCCCTCTCGCAGTGTCCGGAGCAAGTATGGTGGGTCTGACACACCGGTGTCAATGTGTTCTTTTTTCCATTTCCAGGAGTGTAGATAATAGTTCCAATCACCAGCACACGTTGGTTTCGTTCGAACCAAATGTGTGGGTGGAAACCATTTCGGAACGTCGACAACCGTCATCGCATAGCCAGAGAGAACAGACCTAACAATTAAAATTAAGACGTGGCGTTGTTAAACCAGCAATAATACTCTTCCTTACATTGTGGCTGTACCAATACTGTTTATTACAGACGTTGGCTATCGATTATTTCCTCACCCTCCACATGAGCCTGGTCTTACCAGTACGTCCCTTTTATGTCTTCAGTTAGGTGTAAAAGAAGCAAGTGATTTCAGTATGACAACCGAACTGAGGGGAGGCCAGATATTTTCACGTACGCGACGATGAATTTGGAGCATCACCCAACAGGTTGATCAGTGTGGAACGTATGGGAGAAACGGATGTATCCCATCATTGCACTACCAACACAAGAATCAGACATACAAAAGCACAAATACAGTCGACATTTGAATGATCCTGAGATCTTTTCGGTGCCAGCCGGTGACTCTTCTTTTGGGGATCACTCAGGAGGAAGCGGACATTCTACGAGATACAGATGCTGCAGTACAAAGGAACGAAGGCTGCAGCGAAGAATACACACCTGATGATACTGAAACGTATGAAAAACAAGATATGTATTTACTGTGAAATACAGAATCAGGATTATTCCGTAACTGCAAAAATCTGAAATTATTACTTTTAATTATATTTCATGTGTAAATTTAGTAATAGAAAGTGCTATGCCAACATGAGTACATTGTACTCTTCTGGACTTGAGTATTCCCAAATCACATTTCATGACGGGGCTGATCTAATATGTCAATAGTTAGCAGTTTAGCTCTGTAAGTCATGAGATTCTAGACATTCCAAGGCCACCATCAGTCAGTACGAGTATGTACTGATACAGGACAAGGTTTTTATGGTATACGGTATCCTGATTAAATATTTTTCTTAAAATTTAATGTTGAAAATCTGATGTACGCCCGAAGACTTCTTCAGCAGCAGAACCCAATACATGGTCCTCAAAGGCAAGTGTTCACCAGAGACTAGAGAATCACAGGGGTGCCCCCGGAAAGTGTGATATGACCGCTATTATTTGGCTCTGAGCACTAAGGGACTCAACATCTTAGGTCATAAGTCCCCTAGAACTTAGAACTACTTAAACCTAACTAACCTAAGGACATCACACACACCCATGCCCGAGGCAGGATTCGAACCTGCGACCGTAGCAGTCCCGCGGTTCCGGACTGCAGCACCGCTATTATTTCCTAGATACATAAATGATTAGGCAGATAATGTCATCAGCAATCTGCGGCTGTTTGCTGATGATGTTCTGGCGTACTGGAAGGTGTCGTCGTTGAGTAACTGTAGGAAGATGGAAAATGACAGAAAATTTTCTAGTAGATGTGATGAACGGCTGCTGGCTCGAAATATAGAAAAATGTAAGTTACTGGAGATGAGTAAGAGAAACAATCTGTAATGTTCAAATACGGTATTAGTATTGTGTTGCTTGACACAGTCACATCTATTAAATATCTAGGTGTAACACTGCAAAGCGCTATGAAATGCAACGAGCACGCGGGGACTGCCATGGGGAAGGTGGATTGTGGACCTCGGTCTTGTAGAAAGAATTTTAAGAAAGTGTGGTTCATCTGCAAAGGAGATTACATATAGGACACTAGTGTGGCTATTTCTTGAGTAGTGCTCGGGTATTTAGAATCCGCGTCCGGTCTAATTAAAGAAAGACATTAAAGCAATTCAGAAGCAGGCTGCCATATTTGTTGCCAGTAGGTTCGAACAGTACGGGAGTATTACAGACATGCTTCGTGAACTCAAATGAGAATCCCTGGAGTGATGACGACGTTCCTTTCTATGACCGATATTGAGAAAATGTAGAGAACCGCCAATTGAAGCTGACCTCAGAAGCCAAACTACATTTCGCGTAAGGACCACGAAGATAAGATGAGAGAAATTATGACTCCTACGGAGCCATACAGGCGGTCGTTCTTCGCTCGTTCTATTTGCGAGTGGAACAGGAAAGAAAATTACTAGAGGTGATACAGAGTATCTTCCACCACACACCGATTGTGGCTTGCTGGATATGTATAAAGGGTGTTTCAGAAGTGATTGTCAATACTCAGGGATACGACAGGAATGATCATTGGAAACAAAAAAAGTCAATTAAACGTGGACTCCAAAACGCATACCGTAAGAGCTGGGAGCAATTCTTGATCTTCGATACTGTGAAACAAATCTCTTCTGCTGCCAGATCTTTGCTTTCCATATTTTGAGAAGTGGTAGTATGGACCAATACAAAAAAATCGTCCAGTAAACATGTGATCTAAAATGCATACCTTAAGAGCTATGATCATCTGTTCATCTTCTCTACTTTGAAACAAAACTCTTCTAATGACCGAGTAAGGTATACGTTTTAGAGCACATGTTTACTGCTCTTTCTTTTCTTGTTTTGTTCCATTCTACTACTTCCCAAAATATGGAAATCAAAAAGCGTGCGATAGAAAAGATTTCTTTCAGAGTATGGGAGATCAAGAATTGCTCGCGGGTCTTCATATATACGTTGTGGAGCCCATGCCTACGCCGGCCGGGGTAACCGAGCGGTTCTAGGCGCTTCAGTCTGGAACCGCGTGACCGCTACGGTCGCAGGTTCGAATCCTGCCTTGGGCATGGATGTGTGTGATGTCCTTAGGTTAGTTAGGTTTAAGAAGTTCTAAGTTCTATGGGACTGATGACCTCAGAAGTCCCATGGTGCTCAGAGCCATTTATAACCATTTTGTTTCTTTTTTTTTTTTTGTTTTGCTTGTCTTCGTCGACAAGCCCAATTGGAGAAGAGATTCTCAAATCCGTTGACAAATGTAAGAAACAAAATAAAGTATATTATTCAATGTGCGCAAGTCTGACAACTAATTGTGATATGTCTACATCTACATGTACATCTACATCTACATCGGTACTGTGTAGGTGTAGATGTAGATGTATATATAATTTGATTTGGTATTTATTCGGTGGTGGACAAGATTTAATATATGTTGATCGTTTCAACGATATACACTTGTTAACTAGACAGCAGGTTCCTGTAATGTAGACAATTAAAAAATTTTCACTATGATGATACTGTCCACTAAGCTCTTCAATCTTGGTTACGACTAAACGTAGTACTTTTTTATATTGTTCTAAAACGTAACATTCGTCTTATAAGAAGAGGAAATCATGTTGTAAAGACGTCTAGGCGTCATTCTTCAGTGCTCAGTACGGTGTTCTGATATCTTACTTGTTATCTTTATGTATGAAATGTGGTGCTTGCTAAATCGCATGCCGCCTCGGCCTACCAGAAAGTAAGTATTTCACATCTTGGGACAACGGGGCAGACTAGTGATTTGATAAATACCATTTGACATCAGCTAAACTGATGATGACAAGTACTATATTCATGTTAGTGTGTTGTAGTTCCTCACCACCAAATGATGTCACAGCCAGGTTTTACTAAATCTCAACACTGTTTTGCGGCTGATTTCTTTTATCAGCTTCATTATCGGAGTAAGCGTATATGTTAGTCAGTTGCCTCTACCTTTCGGGAGTGTCTCTTAAAAATACTTTAGCCAAAAGAAATATTGTAAAAAATTTTAGAACAGATCATTGTCAGAAATGTAAAACTGAATGTGTTTCCCAGCAATCGCAAAATATTGGGAATGTACACTACTGGCCATTAAAATTGATGCACCACGAATATGACGGGCTACAGACGCGAAATTTAACCGACAGGAAGAACATGCTGTGATACGTAAATGATAAGCTTTTCAGAACATTCACACAAGGTTGCCGCGGGTGGCGACACCTACAACGTGCTGACATCAGGAAAGTTACCAACTGATTTCTCATACACAAACAGCAGTTGACAGGCGTTGCCTGGTGAAACGCTTTTGTGATGCCTCGTGTAAGGAGGAGAAATGCGTACCATCACGTTTCCGACTTTGATAATGGTCAGATTGTAGCCTATCGCGATTGCGGTTTATCGTATCGCGACGTTGCTGCTCGCGTTGGTCGAGATCCAATGACTGTTAGTAGATTATGGAATCGGTGGGTTCAGGAGGGTAACATGAAACGCCGTGCTTGATCCCAACGGCCTCATATCACTAGTAGTCGAGAGGACAGGCATCTTATCCGCATGGCTGTAACGGATCGTGCAGCCTCGTCTCGATCCCTGAGTCAACAGATGGGGACGTTTGCAACACAACCATCTGCACGAACAGTTTGACGACGTTTGCAGCAGCATGGACTATCAGCTCGGAGACCATAGCTGCGGTTACCCTTGACGCTGCATCACAGACAGGACTGCCTGCGATGGTGTACTCAATGACGAACTTGGGTGCACGAATGGCAAAACGTCATTTTTTTTCTGATTAATCCAGCTTCTGTTTACAGCATCATGATGGTAGCATCCGTGTTTGCCGACATCGTGGTGAACGCACATTGGAAGCGTGTATTCGTCATCGCGATACTATCGTATCACCCAGCGTGATGGTATGGGGTGCCATTGGTTACACGTCTCAGTCACCTCTTGTTCGCATTGACGGCACTTTGAACAGTGGACGCTACATTTCAGATGTGTTACGACCCGTTGCCCTACCCTTCATTCGATCCCTGCGAAACCCTACATTTCAGCAGGATAATGCACGACCGTATGTTGCAGGTCCTGTACGGGTCTTTCTGGATACAGAAAATGTTCGACTGCTGCCCTGACCAGCACATTCTCCAGCATCTCATCAACTGAAAACTTCTGGTCAATGGTGGCCGAGCAACAGGCTCGTCACAATACGCCAGTCACTACTCTTAATGAACTGTGGTATCGTGTTGAAGCTGAATGGGCAGCTGTACCTGTACACGCCATCCAAGCTCTGTTTGACTCAATGTCCAGGCGTATCAAGGACGTTATTACGGCCAGAGGTGGTTGTTTTGGGTACTTATTTCTCAGGATCTATGCACCCAAATTGCTTGAAAATGTAATCACATGTCTGTTCTAATATTATATATTTGTCTAATGAATACCCGTTTATCATCTGCATTTCTCCTTAATGTAGCAATTTTAATGGCCAGTAGTGTATTTAGCCCCGAAATTTCACTAATGCTTTTGTAATTGAAATTTGGACAGCTCGTACGTTGTATCATAAAGGTGAACAATATATTCCACTAGTCTTACATGTATTATACTGGCATAATATATTGTTAAAGGACACTACCTTCATGTCAAAGATGCAACTAAGAAACTAGTCAACAATGTAGGCAATAGTTTACACACTCATCCTAAAAGCTGCTTATTTTGCTTTCAGTTGGAAATCAACAGATCCTGGGTGCTGGAATACTCATTCCCTTCCATTTCTCGCTGACTGACTCCATCAGCGATAATTGGTGGATCACGCTCTCCGCACTGTATCGCATTGCTGTTCCCGAGAGTCAGCGTGCTGCCGGTCGTTAGTGCGGTAATGTGGATCATGCGACTGGCCGGGCAGCTGACATGGGCGCATCCCGCAGCTGTCATTCCTAATTCTCTGACGTCCATGTGGCCTGCCAGTGTCCAGCGAGGAGGGGAACACAGACGCCGGTAGACAGTTACATTGCGATCTGTTCTTATCCTACGTCACACCATAGTAAGAACAACCTTTCTTTACAGTTTGAATATTTTCTGTCCTTTTGCATAGATTACACGATTATGGCAAGAACAAAATTTTTTACCGCAGGCATCGTTCAAAACAATTAGCAATATATTCGCTGCTGTAGCTCGAGGAACAGGTCTACCTCTCATATTTTTTGTGGCTAATACACTGGCGTGCGTGTCAACTTCGATGTCAAAGAATCAGGATAAATATAGAAATTCTGTCACTGTCTCTGTTTGAAAGACACTGTAGTGCATTGTAATGGATATTTTCCAACCTACAGCAACTAATGTCAAATAGATCCTTTAACTGTGGCCTCTAAAGCTGTCGAATTTTTTAAGAGTAAAGGCGTGAGTTGGAGGATCTGTGTTATCTGCGGAATAGCCGTCATAGATAAACATGTACCTAAATACCTACATCCACATCTATGATCCAGTGTCACTTTATGGCGTCTAGTGAAGGATTCCACTGTCTATTCCCACTTTCCTTTCCAGTCGCGAGTGATACGCGTTGAGAACGATTGTTGGTAAACCTCCGTGTGAAGTCGAGTCCCTACAACTTTACGAGCGTGCTCATTGTGCAATATTTACATAGGAGTGAGCAAAATCTTTTTCTTGGCCTTTTAGGCACGCCCTTTATCGGGATTCTAACAGTAAGTCGCTCCGTGATGCAGGACGCTTCGCTTGTAACGTTTGGCACTTTAGAAAGACGAGTATCTTCGTGGCGCTTTTGCGTTCAGTAAAAAACTCTGTGGCGAATCGCGCAGCTCTTCTTTGAATTAGCCTCTGTACTTGATCATTATTATTCAGCAAGGCATCCACAGTCTAAGAATGGTTCTGTAAGGTACCTCGTTCTTGGGTGGGCTACGAGTCCTCAGAATTCTTATAATGAGTATCAGTCGACCAAATATCTTTCCAATTATCAGTTTTATCTGCTCGTTCCGCACGCATACTGTCAGAAATTTAACATAATTATCTGTTTCTGGGGGTTGTTTAACAATCGTGTAAAAATAAATAATGGTTCTTTTCAAGTATTTATGTGGAATACGTTACATATGTGTTTCTTGTCAGTGGAGAATTTCTGCACCAAGCGCCGATCCCCAAAATGTCTTCATGCACTTTGTTATATGTTCTCCAGCGTTGCGACTTACGTAAATACAACAGTATCATAGGCTATCAGAAATGTTAGATCTTTTACATATATTTATTTAATATTATATGATGATGCTGAAAGATGCTATACGTCGAGGAATTTTACACGAACATTTTGTGGGAGCTATGCGCTTTAGATAGATGTTACAAGGAACTACAGAGAAAAGAGAAAGTGTTGTTCAAAACGAGTGACAAGAACATGGAATATTGGAGGTCAAAGACCTATTTAACCATTGGTCCTTACAGACAGAACACCAGGTTACGAGAGAATGAAAGAATCTAGTGTCAGGAATGGCGTTTTGGAAGAGAAAGCAAAAAATCACAAAGTATTATTTTCTCTCTGAATAAAAGTTTAGTACCACAATCCAGTGCTTCGCCAAACTTACTGTACGCAACTGTCTTGCATCAGTGATAAGAATTTCTTTTTTCTTTTTTCAACTATCTTTTCCGTTTGAGCAGTTGATTGTACACAAAGGTGACAAATGTAATGAGATACCACACGGCATGGCATGGACTCAAAACGTCTGCAGAAGTCCCCCTCAGAAATCCTGAGGCGTGCTGCCTCTATAGCCGCCCAATAGTTGCGAAAGTGTTGCCGGTGCTGGATTTCGTACACGAGCCGAAATCGTGATTATGTCTCATAAATGCTTGATGGGATTCATGTCGGGAGATTTGGGTGGCGAAAACATTTGCTCGAATTGTCCGGAATGTTCTTGAAACCAATCTCCAAAAACTGTGACGTAGTGACACGGCGCATTGTCATCCATAAGAATTACATTGTTGTTTGTGAACGTGAAGTTCATGACTAGCTGCAAACGGTCTACAAGTAGCGGAAAATAAACATTTCCAGTCAATGATCGGTTTAGTTGGACACGAAGACCCTGTCAATTCCATGTAAACACAGCCCTGCCATTATTGAGCCACCACTAACTCGCTAAGTCCCTTGTTGGCGACCTGGTGGGTCTACGCCGCACTCGAACTGAAATCCGTACTGATTTGACCTTGCCACGGTTTCCTAGTCGTCCAGGGTCCATCCGATGTGGTTATGAACTCAGGAGTGGCGCTACAGACAATATCGTGTTGTTAGTAAAGCACCCGCTTCGGTCGTCTACTGACATAGCCCATTAAGGTCAAAGTTGGCTGCAGTATCCTAACGGGTACGTTCTTCGTATGTCCCACGATGATTTCTGTGGTTATTTGACGCAGCGTTTGCTGGCTATTAGCGCTGATAACTCTACGCAAACGCCATTGTTCTCGGTAGTAAGTGAAGGCCGGCCACCACTCTGTCGTCCATCGTGAGAGATGATGCCTGGGATTTGGTACTCTCAGGACGTTTTTGACACTGTGGATCCCTCATTGTTTCCGAAATAGAATGCCCCATGCGTGTAGGTCTATCATTCCACGTTCACTGTCCGTTAATTTCCGTCACGCCGCCACAACCTTGTCGGACACCTTTTCACATGAATCCCTACAAATGATAGCTCCGTCAATGCATTGCCCTTTTACACCTTGTGTAAGCGATACAACCGTCATCTTTTTGTGTGCATATCGCTGTCCCATTATTTTTGTCAACTCAGTGTATTTCTGGTACCTTCTGCTCATCTGTGAGAAAACTGGAAATACATTGTAATACGTGTTGTGAGGAACTGTGGTGGGGACAGGGAAGAAACGTAAAATGTGTGGCTAAAGTCACTTAACATTGTCGGGCCGCGTAGCAGAAGCCGGCAGCTGACTGTGAGAGAGACTGGGCTGAAGTGAACGGCTGGATCATCATGCCGCGTGGAGTGGTTCCATGAAGCGCGAACCGAGGCAGCTCTCCCGATCTTGTTCCGTAACCGCGCTGGCAGTTGGTCTGTTCTCTCACGCTGTAGCTGCTAAGTACTTCAAAAAAGGGTGTTATTGTGAGCAAGTGTGCACTTCAGTCTTTCGCTTGTACATTGAAGCGGCAATGCGTATTCAAATACAGATATATGTAAACTGGCAGAATACGGTGCTACGGACTGCAACCCCTGCATGAGACAACAAGTATCTGGCGCAATTGTTAGATCAAAATGACTCTGAGCACTATGCGACTTAACTTCTGAGGTCATCAGTCGCCTAGAACTTAGAACTAATTAAACCTTACTAACCTAAGGACATCACACACACATCCATGCCCGAGGCAGGATTCGAACCTGCGACCGCAGCGGTCGCTCGGCTCCAGACTGTAGCGCCTAGAACCGCACGGCCACCTCGGCCGGCTAATTGTTGGATCGGTTACTACTGATACAACGGCAGGTTATCAGTATTTAAGTGAGTTTGAACGTGGTGTTATAGTCAGCACACGAGCGATGGGACACAGCATCTCCGACGTAGCGATAATAGACGTAATGTCGTGTGACTAGGGCTTCCCATCGGGTACTCCGTTCGCCGGGTACAAGTCTTTCGATTTGCGCGTCGATGGAGATGATATGATGATGATTAGGACAACACCACACCCAGTCCTTGAGCGGAGAAAATCTCTGACCCAATGTTGGCCCATCAACAAGTGTCAGCGAGCGAACCCTTCAACGAACCATCATCGATATGGGCTTTCAGAGCCTTTGATGGCTGCACGGCACAAAGCTTTATTCTTCACCTGCACCCTTCAAAACCGACATTGGCCTGTTGATGACTGGAAACATGTTGCCTGCTTGGATGAGTCTCGTTTCAAAGTGTATCGAGCGGGTGGGCTTCATGTCAGCTGGGGACTGTTCAAGCTGGTGGAGGATGTATAATGGTATGAGGCGTGTGCAGTTGGAACTATATGTGATCCCTGACACATCTATATAAGGCTCTGACAGGTGATACGTACGTCAGCATCCTGTATGATCACCTGCACCCGTTGATGTCTTTTGTGCATTCCGACGGACTTGGGCCGTTCCAGCAGGACAATGCGACACCCCACATGCCCAGAATTGCTACAGAGTGGCTCCAGGAACACTCTTCTGAGTTGAGACACTTCCGTTGGCCAACAAACTCCTCGGATATGAACATTATTGATCATAGCTGGGATGCGTTGCAACGTGCTGTTCAGAAGAGATCTCCACCCCTTCGTACTCTTACGGATTTATGAACAGCCCTGCAGGATTCATGGTGTCAAATCCCTCCAACACTGCTTTAGACTACGAGTCGTGTTGGGTCACTTCTGCGTGCTCGAGGGGGCCCTACACGATATTAAGAAGGTGTATCAGTTTCTTTTGCTCTTCAGCGTATAAGCCGCTAGCTGTAGTGCCCGGGATGGTCATGTGTAATATCTGCCACAGAAAGTGATTGATTCTGTGACTTGTAGATGTTCACAGCGAATCAAGCCGCATGCGAAGGTGCAGTCACTTTAGTGTAACTTCTGATATTGCAGCTCAGTTTTACTGTTTCAAGTAGGGCTGTGTTTAAGCACAAATCGAATTGTTCGAAGAATTTACGACAGAGTTTGGGAAGTCTCGGGTTCTGTTCGATCTTTTGATCAACACATGACGTAGTGATTTTTGTTGGTACTGTATCGATGACCTGGCTTAGTGTTTGTATTGAATGTGGATTTTGATAGTAGAAATAACTGTGAAACACATAATAAAAGTATATTTAATATGTTACAATGCCAATTAATTAATGATCAAGAGTCTGCAAGTATGTTTTTGTCAATTTCTCGTGCTTTCACTTGTCTCACGATCTACTGACATCTGATGGTACTGTTTCTAAGACTACTATTACCGCTGTAATTTATTCCCGCGATAGGAATTACAGTCGGTTTACCATAATACATTTCATTTGTGTAGACATCTGATTTTTCGTTAATTTTCTTGTTTCTTCTGCCTATATGAATCTGAATTAAATCGACCAAAATCCTTTGAAGTAAATCTGTCAAGTACGTTTCGAGGTGTTTGGGAACGACGTTTCTAATTTGTATACATAGTACTGCACTGGTACTGGAAGCGGCTGAAAGTAAGCGGAAACGATAGCCACAATGTTTCTCGAGGGCATACAGCTCTACTTTATGCTTAAATAACGATGGCGTCCTTTTGGGTGAGGTAATGCGCAGTTGAAATAGACCCAGAATCGGATCTCCGGGCGGGGCTACTCAGGAGGACGTCGTCATCAGGAGAACCCAGATTGGAACATTTAAGAAGGGAAATGGGTAATTAGGTATAGTAGGAATTAGTTGGCAGGAGGAATAGGATGTCTGTTAAGCCACTGTTACAAATAAAACTCCAAATAGGGGTAACGCAGATGCAGGCCGAATAATGAATATGAAAACAGGAATGCGAGTAAGTTACTATCAAGAGCACAGTGAACGCATTATCGTAGCGAAGGCAGTCACGAAGCCCACACGTACCACAGCAGCGCAATTCTGAGCCAACTACCTCTGCTCTTGATGAAGAGGATGAAGAAATGTATGATGTGATAAAAGCAACGATCGAGGTAGCTAAGGGAAAAGAAAACAAAATTTTGAATGGGGACTGGAATTCGAGAGTAGGATAAGAAAGAGAATAAAAGTAGTTGGTGAATACGGACTGGTGGAAAGGAATGAAAGAGGAAGCCGCATGGTAGAGTTTTGCACAGGGCGTAATTTAATCATTTCTAACACTTGGTTTAAAAATAGTGAATGAAGGTTGTGTATGTGGAAGAGACATGGAGACGCCAGAAGGCTTCAGGCTGATTATGTGATGATAAGGTACAGACTTCAGGAGCAGATTTTAAATTATAAGATACTTCCAAAGGCAGATGTGGACTCTGTCTATACTTTATTGGTAGTGAACTGGAGATTGAAACTGAATAAACTGTAGAATTTAAGAACATGAATTTAAGGATATTATACCTGGTTAAGTTGAAAGAGCCAGACGTTGTTGTGAGTTCCAGTGGGAGCATTACGCAACGGTCGACTGGAACAGGGGAATGGAATACAGTAGAAGACGAATGGGTAGTTCTGAGAGTTGAAATATTGAAGGCAGAAAAGTGTAGTAGGAGTCCTTGGATAACACAGCAGATACTGAATTTAACTGATGAAAGGGTAAAATATAAAAATGCATCAAATAAAGCAAGCGAAGGGAAATACCAACGTCTGAAACTGAGGTCGAGGTTGACAGGAAGTGCAAAAGGGCTAAGCAAGAATGACTGGAAACAAAATCTAAATATTTAGAAGCATATTTCACTAGAGAAAAGATAGATATAGCCTGAGGGGAAAAAAAGAGGCCTTCGGAGAAAAGAGGTGCAGGAGCATGAATATCAAGTGCTCGGATGGAAAACAAGTCGTAGAGAAAGAAGGGAAACCTGAAAGTTGAAAGGAGCATATAGAGGGCCTATACAAGGGAGATGAAAGCAATATTATAGAAATAGAGTGGGGCTTTGATAAATATGAGATGGGAGATATGATACTGCGAGAAGAATTTGACAAAGCACTGAAAGACTAAAGTCGAAACAATGCCATGGGAGAATACGACTGATGGCGTTAGGAGAGCCAGCCATTATAATACTCTTCTGGTGTGCAAATTTTATGAAACAGACGGAATACCCATCAAACTTCAGAATGTAATAATTCTAATTCCAAAGAACGCAGTTGCTGACAGGTGCTAAAATTATCGAACTATCAGTTTAATAAGTTATGGTTGCAAAATACCAACACGAATTCTATACAGAAGAAAGGAAAACTGGTATAAGCCGACCTCAGGGAAGATACGGTTAGATTCTAGAGAAATGTAGAAAGACTCGAAGCAACATTGACCCTACAGCATATTTTATAAAATTGGTTAAGGAAAGACAAAGCTACAGAGTTACCCTGGAACACTCATTTTCAAACTCTGAAGGTGGGAAGGGTAAAATACAGGAAGTGAAATTCTATTTACAACTCTTACAGATACCAGACTATGGTTACAAGAGTCGATGATAATGAAAAGGAAACAGTGGTTGAGGAGGTGATGAGGAAGCGTTGTAGTCTATCCCCGACGTTATTCAGTCTGTACGCTGAGCAAGTAAGGAAAACAAAGAAAAATGTAGATTAACAACTAAATATCATAGATAAGAAGTAAAAATTTCAAGGTTTGCTGATGACATTGTATTTCTAACAGAAACAGCAGAGGACTTGGAAGGGCAATTGAACAGAATGGACAGTGTCTTGAAAGGAGGATTAATATCAAAAGAAGCAAAACAAAAGTTATGTAGTGCAGTTAAAATGAATCACGTGATGCTGTGGGAACTATACTGAGGTGAAGAAAATCATAACATGCCTCTTACTACCGCGCCAGGCCTCCTTTTGCCCGACGTAGTGCCTGGCATGGGTTCAAGCAGTCGTTGGATGTCCCCTGCAGAAATAATGAGCTATGTTGCCTCTATAGACGTCCATAATTGCAGCAACTCTACGTAGAATAAACCAAATGCTGGAAGTGTGCTGAAGAAATAGTGAGGAAACATGTTGCCTCTACAGCCGTCTATAACTCCTATGTCGGTGGACGGTATTGCGGACGAACTGACATCTTGATTATGTCGCATAGATGTTCAATGGATGCCCAGATCAAACGCTCGAATTGTCCAGAATGCTCTTCAGATCAACTGCGAACAATTTTGGCCCAGTGACATCGCGCATTGTAGTCTGTAGAAGTTCCATTGTTGTTTGGGAACATGTATTTCATTAATGTCTGCAAAGAGTCTCCGACCATAGCCATTTCCTCTCAACCATCAGTTTCGTTCGACCAGAGGATGCAGTCAATTCCATGTCAGCATAGCCCACACCACTATGGAGCCACAAACAGCTTGCACAGTGCCTCGTTGATAACTTGGGCCCATGGCTTCGTAAGCAACACTTGAACCCAACCATCACCTCTTACCAACTGAAACCATGGATCTCTAATAAGGTTACGGTTTTCCAGTCGTCAACGGGCCAACCGAATGGGTTACGAGCAGACAGTGTCGTGCCGTTAGCAAAGGCACTCCTGCCAGTCGTCTGTTGCCGGTGAAACCCAGGTTCAGGATAGGAAAGGTTGAAACATCAACACGTGGAAGGGAGACCCATCAGATGGTTCGGCGTTTTCACCAAATTAACATTTATTGAAGAGAAACATACTGATCAATTAAATTCCAGATTAATAACAACATGAAAACCATCAGAATTATAACGACATATAAAGTCACAAACTACTGAAATTTAACAATACAAGCCAAAGGAAAGAGTATTCAGTAAGCACAAAGCATCTGAGTTTATAACAGTAAGAATGAAATTTGAATCGTAATTTACAAAAGTTCATGAGTTAATCCCGCCAAACTCCACATCCTACAACCCCGGCGGCAGTCGCTCAACCCAGGTATAGCACCAAGAAACAAGACAACTATTCAACTTTTGCTAGGTATGACAGACGACGCGGCAAAAAGCTCCCGCGGCAGTAACTTAGACCTCGGGCGTTGGGCGGGATGCCGCCAAGGTAGCGGCACCAAAGGTCTGGAGATAAAACAAAGCTGTTGCCCTACTCAAACCGGGGAAACAGCCAACAGATGCAAAAAATTTTCTACCCATATCACTCTTATGTCATCTATACAAAGTTTTAGAGAGAATGGCCCTCAATCGAATCTCAGACCAAGTCGATCAAACACTGATCAGAGAACAAACTGGGTTCCGCCCCGGGAGGTCGTGTTGTGGACAGATCTTGAACCTGACAAAACACGTAGAGGATGGGTATGAACCGGGCAGATCACCGGTGTCGCCTTTGTGGATCTTACTGCTGCATATGACACCATTAATCACAGGAAAATGTGAAGAGAGATTTATGCCATTACGAAAGACTTTCACCTAACACAGTTTATAAGATGCCTGCTACAAAACAGACGTTTCTTTTTTAATCTACAAAACAAGAGGAGCCATTGGAGGGAACAGAGAATTTGTATCCCCCAAGGAAGTGTGCTAGCCCCACTGCAGTTTAATATTTATACTAATGACCAGCCAGTTAACCCTGTCACAAGATCTTTCATTTATGCAGATGATACAGCACTTGCCGCGCGAGGTAGAACTTTCGAGGAGGTGTAAAAAAAAACTTATAATAAGCCTTGAGGCATTATCTAACTACTACGACAGCAACTACCTGAAGCCAAACCCCTCCAAAACACAAGTGTATGCATTCCACTTACGGAACAGAGAGGCACGGAGGAAACTGAGAATAACCTGGAGAGGTCAGCAGCTGACCCACTGTGACACCCCAAGAACCTCGGAGTGAAGTTGGACCGGTCCCTCACCTTCAAGGACCACTGTACAGATACAAAAATGAAAATCAGTTCTAGGAACATTATTAGGAAACTGACCGGCAACAACTGGGGATCACACCCACAGGTCTTCCGCACATCTGCCCTCGCTTTGTGCTTCTCCGCTGCTGAATGTGCAGCACTGGTATGGCTGAACTCCAGCCATGCCAAACATGGCACGAATGAAAGAGGACGAATTGTAATAAGCTGCTTGCGGGTAACCCCTGTTGACAAAATCTACCAACGCATGGGCGTAGCACCTCCAGACATCCGAACAGAAGCTGAAGTGGAAAGAAAGAAGCAGGAGACGGATCTGAGACACCCCCTGTTTGGATGCGGACATCAAAAACCAAGACTCAGGTGGAGCAAAAGTTTTCTCCGGACAACGTAACCAATCCAGACATCACCTGCAGACCATATGATACAACTCCGGCGTAGCTCATCATCAGAGAAATATTGGGACAACCCCAAGAACTTGCTACAGGTCATCATCTCCCATACACGACATGGAAGGTACTCAGTAGACTGAGAACTGGAGTATCTCTGTGCAAGGAGAACATGAAGAAATGGGGGTACATCTCTGGGGACGAAGTATGTGAGGGTGGTGAACCCCAAGACCATCAGCACCTACTCAACTGCAAGAAAGTGTCGGAACATGTGTAGATGGTCGATCTGATTATCGCCAATGATAAGGCTGTCTGTGTAGCGAAATTCTGGGCAGCACATGGAATATAAATATGCACATATTCTCTGTATTACTTGTAATGTATATGTATAGTATTCTATGTATGATATGCTAAGTATGATAAATTATATTTAATATGTTATGTTCTGGACACGCATAAATAAAAAGAGGCACAGAAGTCACGGCTGCAAACGCCAAGGTAGACTCGCATGTTCTGCAATCAACTGTGAACATAAATCACACGTGAGGCAGCACTCTCAAACAATAACAGAACATACACTCACAAATGGTGAGACTCAGTTAAAAAGATAAATATAGCCCCCTACCTTAGATAAATCAAATAGTTAAGGCCAAACTTAAATAAATATATACGCCTTCACAAGGGTTTTAATCAGATCAAGGGAAACTCTCCAAGAGTGACAGAGATAATTAGAATGGATTTTGTCGTACACAATCAATACATAAGCATCTGTCTAGGTAAGATAATAAGCGAGTACATGTAACTGACAAGGTGCAGGTACAAGCAGAGCTGTTGCAGTTAAACCCTTAAGCATGGCAGAAAATTTCACTCATCAGCAGCCCTAATTACCTTATTTAATTATGACTCAAACACATCAACGTAGGTTAGAATAAATACGCTTTACCAAATCACAATTAGATTTCAAATTCATACCCAGTATCTGACACAGTACTATGATGTTGCCACTGGTACAGTGCCACTCATCGGTGTTACCACTTCAATTCATAACATTGCACCCGAAGCAGGTGCACACAACCGGTTTACCAATTAACAGAATCACGTGGCTTCACAGAAGACGCACTAACAGCCATTGGCCACTCTCAAGCCAAGGAACACTGAAAAACAATCAAATAAATATTATTCACTGAACAAGACACAATAATATTGCTCCAATTACCCTTTAAACAATGAAACCACAGCACCAGAATATCCATTTATGTTAAGGTGCGCTCTCCCCACAGTCAATTATCCATTTAACTCCTTTCCAAATAAGAGAAGGAGGTCCCCGTCACCTGAGCTCCTGAGGACGACCTTCATCACCTTCTTTAGCGGCTGCCCAACATTCGACAAGTCGTTCGGCGATCCTGCTTGGTCATGTTACTATAACCACATTGAAAATCTTTGTACATGAGTGAGTGCGAATGACAGCTTCATCACCTGGGCTGCCCTTTTATACCTAGTGTACGCGACACTACACCTTCTGTATGTGAGCATACCGCCATACCATGACTTGTATCACCTCAGTGTAGATTATGAAACGAGACACTCAAAGCTGTATATGAGTTCTGCTATTTGGGCAGCAAAATAACTTATGATGCAGACGTAGAGAGGATGTAGCTGACTTCGGCAAGAAATGCGTTTTTCAGGAAGAGAAATTTATTAATACTGAATATAGACTTATGTGTTAGGAAGTATTTTCAGAAGGTGTTGTTTCGGGCGAAGTCATTTATGGAAGTGAAAGATGGACGATAAACAGTTTGGATAAGAACAGAATACAAACTTCTGGAATCTGGTGCTACAAAGAAACAGTAAATTTAAATAGATTGATCACAAAACTAATAAAGAGGAGCGAATAGGATTGAGTGGACAAGATATTTGTGGTACAACTTTACTAAGAGAAGGGATCGGATAATAGGACACATTCTCAGACATCAGGAGACCACTAATCCGCCTATTTAGTAAGGGAGAGAAGTGTGTGTGTGTGGGGGGGGGGGGGAGGAGGTAAAAATCATCGATGGAAAAGAGACGAATACACGAAAGAGATTCAGAAGGTAGCAACAGTTATTCGGATATGAAGAGGCTTCTAGATGATAATCACGGAAAGCTGCATCAAATCAGTCTTCAGAACAACTTCTGTTTTGTATGTAACTAAATTTTAGTGAGTGGCTGTTACACATTTAACTATCTTGCTGTCAAAGTTGTTCATAATCGTCTTGGGTGATGCCTCATATCTTGACTTTTAGGAGGTTACACTTTTTGAAGTGTTTATTGAATGATTAATCAGTGAATTTGTTTAAAGTTAGAATGTGGCTCATTGGGATGCTTTTATATGCGTTTAATTTGTGGCTTTTAAATCTTGGCAGCTTGCTGTGTTACTTGAAGTGAGATCACTTTGGTTACACAGATCTCTGTTTCAGAGCTTGCGCTTTTTATTGGTTTTGTACTCTCGACAGTTATGGGAGGTGTGCCATCGTCTGTAGCAGCGCCATGCTGCTCGATATGTGCATAGTATTGCACACAGTGCCTAGATCACTCCAGGAACGACAGAGGTTCCAAATTGGCGTTCAATAACAAGACTTTTTAGTTGAATTTGGATCGGGAAAATAAAAGAAAAGAATTCATAAATAAATTTGTGTCAGCATATAATTCTACCTCTACTATTGTAATTTAGTATACTTTTACCTACATATTAAATTCTTTTCCTAAGATTTTAACCAGCGGTTAAATAGAAACGCAGTATGAATAACATTATATTGAAGCTAAGACAACTCAGTTCCAAGTTCATTTAGTGGTTGAAAACATGTACTAATGGTCCCCAGCCTATCCAAGCAATGAAACAGTGAAGTATTGGAAAAGCAGAAGTATGAGTTTTTGCCTACTTTCTTCCTACTGTTTGCTTATTCAAATTAATATTACTCCACGTAAAAAATGTTAGTGCACACACTGTAATTTCTTTGTGACCACTACACGCTTATAGATTACGTTTTTAAAAGATAAAATGCCCAATAGGTAATTCCAAAGGAGCTAAAAATAGTTCGGCCAGGGGGTACCTATCGAAAAGCATTTTATATAATAAACAAACTTAAGTACTAAAATACTTAGACACTATAGCACACACTTATTATACTGAATATTTCACTTCAAGAAAACCTCATTCTTACTGGAATTTACTTTCAAAAAGGTGTTACTCTTTGTACCAACTCTGTATAGTCATTTACCAGATTTTAGTAATTTAGCTACACTCTGAATTTTACGAAAGCAAACTTTTACTGTAACACTTTACAATAGTTCATAAAACACAAAAACAATTTAAATTGTTCCGATTTATATTAAATTGGCACTTCCTAAGTTTGTAAAATAGTATACTCGTATTCATCAAACACCAGGAAGGAACCCTATATATGTAGGTGTTTGATTGGAATGAAATAACAGGGTGAACCAATTTCCTTAAAGTTCAACAATTATTGTTATAACACAGTTTAAATTAATGGTTAACGCTGTACAAAATCAAATTTACTATAAAAAATGTCTTATCCGGTGGCTATAGGCTTGGTTCAGCGAACAATTATGGTCGCTACACGACCCACAGTACGGCCTGCAAATCTCTTGCTGTATGGGCTTAATTTCTCTTCGTGGCGCCGTTCAATACTACATATAGTGGGCCAACAACTCGCATCTATGCCTTAAGCCGTTTGCAGTCTCCATCCGAGGCATTTTGTGCGAATTTCCTGACAAAGCTTCTCCTGCTCCACAAAGGTGTTGCCTCAATCATTGATGCCTACAGACTGTGACTTACTTCCCGCGCTTGCTCTAGGTAGCGCGTGAATTCGCCCTTGCCAGCTTTTCCACTCCGCAGAGCCACTTTCGTTGTGATCAAAAGCACACTGGCTTTTGCATAACACCTATTTCTTATATTGATGCTAGGCGTGACCATTTCTTAAACTGTCAAATTTACATTAAAATGAACAATTTATGGACACAAATATTTTTAAATACGGAAGGTATAATACACTTTATTTACATGTACAGAAAATCAAGTACCAATCTGCGAAAACCTTTTAAAGCAAAAAAATTTAAAAAAATTAAATCTGCCATAAACAAATGTTATAAGCCGAACAACTGTCAGTCGTTAAAAAATGCCCATGTTATACTCCACAAAAACGTTGTCTGGATGGGTTAGGAGTGTGCGCATTAAATAATTAAGGATTTTCTTAGTTTTCGAAGATTTTGGGTTTTAGTAACTTTTCGTCATGTGTAGCAGATGCTACTTGTGTTTCATTATGTTCCAGGATGTTGACAGGAGAGGTGCCAGAATCACGACGTTTTGAAAGGACGAGTTGTTTCAGGATATGTGTAGCGTCAATGTGTGTTATACATCTGTATCATCTACAAGAACTGGAAAATGGATTATTCAGCAGACTGAAAAGTTGCAGCAGGTGTTTTGGCATGAGAATGAGAAGCGTTCTCTGTGACATCTATTGAGGAAACTGAACGGGCACATTACTTTCTTACGGAGGTGCAAGGTCATGGTGAGGAGCTAGGTTTCAGGAACAAAGAAGGAACGAAGAGAATTCTCAGATATTAAGTCTAATGGTCATTTGGACGTTGGAACAATGAGGGAGTCCATGCATGATAAATATTCCCTTCTACAATTTAGGCGGTCGGTCAGTATGAACTACGTATCTGTGGGGCCACATTACCAGTTGACTGACAGGAATTATATTGGTACTCAGTGGAAAGAGACGTTGGAAAACAATGTGATGGGACTAAATGTTGTGGTTGGCAGGAGAGCTAACACCGTGTTACTAGAGGAGGCCGAAAGGCACGCGTTTTAGCTCACGTAGGCTGGTGTGAGGTCTGGAACAGGACAAGGAAATTGGAATTTAGAAAAACGGACGTAGCTGGTGGAATACTTAACTTTAATCCATTAATGATGAACGTCGCTCTTTACGGTACATGATTCACAATATCAATAGTAACTGAATATGGCGCCTTGCTAGGTCGTAGGAAATGACGTAGCTGAAAGCTATGCTAAACTATCGTCTCGGCAAATGAGAACGTAAGTAGGCAGTGAACCATCGCTAGCAAAGTCGGCTGTACAACTGGGGCGAGTGCTAGGAAGTCTCTCTAGACTTGCCGTGTGGCGGCGCTCGGTCTGCAATCACTGATAGTGGCGACACGCGGGTCCGACGTATACTACCGGACCGCGGCCGATTTAAAGGCTACCACCTAGCAACTGTGGTGTCTGGCGGTGACACCACACTAAAGATCTAAGTGAGGATTGCAAGAGCAGGAGTTTGTGGCCGATATTTTGGAGGGGATATATGCCATTGATAATTTTCGAATTACTTTTTGTGAATGAGCAAGGAACTTTCAACAGTTAGAATAGGCAATGACGGAGGCGGAGAATATTTCATGCTGACAGAACTTTGATGGGTAATAAGTTAAGCAGAAGGGAGTTGTACGAGAATAGGGAAGAAGACAGTAGATCATGTTCCTAACATGTTAGATACTACACGTGTCAGGAGAAAGGTCACTTGGTAAAAAAATGGTTCACCGCCGAGAAACTAGGCTGATATCCATGATATTCACCCAAGTTATTTCATGTTATATCCGAATATCAACAACATTCAGATCCATTTTGTATATATGTGCGAGCTTTACTGAGGGGGCCGGTCTATGCACTCCTGAACTTGGGAACTTTGTTGAGTTTAATAAAAGAGGACTGGTACTTGGCGATCATGGGGTATGTAAATTTCCTGAGCTTGGTCTTGATGTCAGGGGCGTCATGGTGGAAAACGACTACATGCTGTTGTTGGGGGAAATACTTCTCAAAGTTCGTGTTCAGAATTTCACATGGAACATCAAGGTCATAGTGGCTTGGATTTGTCACATCCAGTAGTACTGGGGGCAGGTTTCATTCGTCACGTGGGCCTCATTCTCAACTGGAGATGAGGCAGGTTTTATTTCGCTTCTGATGAGGAGAACCATGCCTGTGGATTTTGCAAACATCTACAAGGGAAGGATGCCTATAATCCAACGACAGGGGTCATGGAACGCGGAACTAATGGAGATAGCTTAACACGAGACTAAGGTAGGCGGTTTAGGGATTTGTGTAGTGAGTTCCATAATCTCTTGTCAGATCGTTTGGATGAAGAGAGAGGCGAAGAATAAAAAATAGAATTTACTTGTAATGTCCCAGTTAGGCGTCTGGCATACCAAGTGTCACCTCAAGGATGCATCTGCTTGAGGCTGGGATTTGTGGTTAATACAGCTATACATGAGGTTCACAAGCGCATCTCCGTCTTCCTGATGAAACGGGCATCAGCGAACACGATGTCTTTTTAGCAACTATGATTACGAAAGTTAATAAATCAGTGAAGAAGGCTAGGGGAGTGTTTTTGCTAGACAGAGCAGAATAGCAGTTATTAACATCTCACCTAGGCATTGAATTGTCATCACTTTCTTCCAGTAAGATGGATGTAGAGGAATTATGGGCAAAGTTTAACCAGATTGTAAATCGTGGTCTGGAGAATTACGTGCTTCGTACGTGTATAAAGAACAGAAACCATGGTTTAATAACGAAATTCACCGGATGCTGAAAAAGTAGAGGCTGTTGCACTCTAGGATGAAGAGGGGACGCACAGATGACGACGAGCGAAGGTTCGTACAGACTTGTGCGTATGAGAAAAGATTTATGAGCGAAGCCTAGAGGAACCACCACCGCTACACCTTGGCAAAATATCTGACAGAGAACCCGAGAAAATTCAGAAAGTATGTAAAATCGCTAAGCTGGTCTAGGGCTTCCATTCAGTCCCTGACACCAGTCTGGCGTGGCAGTTGAAGACAGCAAAACGAAAGCTGAAGTTTGAAATTTCACGTTCAAGAAATCGTTCACTCACGAGAACCGTACAAGCATACCGTCACTTGGCCATCGGGAGACTCCCGTGTGGACGACACAGATATCAGAATGCCTGGCGTAGAGAAACTACTGAAAAATTTGAAAACAAATAAACAGGTCCGGATGAAATACAAGTTCGATTTTACAAGGAGAATCCATCTTCCATTCATCGTGTATCTGTCGCCCAGCACAATGTCTCAAACGACAGGAAAAACGTGCAGGAGACTCCAATGTACTAGAAGAACAGACTCGCTAAATTGCAGACCAACATCTGTAACTTATGTTTGGGGCAGAATACTTCAACATATTTTTAGTTCGAATATCATTAACTTTCTTCAGAATAAGAATCTGATATCCAGAAATCAGCATGGTTTTAGAAAGCAGCTTGCCCTTTCCTCACATATACTGAGAACTATAGATAAAGGGCAATAGACAAATTCCATATTTCTAGATTTCCGGAAAGCACTTGAAATGGTGCCCCATTGCAGGCTGTTAACGATAGTACGAGCGTTTGGAATAAGTTCACAGATATACGAGTGGCTCGAAGATTTCTTAAAAATAGAACCCAGTAGGTTGTCCAGGACGACGAGTGTTCGTCGGAGCCAAGGATATCGTCAGGAGTGCCCCAGAGAAGTGTGATAGGACCGCTGTTGTTCTCTGTATACATAAATGATTTGACGGACAGGGTGGGCAGCCATCTGCGGTTGTACGCTGATGATGTGGTGGTGTACGATAAAGTGTCGAAGTTGAGTGATTGTAGAAAGATCCAAGGCGATTTAGGCAAAATTTCCTGTTAGTGTGATGAATGGCAGCTGGATCTAAATGTGGAAAAATGTACATTAATGAGGATGAATAGGAAGGACAAACCTGTAATGCTCGGATACAATATTACTATTGTCCTGTTTGTCACAGGCAAAACTTTTAAATATCTGGGCGTAATGTTACTAAATGATATGAGATGGAACGAGCATGTCAGAGCTTTGGCAGGGAAAGCGAATGGTCGACTTCGATTTATTGGGGGAATTTTGGGAAAGAGTGGTTCACCTGCAAAGGAGACTGCCTTTAGAACGCTGGTGCGGCTTATTCTTGAGTACTGCTCGGGTGTTGGGGATCTGTACCAGGCCGGATTGAAGGAAGACATCGAAGCAATTCAGAGGCGGGCTGCACGATTTGTTACCGGTACCTTCAAACAACACGTAGGTGTTACGGAAATGCTTCAGGAACTCAAATGGGAATCCCTTAAGAGAAACTGATGTTCTTTTAGAGAAACACTATTGAGAAAATTTAGAGAACCGGAACGTTGAATGCCGAACGATTCTACTGCCTCTTCCATACAGGGTACTCTCCGCCACGCAGTGTACAGTGACTTGCGGAGTACCTCTGTAGATGTAGATGTACTTGTAGATGCAGACATATCACATGCCCATTAGTTGCCAAACGTGCACACATTGAATAGTATACTTTATTTTCTTTCTTACATTTGTCAACGGATTTGTGAATCTGTCGGCAAAGACAGGCAAAACAACGGTTCTCTTTTAATATTGTCATTTAACTGAAAACGACGAAAAGCTAATAAATCTGCAAAGTACGTACTCTCATCAAGGTGCAGTGAAATGTGTTCGCAGTAATGCAGTAATGACAGCTTCTTTCAAAGTTTTCGACATTTCAACAATTCTTCTGTTCAGAGTTTTATTTGATGATAGAATCTGATTTATTTTTTGTATACAATCCTCATCAAACAAACTATTTCCGTAATCACGTGTCACTCATTTACTTTGGTGTCATATTAACGTATGCCTTCTTTAATGAGTTTCTTGTACTGTCACAAAAACTCTGTGTCATTGGTAGAAACATTTTGACATCTTAGGAAACTTTTAACGTACATTGTAATTCGAGTTGTATTTATCAGTTCTATAATCTTGCAGAAATACAATTTCCATTAGTACCCAACTATGGAGAAAACTTAATGAATACTATTTCAGCATTATGTTCACGGGGACTGAGTGAGGTAGCGTAATGGCTAACATCGTCAACTGGAATTTAGAACACTCAAGTTCAGTTCTTGGATCGGCCATCCAGATTTTTTCTGCGGTCAACCAGATCACTCCCCGGCCTCTGTGGCCGAGCGGTTCTAGGAGTTTCAGTCTGGAACAGTGCTGCTGCTATGGTCGCAGGTTCGAATCCTGCCTCGGGAATGGCTGTGTATGATGTCCTTATGTTAGTTTGGTTTAAGTAGTTGTAAGTATAGGGGACTGATGACCTCAGATGTTAAGTCCCATAGTGATTAGAGATAGGTGAGGTTAGTGTTGTTTAACGTCCCGTCGACAACGAGGTCATTAGAGACGGAGCGGAAGCTCGGGTTAGGGAAGGATGGGGAAGGAAATCGGCCGTGCCCTTTCAAAGGAACCATCCCGGCATTTGCCTGAAACGATTTAGGGAAATCACGGAAAACCTAAATCAGGATGGCTGGAGACGGGATTGAACCGTCGTCCTCCCGAATGCGAGTCCAGTGTGCTAACCACTGCGCCACCTCGCTCGGTGATTAGAGATATTTGAACCATTAGAACCTGTTCACTCCATGCAGATGACGGCACGGTTCCTTTAAAAGGCCATGGCCGCTTCCTTCACCTTCAATAGTGGGCAATCCGAGCAAAGCTCTGTCTCTACTAAACTCAGTTGTGGATGGGACTTGAAACGCCAATGCTGCTAACCTCCTCCGTTCCTTTTTGTGGTCTCTGGATATTGAATGTGGAAATCCAAGAGAACAGTTGTTGTGAACAACTGTGTACGAGAAACTACCAACTGGACGTATTATGTTATGTGTTTAGGCCTGAGCAGCCATCCAAGGTTGCGCTCTAGCCCTATAGCGCAGTGTTTACGCGTGTACACTGCCAGCCGCCTGTTTGCACACGATGCCGGTAGTGTTCAACATTCAAAGAACAAAAATGGGGGCAGTCCGTCCTAGTAGCAACTTTTCGTGTATACCGAGCGAGGTGGCAAAGCGGTTAGCACACTAGATTCGCATTTGGCAGGACGACGGCTTAAACCCGTGTCTGGCCATCCCGATTTAGGTTTCCCGTGATTCCCTAAATCACTTGAGGCAAATTCCGGGATGGTTCCTTTGAAAGGGTACGGTCGACCTCCTTCTCCATTCTTCTCTAACCCGATGGGATCGATAACCTCGCTGTTTGGTCCCCTCCCCAAAATCAACCAACCAAACCAATCGACGTGACCGAATGGACCATTCCCTTGTGAGTGATGTAGTATAGCGACAGGGAATCTCGACTCTTATTTCCTTCTCTACTCGCTGACTTTGATGAGTGACAGGTGAAACTCCACAACTTCCAATAATTTATATCTCCGAGTCTCGAACATCGCTCACGGCCCAGTGCCACGCTGCCGGCTACCTACAAGTGAGCCGTCGTCAGTGGATGGTGAACCACTGCTCTATACAGTCCCTATCACTCTCAATGCGATTTCTACAGTTTTGGATCTCTGAAGAAACAAACCCGATTTCCATCGGATTAAGAGATACACGTCTGGGTAGATTCACGTTTCCATAAGCAACCGCAAATATTTTTCCGTAAATGCATTGAGCGTTTGTCTGACATTGGGATAAAAGCATTAACACTTAAGGCGATTACTTTTGAAATTAAAACTAGTTTACTTACTTTGTTGCATCGGTCTCGTTTTCATTTAACTCTCTCTTATATGTCTAAGTTTTACCTCTAGTGGCGGGCCGGAGTGGCCGAGCGGTTCTAGGCGCTTCAGTCTGGAACCGCGCGATCGCTACGGTCGTAGGTTCGAATCCTGCCTCTGGCATGGATGTGTATCATTTCCTTAGGTTAGCTAGGCTAAGTAGTTTTAAGTTCTAACAGACTGATGACCTCAGATGTTAAGTCCCATAGTGCTCAGAGCCATTTGAACAATCTACCTCTAGTGTTCCGACATTTCTTCGGAAAGAGATCTCCTCCCAGGTCGGCGTCTTTCAGTCGACCCAACTCTGTGTAAACAATTTATGTTACAATCTGGAATTATTAAACTGATAGCCCGATTTAGTTTATGACTACTACATTCTTCCTAACATTTAAGATTGCACCCGCCTGTCTCATGAAGGAGTATACGCGATAGGACTGTTATGGAATGGTTATCTGTTGTGCAGCCAACTTACTGTCACATGCCATCAGCACTGAGAGCAACTAGAACGCACCAGTTTTCAAACATTTGATGTGGTTATCGCAATGTAGTTAGATACTAATTTATCCCACTATCATTTGCTTAAGTTTTCCATGCGATAAGGCACCGTCGAAAATAAAAACGTACGTTATTCAATATAAAACTCCTTCTCGAACTTGTCATGCTGGCTCATAGTACTCTGAAAGACACTGTAGTGCTACACCTGCCGTACACATACGTTGCAGAAAAATTCTCAAAACTTGAAGGAGGTAAAAGCTATTTCATTGTAAACTGAGGGCGGTAAAACAGTTTCACAGTAACTGGAGAAGAACTGAACCTACTTCAGAGAATATATGAACTGCACTCCACGGTTATAAACAATAAACTGAGGGCAGTAGCTGAATATTTATTATTTAAGAACACATTTATTTTTAAGAAGTACTTTAAAGTATGCATGCAACATCTAGTTCACTACAAATTATTGAGAATTGTACTGAAACGAAAGCTAAGATATGTAATTGAATTTGTAGAAGTTGTGTAAAGAATATAGGATGGATGAAAACACATTAATCACATTGGAAGTAGGTGGAAAGTTATAGATCTACTACCAACAAACTCTAGAATGTAGTTTATCTTATAATTTAGGAAGTTACTACAAGAGGTGGATATAAATATGGAAACTCTGTGAGAAATGCATGTTTGAAAATAAATGCAGATACTAGCCAAGCCCGCAGGTCGCACTGTCGTATTTGAAGAATACAGACATCTAAGCAATGTCCTCGATACGTTGCAAAGGTCAGTCGTCTTCAGAACAGCGTTCTGTATAGTTGTGAGTGCATTACGTCGAAGGTAAGTAAATTCTAAAGTGAGCAAAATGTCGGCACTCGTATGGCAGTTACTTCCGTGACCCAGCTAATCGAAGTGTTTTGTGTTTCGGCAGGCATCTTATGGAAGTTTTATACACCATACAGGGAAAGCGGAAAAAATCACCCTGTATATCACAACGCGGACGAAATTGTATGCTGAATGATCGCGACGGACGACCATTGACGAGGATCGTTCGACAGCTGCAAAAGTTACAGCTGAATTGATTGTCGCAGTCCCAAATCCTGTCACCATCAAAACCACTAGAAGGGAGCTGCGTAAGCAAGGAAGTGCAGCGCGAGCTGAAATTCCAGGATCACTAATCAGTGATGCAAATACCGTTAACGGGGAAATGTGCCGAAGCCAAAAAATCTGTAAAATGAAGCAATGAGAGAATATAATTCGGCCAGATGAGTCTTGTTTCACACTTTATCCACCTTCTGGCCGAGTTTCCATCCCAAGTGTGGTACACGGCCGGGGCGAGATAATGATTTCGTGAACCACGTCGTGGTTTTTCATGGCCCCATGGCTACTCTGCAAAGTTGCGTGTCTGCCCACGATTATATGACCATTTTGGCTTTCAGATCCATCGCGTGGTGCAATGTTTGTTTCCAAAGGGTGATGCTGCGTTCCAAGAGAACAGGTCCGTGTCGACGCAGCTCGTACCGTCCTGGGCTGGTTTTGTGAGCACGAGGGTGAAGCGTCGCTGCATCCCCGGCCACCACGGTGACCAAATCTCTTATTGAGTCTTTGTGGTCTACATCGAAGAGAAGGCTGTGTAATTGCTGTCCACCGGCATCTATGTTACCTGAAATCGCGGGAATAATGGTATAACATTCCATTTAAAACCACAGAGTAAATGTATGTATCCATTCCGAGTGGAAGGTATTTTCATTGAAAACGGTTTTCTGCTCCATACTGGGAATGTAATGTGTCCACCCCTTGAACATAGACGTTGCTTTACGTTGTCGCACGTTGTCGTGCACATAGAACGCCAAAGAGTCATACAAGTAATCATTAAACTAATCAGTATCAAAGCAGCGACAACGCAATCAGTGCAGTAAATACTACCACGAGGCGGCTAATAGGCATTGCCAAGCTGCAGGGAGAGGACATCAATCACGCAGTGACAGTTGCTGTGATATCGAAGCGCAGGTGCTGCGTATATCACGATGCACTGTCACGTCAGTGGAGGGATCATAAGCCGAAGCTTTCCACTTGCACATGGTCAATAAAGGGTTACGCAAGCAGCCATAAAGTACAGCCTTAAGTTAGAAATGATAAAATTTACTTAGCCTCTTTGTGTATCTCCGCGTCGTGCTTAAGTTACGTACGGCTTCATGAAAATAGTGGTAAGTAATATAGCAACCGAGCACAACCAGTGTGCGAGTATAAACAATGCGTTTTCGGTTTCAGCTCTTCAAGTACAAGGATAATATTGACAAGTAAGAGTAACACGATTATTCTGTTTGGAAAGGGCTAAAGTTAGGCAATGACGTACCAAAAACTCTCAAGGCTGTTCGATTTCCACAGCTGGTTTCTACGAGGGCAGTTCAATAAGTAATGCAACACATTTTTTTCTCGGCCAATTTTGGTTGAAAAAACCGGAAATTTCTTGTGGAATATTTTCAAACATTCCCGCTTCGTCTCGTATAGTTTCATTGACTTCCGACAGGTGGCAGCGCTGTACGGAGCTGTTAAAATGGCGTCTGTAACGGATGTGCGTTGCAAACAACGGGCAGTGATCGAGTTTCTTTTGGCGGAAAACCAGGGCATCTCAGATATTCATAGGCGCTTGCAGAATGTCTACGGTGATCTGGCAGTGGACAAAAGCACGGTGAGTCGTTGGGCAAAGCGTGTGTCATCATCGCCGCAAGGTCAAGCAAGACTGTCTGATCTCCCGCGTGCGGGCCGGCCGTGCACAGCTGTGACTCCTGCAATGGCGGAGCGTGCGAACACACTCGTTCCATATGATCGACGGATCACCATCAAACAACTCAGTGCTCAACATGACATCTCTGTTGGTAGTGCTGTCACAATTGTTCACCAGTTGGGATATTCAAAGGTTTGTTCCCGCTGGGTCCCTCGTTGTCTAACCGAACACCATAAAGAGCAAAGGAGAACCATCTGTGCGGAATTGCTTGCTCGTCATGTGGCTGAGGGTGACAATTTCTTGTCAAAGATTGTTACAGGCGATGAAACATGGGTTCATCACTTCGAACCTGAAACATAACGGCAATCAATGGAGTGGCGCCACACCCACTCCCCTACCAAGAAAAAGTTTAAAGCCATACCCTCAGCCGGTAAAGTCATGGTTACAGTCTTCTGGGACGCTGAAGGGGTTATTCTGTTCGATGTCCTTCCCCATGGTCAAACGATCAACTCTGAAGTGTATTGTGCTACTCTTCAGAAATTGAAGAAACGACTTCAGCGTGTTCGTAGGCACAAAAATCAGAACGAACTTCTACTTCTTCATGACAACGCAAGACCTCACACAAGTCTTCGCACCCGAGAGGAGCTCACAAAACTTCAGTGGACTGTTCTTCCTCATGCACCCTACAGCCCCGATCTCGCACCGTCGGATTTCCATATGTTTGGCCCAATGAAGGACGCAATCCGTGGGACGCACTACGCGGTTGACGAAGAAGTTATTGATGCAGTACGACGTTGGCTCCGACATCGACCAGTGGAATGGTACCGTTCAGGCATACAGGCCCTCATTTCAAGGTGGCGTAAGGTCGTAGCATTGAATGGAGATTACGTTGAAAAATAGTGTTGTGTAGCTAAAAGATTGGGGAATAACCTGGTGTATTTCAATGCTGAATAAAACAACCCCTGTTTCAGAAAAAAAATGTGTTGCATTACTTATTGAACTGCCCTCGTATAAAATAATATTTGATAAAGTCATTTTTGGTAAAATTTAATTAACCTACTACATCAAATACTGCCACAACCTGCTTCATGAATCATTTAAGGTCTGTTGCAGATCAGCTGCCTTTTTTTCAAACCAGTCTGGAACGCCTTAATGTTCTGAGCTAAGAATATCGCCTTTGCAATCTTGTTGATACAACCCTTGAGATGGTATAAACCGAAATTAGTGTATTTGTTGTGACCCGACTGACAATGAAACCAACAATGGAAAGAAATTCCTCGTACTGCTGTACCTAATACCGATTAACAGAACAAACTTTTACCGATTACTTATTGCATTTTGCTGTAATGGACTTAACACACACAAACGGTACCAGTTGTGAGTGCAGGGTACCAAAATAATGGAAGAACAAGCAGACAGTCTCAAAGCAAAGAGGGTTTAGTTCATAACCTGTACATCAAAGAATCTATGCGTTAAGTAAATTTAGTTAAATAAAGTCTCTGAAGTGGGATAAAGTCAAGGTGAAAATACACTCTAACAACACCCCTCCCAAAAAAAATTAAATTAATGTAAACAAAAAGTACGAAGAAATTTGGCGCTTTTATAAAAAATTTATATTCATGCAAATGTCAAAGGAAAATGCAAGATTGTAAAGTTTGGTGGCCGATGGATAAAAGTGTGATGCTGTAGGGCAGGCTCACAGTGCAGCTGACAAGGATGGTAAACAAGGGACTGACAATACTATGGCATAAAGTCTGCGAATTTCATTATTCATTCCATGTACTCAATAACTGTACCTTGCAGACAGACGAGTGAACAATGTAGGCAGATATCATTTGAGAGAGGACGTATAGCTAGGCTCAAAGTAGCCGGTTGGAGTATTCGGCGAATCGCAAGACAATTCAGTAGGTGCAATGCAGGAATGAGTGAACCATGGCCGAATACAGCATAAAGCAGGAAGCGGTCGATCTAGAGAGAAGACAGAACGTGATGATCGAATAATGGTCAGAGCGGCATTCAAAGCCACTCATTCATCATTATCGTCGATCCGACATGCAACTGGTGCTTCAGTGAGCACAAGGACCATTAATAGGCATCTCACACAAAGGGAGCAAAGATCAAAGCGCTCCTTACGTTGACTACCATTGACCTCTGTACGCCAGCAAGCCGTCTTGCAGTGGCATCAGGCGCATTCGGCTTGGAATCTCATTGGCTGTAGTAGAACTGTCTTGAGTACCGCTTCGAACGGGGCCCGGTGACGAGAGAGGATGTGTCTAGATGCGTCCCAGACAGTCAGGTTGGTATGTCGACGACATTCTACGCCCTGTTTTGCTGCCCATCATAGAAAACCAAACTGACTTCACATTCGACCAAGAGAATACTCACCTGCATACGGCAAGAGTTGCTATCGATGTTTTCATGTTTTATAAACTCTACCTTGGCCTGCGAGGTCGCTGGATTTCTCCCCAGTTGGGAAAGTTAGGAGCGTTATGGGAAAGCTGGAAATTTTGACGATCTAACTCGTCCGTTAGGCATAATTTGGCACCCTACCCCTCAGGACGATATCCAGTAAGTCTGTGAATCAGTGCCAAGTCAAACAAATGCTTGCATAAGACCCAGGATTGGAGCAACGCATTATTGACTTGTTCACATTGTGATGCTCTTTGTCTTGAAAAAAATCAGCCAATTATTCTGGAATTGTAATCATTTGTTTCCTGTACTTTGTACGTCACATCCACTGGTTTTCGTCCTATTCAGATAATTTATTCGTAGAGCATTTCTTTTGTCTTAGAATTTGTATTAATCATAAAATTTACTAATGACATGACCACATTACGTAAAAGTGAATGTGGCCTGTTGAATGGAGTGAACTGTCTACTGACCTGTTTATACAGATTGAAAGAAAACCACAGACCGAAGGAAGAACACTGAAGAGCAAGCAGAATAGCTCACATTCACTGCACTGGAGTAATCATCCATATTATTGATGCTCGCTGCAGCGGACTAAAATTTAAATACCATCAACGACAGCTAATAAATAAATTCTACTTATTGAGGCTGTACAGTAGATAAGGAAGACTGCATAAACATTTGTGTGTGATTTGGGGATACATATGTCAGGAAATTAAGTACAGGGAGCTCGCGCTTCTGCCCAGCCAGTCATCTCATGGAACTGAACTTTGATGTAAGATACTAATACATTATTCCATGTTCATTCAGTCGTTTGCCAGTGTTCATCAAAAGTAATGGCTGGTTAATGGTATAGCGCCAGCCTCTGCACGAACTAAGCCCATATGTTTTCAGTGAGTGATGGATCTTTGGAACTTGCTGGATAGAGCAAGAGTACAGAAACTCTAACACTCTCCACATCGAAGTGGTCCAGGGCAGAATCGGCATATGCGGTCTTTTTATTTTGGTAAATGGTGTCACGTAGACTTTGACACTAACTAACCTGAATGCGACAGAAATGTAACGTCCGCAATCCAAGCTATGTTATCAAGAAGTGATCACGTTGTGTATCGAATAGCACCCGACAACATCACATGAGTTGATGTGCCAATAGGACGGAGAAAAAATGCAATCGGACACTTAGTTCTTCTTGCAGCCTGCACAGACTGATATGTCGATTGTCATTTCCAGAAAGACCTATGACGTGTGTCCCGCCTGTGCCCACTGTAGGTGTGTATCACCAATTTTTGGGGTGCCTCTCTCTGCTGCTACGTAAGGGTAACTGCACTCTTTGGAATATCATAACATTTTCATTATCGTATACAACCCTGGGGTAGTTCATAATCATCACAAAAAAATAATAGCAAAATAGAAGTTTCGTAAATTGTTGTTGATTTTGATTCACGACGTAAAGAGATATTGAGGTGTAGTTAAGATGCTGAACGTAAAAATACTGAATTGTAGAAAATGACGTCTGATATTAAGACTCAAGTTTTTTCTTAAGTTTAAATGAAAAACTTAAAACATTTACCTAATCTGGTAGAAGAATTAGTTGAAAACTTCTTTTACAAAATCCAGGATGAACTATATAGTCGACGTACTGCTGTGCTGAAAGAGTGCCGCGGTCGATAACCAAAGCGACACTTCCATGGAATGAACTGGCACCCCATACCATCACTCAAGGTTGTCGGGCCGTATAGTGAGCGACAGTCAGGTTGATATCCAAATACTTTCTGGTGACAAAACCGGACACATATTCGCTGGTCATCTGGACACATTTCGAAGTCCTTCTCCAGTAAAGGAGATTCCAGGCCACATTTGGCCCATGCCACTGCAAAACTACTTCTTGACGCACAGAGGTCAACGGTAGTCGAAGCAACGAACGCATTGAGCTCAGTCCCTTTCCCGTGAGCTGCCTATTAACGGTGCTTGTATGCACTGAAGCACCAGTTGCATGCCGGTTCGACGATAATGATGAATGTGTGGCTCTGAATGCTTTCTAAATATTGCTCTGTCCTCACGTTCTGTCTTTTCTCTAACTCGACCACTTCCTTCTTGACGTTGCTTTCACGGAGACTTGGTGGTAATCATAACTGCCCTATAAAGCGTCACATTGTTTCTCTGGGTTCTAGTCTTACTGCAGATAAGCTATGTCCTGACTCAAGCTACATGACGTGGCTATAGCATCCCTCACGACTGAGTCAATAATACGTCGCTACGTTTCAGGCACGTATTGCTAATGGCAGGGTTGAGGTCTTGCTCGCTATTGAGTATAGCCCTCTCGAATCCATCCATTGCATAACAGCACGACAGTTTTGAGAGCAGACCTAAGAGGACAGCAGATCCGCAGAACTATGATCAGCAATCTCGATAGACCACGAGATTGCCTTGTTCAATTAATAGACGTGATGGTACACGTTTCTTTTCTTTACACGAGCTGTGATACAATCTTCTGAGAGACGATCTACGTCGAAGTGCGATGTCTGAATGAGAAAAACGTTTCGTAACCTCTACTTATATACTGTAGTAAACGTAGTTGCGGTCATTACAACGTACGCTTTGCGGTTGCACTGAAATGCATATCTTAACGTGTTGTACACCTCATGCCAGTTTGATATTTACAACGTTAGCAGCTCGTGTGTGTACTGGAAATCACGTTACAGTCGACGTGAAACAATTATATCTTGTAAGAATAGTAAAATATAAGGGACAAAAGAAAGACATATAAAATAAACTACCATAGAAAGAAAGAGCAATCTTCCATAAAAGAGTCTAATAGTGACGGACATAACCCGACGTGATACCTCCTAGGAGATTAACCCTCGTAATACTGATGAAGGGAGGAACTTTGTGCCCAACTTTTGAAAATATTGTAATCTAATAAATTACTTTACATTTCAAAATTTTGAATAAAAATTATTGCTTTAATGAATACTTCTGCCAAATTATCTACATGTTTTAAATTTTTCCTCTAAATTTAACTCAAAAATTTAAGTCTTAGTAGTAGACGTCAGTTCAAAAGCGAATGTCGTATCCAGACTTTTTAGGTTCAGGATTTTAATTGCAGATAAATATGTCCTTGTGTTGTGTGTAAAAGTCAATAACGATCAACGAAATGTATAATTTTTGTAGTATACATTATGGAAAATGTGTTGATATTGCTAAGTGTGTGGTAAGAGCAATTTTCAAGCTCTGGACCCCCCCCCCCCTTACAAATCTGTACCTCTCTACAACGTACGTTTGTCAGTATAAGTTAACAAAAAAGCATTTGTTTTTTTATTTTTTATGGCAGTCATGAAGTTCCCCCTCCCCTTTGGTAATTCGGTTCATAGAAAATGTATTGGTGTTGCTGCGGTTAAAACTTCGTGCCAGGTCTAAAATCAAACCTGTGATCTTTGTCTTTCGCGGGCAAGTGCACTACCGACTCAACTATCCAAACACAAGCGGGCCTTGAGTGGGGCTTGGATGCCGAGTCGGAATAATAATTGCCGACGAAAGGCGAGCGTCCCATGCTCGAAAACCGGTCGGGCAAATAGTTTCAACCTGTCAGGAAGTTTAGAATCAGCACATACGACGAGGCAGGGTGAAACTCCCTTCTGATAACGCATAACACAACATTTCTGAAAATATACGTCTAAACTACAGAATCATACACAAGTAAATCATGGACTTTGGGGAACCAGAAACGCAGACAATAGAAGCGTTAAGGCTACAGTGTTACAGAAGATTGCTGAACAGTAGTAAACTGATGAGATAATACGTGAGTAGGACCTCCACAGAGTAGCCGCAGAATAGTGTATGTGGGAAACAATAATTAGGACTGAGCGACGTGGTACAGTAGTAACACACTGCACGCCCATCCGAGTGTTCGTTGGTCCACATCCATTGTTCCCATTTTCGTTTAAGGTAAATTCCATGATGATTCTTTTGGCAATACGCAGTCGATTTCCTTTCACCGTCTCTGCTTTGGTTCCGATTCTGATTGCTTCGTCGTCTTGAGTTTAAAATGTATTCTTCCCTACTTACCACTTACAAGAAAGAATGACCGATATGATTTAACCGACGACAGCATGGAAAGCTCCGTAGAACCAGAGGGAAAACCTCATGATAAATTACATATTTTGTGCCGGATGAGTACCGGAACCCGGATCTTTGCGTCCTCGACCAATGCACGTCCGAAATTAGTGATTCAAACGTCTCTATGTGAGCCGGTCCATCGATTTACAAAGCAAATTTTTATTTTACAACATATCTGCGCACCTCCGTTATTCGGTACGTCTGTGTTTGTAACTGGAGGGAATGATGAACGGGAGAGTGCGTTAAATAATTGCCTCAGCGGGTTTTTAATACAAAGAGAGAGTTATTTCTGCATTTATAACCTAGGTTTCATGTTCTATGGCGTCTATATAACTTGTTTGTCGTGTAAGCATGCCATTTTTTCTGTTCTTACTTTCGTCTGCTAGGGTAAATGTGTGAGTTGTCTGTGCTTGGTACTTCAGGATTCTCTGGTTGCAAGACGTTTTCTGGGGACCTCTCGAGCAGTTTAGCCAACCTTCGTGTAGAGTCTGAATAGAGCTAGGTAGGATCAATGACGCATTAGTAGCCGCTAGTCAACAACATTCTGAGTTTGGCACAGGTAACCACCTCGTAGGCTGTATTGAACGTGCCCTGCTTCTGCGAGGACCCCGGCTAAGTAGCGTCTAAGCTTTACTTTTCAGTCAGGGAACGATGTTATTTTTATTAATATTCAGTTTACTTAATGTGATCCTTTGTTCAATTGCATTCTGGCGGTGGCGAGCTGTGACGCGAAAGCATGTAAAAACTCAGTTGGTTTTGTGTACCATGTATCAATGTGTCGTGTCCTATTCTGTGTGCTGGCACCAAATTCTTTGATTTATAATCCGTTACATATCTTATTTTCATGGGTTACATTACTTACATTCTCCTGCGCCATGTGCGTTTCATTGTACTTTCTCAGGCTGCGATCCAACGCAATCACCTCTAGAGATCGCACTGAATCCTCATTTCCACGACGGAGTAGATGTGATGTTTTTTTTTATTAATTGCTCGGTGAAATTATTGAATTTATGCCGAATTCCTGGAACGGGCCTTGTTCTGAGAAGGTGATGGTCAAAACTAGTTACACTCTTAACCCACTGTACTCATACGTAGAATATGGAAGTTTTCCTGTAAATTCTATCCCTTTTGCTGTATTGATGGTCAGTGTGAAAATTCGTGTATGTGGAACAAGTAAAACGTACCCGTTATTTAACAGGTTTGCTTCCACGTGTGGAAGTAGTGTTCTTACAATAGGTACGGTACCATGGGTAGAACTTCAAGAAGTAACATTCAAGGAACAATGTTTTCTTTAATTTCCCTGTGTATATCGATTCATAAATAAATCTTCAGCGATCTATTAATATGCCAAGTCCGGCTCCTTAAAATCATTTAGTTCTTATATTCCGTTGTAATGATCAGTAAATATTTAACACGTTGTGATGTGTATACATTTCGTTTTTTATTTATTTAATTATTTTATGAGTCATCAGTCTCCTTACCGGTTTGGCGCAGCCCTCCACGAATTTCTTCCCTGTGTCAACCTCTTCATCTCAGAGTAGCACTTACAACTTACGTCATCATTTATTGTCTCAACGGATTCTAATCCATGTTTTCTTCTACAGTTTTTGCTCTCTAAAGCTCCCTCTAGAACCATGGAATTCATTCCCCGATGTCTTCATAGATGTCCTATCATCCTGTCCCTTCTTCTTGTCAGTGTTTTCCAGACCTTCCTTCCCTCTCCGATTCTGCGCAGAACCTCCACAATTCTTATCAGTCCACCTAATTTTCAACATTCGTCTCTAGCATCACATCTCAAATGCTTCGATTGTCTTTTGCTCCGTTTTTCCCACAGTCCTTGTTTCACTATTATACAATGCTGTGCTTCACACGTACATTCTCAGAAATTTCTTCCTTAATTAAAGCCTATGTTTGATATTAGCAGATTTCTCTTGGCCAGAAATGCTCTCTCTGTCAGTGCTAGTTTGCTTTTGATAGCCTCCTTGCTCCGTCCGCCACTGGTTATTTTTCTCCCTAGGCAGCAGAATTCTTCAAATTCATCTACTTTGTGATCACGAATCCTGACGTTAACCCTATCGATATTTTCTCTTCTGTTACTTCTCATTACTTTCAGCTTTCTTCGATTTACTCTCGATCCGTATTCTCCGCCCATTAGACTGTTCATTCCATTCTGCAGATCTTGTAGTTCTTTAAATCTTATCATTCATATCCTTTCACACTGAATTTTAATCCCACTATTGAACAGCATTTTTATTTCCACCATAGCCTATTCGATGTACAGACTGAACAGTAGGGGCGGAAGACTACATCGATGTCTTACATCCTTCTAAATCCGACCACTTCGTTCTTCATATTCCTGTCTTGTTATTCCCTCTTGTCTCCTGTACATGTTGTATATTACCCATCTATCCCTATAGCTTATCCCTACTGTTCTCAGAGTTTCGAACTTCTTTCACGATTTGACATTGTGGAACGTTTTCTCCAGGTCGACAGATATTAGAACGTCTAGAGTTTTCCTTGTTCTTGCTTCCATTATCAGCGGCAACATCTGAACTGCCTCTTTTGTGCCTTTACCTTTCCTAAAGCCAAATAGATCGTGACCTAATACAACCATAATTTTTTCTCCGTTCTTCTGTATATTACTCTCGGCTGATACTTGGATGTGTGAGCTTTTAAGCTGAGGGTTGCGATAATTCTCACACTTGTCTGTTCTTGCAGTCTTCGCCAATCAGTGGATGATATTTTTCCGAAAGTCAGATGATACATCGCAAGACTCGAACATTCTACACGGCAACGCGAATGGTCGTCTTATTGCCATTTCTCCCATTGATTTTAGAAATTCTGATGGAATGTTATCTATCCATAACGCCTCATTTGATATTATGTCTTCCATAGCTCTTTTGAATTCTAATTCTAGTAAAGATCCCGTTCATCTCCCCTATCGAATCCTATATCTTCTTCAATCACATCAGACAGGTTTCCCCCTCGCAGAGGTCTTCAGTGTATTCTTTCCACCTATCTGCACTTTACTCTGCATTAAGCAGTGGAATTCCCATTATATTCTATCAGTTATGAACTGTGCTTTTAATTTCACAGAAGGTTGTTTTGACTTCTCTACACGGTGAGTCAGTCTTTCCGACAATCATTTGTTTTTGATTTCTTCATATTTTTCATGAAGCCACTTCGACTTACCTTCCTTGCACTTGCTATGTATTCCTTTTCTGAGCGACTTGTGTTTTTGTATTCCTCAATTTTCTTACAATCTAGTACCTGATTTCGGATTCTCTCTCTGAGCATAATGTAATAAACTGAAATCTTCTCATGGCCTTTTCCAAGTTTACCTCTTCCTCTTCGGATTCTTGAACAGAGTATTGGCTTTTACTAGCTGAACGTGATTTTAGAATTAGTCTTTCACCTCTCACATTCCTAGCACCAAGCCCTCATTCTCTCGTAACCCTCTCTTCTACTCCAACTCCTACAACCGCATTCCAGTCCCCCATGACTATCAGATTTTCATCTCAATTTATGTACTGAATTATACGTACAATACTCTCACGTACTTTCTTTACCTCTTTATATTCAGTTTACTACTTCGTCATGTATATTTTACCCATCGTTATCTGTGTTGGTTTGCTGTTTATTTTTATGGAAACAACGCTGTGACACAACTGTTCGCAGTAACTCGCCCTTCGCCCTAACCTCCTACTGAATAATGAATCCCACTTCCGATATTTCATGTTGTGGTGCTGTTAATATTATCTTATAATCCAGAAATCCTCTTCTTATTTCCATCTCACTCCATTGATCCCACTATATCTAAACTGGGCTTTTGCATTTCCCCTTTCAGATTTTCTAGCTTCCCACGACGTTTAAACTTCTGACATTCCACGCTCAGACTAGTTGAACGTTATCCTTTCATTGATTGTTCAATTTTTTTGTCATATCCACATCCTACCTGACAGTCTACTTGACAGTCTACTACAGGAAATCCGCATGGGAGACTATTCCGGAATCTTTTTACAATGAAGAGATCATCATGACACGTTTTCAGTTACCGGCAACATGTTCTGTGGATACACGTTATGGGTCTTTAATGCAGTTGTTTCCACTGCCTTCTGCATCCTCATGCCGTTGATCACTGCTGATTCTCCCACCTTTAGGAGCAGAGTGTATACTGAACTTCTGTCCACTCCTCCACCCTCCTTGGCAAATCCGTTGACAGAATAGGATTGACTTCTTAGGCCAGAAGTATTCAGCCACAAATATTGATAACTGCTATTCAGTATTTAAGTGGTCGCTGGGATCGAACACGGGACCGAATCAGAGACGCTGACATTGAATTCATTCAGTCACATAAAGATCAGTTTTGCAATTTATTTAACAATTATTTAAATGAGTTTTGAACCACCAATCGAAATTTTTGTGCTTGGTAGTTTTTGAAAGCAAATGAAAGTAAGCTTAATAAGCTTTCCTTTACGTAATCGTTGTTGGTATTTAAAGACAGCTACAGGTTTAATTCACAGTATAGTCTTTGCTATTTAACCTGAGTTTTGAGAAGAACAGGTATCATTCATAATACAGACACTAATCATATCTTGCCCTCAAAGCTCCATTTCCCCAAATACCTCTCAAGTACTTCTAGAACCTCACATAAGTTCTCCTGCAGCCCTTGCTGAATATCTAGAAGATATGGCTTATCGACGGCCAGGTGTTGTTTCTTGAATGTAATTTCCACTTTCCAGTGCATTGTGCGCTGTTTTAAAACCTGTTGAAAAATTAAAAATGTGTTGGGCACCGCGACTCAACAAAAAAAGCAGCCCTTACGAAAAGGCATGGGATAACGCAGTCTTTTCCCTGTTACTGTTCAACACTATTTCAACGGAGTTATATGATGTCTTAAATGATTACGTAAAATACCTATTCTGTTTGATCAAAAATATCAGGACATCTGTTAATTTACATTGAAGCCGATAGTGGCTCGCCTTTCATGTATTCTTTTTTCAAATTGTTCACTAAAGCCTTACCGCCTGCTGTTTATCTTATACGTGACATGTAAGTACTGTTTCTTTCTTGTTCTGTTAGTCAGTACTTATACTCTTATATAAAAAAATTTCCCATGATTTTGTACTTACGTTATAGGCCAATTTCAATATTTAATTTCTGATGGAGGCACTGATTTAAATGCTGGAACCTGATCAAAAGACTTAAATTTTGTGACCGAGGGTTGTAATTGCTTTAAATTTAACTTTTAAACGGTCACTGACTACTTTAAGATATTTGCCTACCCAAGCATTCAAGGCTGTCTCTAAATATAAAGACCTACTACTAAGTACAGGGATGGCCCTTCAGTGTAATAAGAAATGCGAAAAATGGGAGCTAGTCCCTAATTATACGACAGCCTATATTACTTTTGCTAATTGTAGGAAAGATCCCAAGTTCTTCAAACCTATAGCTAAAAATCTCATTACTGATAATGTTAACAAGCTACACGATAAAAAAATGCACTTAATGAAGAGGCATATTATCTGCATTTAGAGCTCACGAATATCTTTCGTATTAATTATAATTTTAACGTTGACAATATCTGGATACAGATTAATGAAAATTTAGAAATTTGTAAACAAGGAATATTGTGTAAGCACAAAAAGAAACTTAGTAAACTTTTTCGTCTGTTTCCTGCTAAAAAGTGTCGTTAGAGTACTTTCAAGAAAAGCGGTCACGTGTTTTATAAAAGACTATTAAATAACAGTGACATAATTTTTACACGGAATAAAACTGTCTTCCTTGAAAACGGGCTGGAGTCCAATGTCATGGCCTACTTGTCAGACAAAAATGTCATAGAAAAAATGCTTGTCGACCTAAAAATTGGTCTTGATTGTAACAAAATAGGTAATTCATGTCAAACTAGAATTCCTTATGATGTAGCTAACATTCTCAATAAAAATACAGCATCTCTTTGTAATGTTATGCATAACGATAAGAAGTTGGTTAAATTCATTAATAATAAACTTAAAGAAGCTGATGCCTTAATAACTAAGTTTGACAGAGGTTGCTCTTTAGTTATTGCCTACAATTGAAAATATATTTCTAGAAAGCTAGATTCTTTTAACGAGAATAATATTTCGGAACTTCATGAGGATCCGACTCCTGAATTACAAATAGAAGTCAGGTCAGCTATCAATAACGCAAAATTTCTAATCGCAACTTTTCAGAAGAAAATGCTTATCGACATGAACCCTCAGCCCCCAAAACTTCGGTCTCAATTTAAAATTCATAAACCTAACAATCCGATACGGCCGATTATTAATAGTATGAATAGCGCGTAGTATGATTTAGCAAAATTTCTGCATGAAACTCTGAAAAAATCGTTCTTCTTCCAGAACAATTAGTCCATCCCCAATAGTCACTCATTATTCCATAAAATAAAAGATTTAGAATGCAGTTCGGATACCAAGTTGTTCTCATTAGATATGAAAAATATTTATACTAACGTTCTCCTGTAAGAAACGCTTACGATCGTAGAAAAAAAAAGTCATTATCTTTCAGATGAACAAATCACGGACTTCATGAATATCATCACAGTCGTAGTCAAATACAACTATTTCGAAATTAATGAACATAGTTCGAGGTATCCGACGGTCTCGCTATGGGAAATCTGTTAGCTGGTTCTCTTGCTGATATTTTTACTATCTCTCTAGAAGAAAAGTATTGTAACTGTTTTTCAGCTACAGCACTAGGCATTCTCTCCTATTTCAGACACGTTGGAATAATCTACAAAGGACCTACTGATGGCATTGACCGTATTTTCAATCTCTTTAATGAACTTCATGAGAAAATATCTGTCGGCATCGAACTCGAAAACGTGGCCCGCCAGTTAAGTTTTCTTGACTTGATGTCAACAATAGAAGAAAATAAAATCTCATTCAATGCTTCTCGTAAAGAAATATACACTGATCAGATCGTACCTGCGTCTTCCATACACCCACAATCTCATAAAAACGCTTTCTTTCACTCTGCTATTCGCAGAGCTACTACTGTCAGGCGGTCGAAAGAAAAATTCAACAAAGAAATTAATTTACTCAAAACTATAGCAGTTAATAACGAATATGAACCTGGCGTAGTGGATGACATCCTTAAAAAGAAAACTGTTAGAAGACCTACTATGCTCGGCACCTCTATCATTGGATCTAACTCTAAAAGTATTTTTCTATCACTTCATTGGGGGCTTTATCCTAACAGATTCAACGCTTTCTTGGTAATAAATGCAACTGTAGCTTTACCTTTTCTACCAATAATAATTGGAAAAAACATTCATAATTTAAATCAACTTGTTCCCCTTCGGAAAATTCTGTCGTCTATAACATTTTCTGCAACACCTTCTCTTCTTACTACATAGGACAAACAGGACGTGCCTTTACAACCAGATATAAAGAGCATCTTTCAAGAAAAAATTGCACTAGCACCCAAAATTCGTCTTTTGCCGACCACCTTCTGATTGCAGGTCACGCGCCTGAAGCTGTTCACGATATCAACATTCTGCGCACCCAGAAGAAAGGGCGTCGATTAGACATTCTCGAATAATTGGAAAGTTTCAAACATCTTTCTCAAAATGGTAGCCGCATTCTCAATGAACAGCTACAATTACGTAACAAAAACTTCTTCAACGGTATAAAGCCGAAATGTTTTTTCCATCTAAGTCAACTCATAACTTTTCGTTTATTAAATGGTTCATATTGGCTACATTTCATGTCATATCGTTTTTCTACAAGCTGTGTCATTCAGCCCTCTTTGTATTTTCTATAATGGTGTTTCCATCCTTTAACACTGTACTTCTAAGCTCTGATGTTGACAAAATGTTACTCAGCCCTCTTTGTATTTTTTATAATGATGTTTCCATCATTTAAACTGTATTTCTAAGCTCTGATGTAGACAAAATGTTACCTTATCTGCTCCCGTGAAATAAAATATTGCCGTTTGCGTCATGAACTTAATAACGTTCGTCATAATATTCGACTGTCTTTATTCGAATGGTAAGTAGCCAGTTTGTACTTGTGGCTACTAGATGGAACGCTTGGTGCAATGTTCACCTGACCGCAGTTGTTAACATGGTAGCCTCATTTGATGCCAGCTGTAACTCGACATATGCAAGCAGCCCGTAGTAGGTTTTTTCCCACGCATTCTACTTTAAAATTGGGACTAAATCTTTATCGCTTTTTATTTATTTTATAAGTTACATGTAAACAATGTTTCTTTTTGCACTGTTATTCATCTTTCAGTCTTCAAACTGTACTTCTAAGTTTTTTACATAAACAAAAGGTTACCGTGTCTGCTGCTGCCAAATAATACCTTGCCTCTTAATTAATGTACTAAATACATTTCATCTTAATATTCACCTGTCTATATTTTAAATGTTAAGTAGCCTACACCTGCCCTCAGTTGCTAACGTGAGCGCCTCAGTCTAATGCTACATGTAGCTTCATATGTATGAGCAGCCCGTAGTGGCTCGCCTTCCATGTGCTCTTTTTTAAATTCCATGCCCGAGGCTGGATTCGAACCTGCGACCGTAGCGGTCATGCGGTACCAGACTGTAGCGTCTAGAACCGCTCGGCCAGTCTGGCCGGCAGCTGAAGTGTCCCTGGTGCATCTGTTACTCTGGTAACGTCCAATGAACAATCTGCGTTTGGAGTCACTGGGTTTTCCTGACCAACACACTCCGTTGTTAACTGCTGTTCTATTAGCAATACTCCTCGACTCATTTTATACGTCTAGTGGACAACTCCATATTGTTCAGACGTATCCGGATACTTTTGGTCAAATAATAAAAATGTACCAAAATTATTGAACTTTGACAGTAGAAAGAGTGAACTATTGATAAACTATAATTAGAAATGATATCCGAATGCGACAGAAATTTACGAGAATGAATTCCACCTGGTCTACAGAATTCACGACGACTTGGTTTTACGAAAGAATGTCTAGTGTATTGTGAGACGAAAGAATCTTTAACGTATCTCACATAAAGCTATGTGGTTCCAGAGACTTTTCAAGTTTCAAACACATATCATGTATATATACAGCCTGAAGCGACGAATAAATGTATGTATTAGGTTTTGAGTCCTGGTCTTGGTACAAATTATCATTCGTCGCTTCAGTCGTATATACTTGATTTAACGTATCTGTTACTGAAAATTCGAAATTTATGATCTTAAAGTTAAAAGTATTCCAAATGATCTAAGAACAATAACGTTAACTTTATCATTTCCCCAATCTGAGACACAGATTTCACTGTAAGTCGCAGCGCTATAGTCATAGAGAATTTCTGGGCAGCAAGAGCGTAATCAGTAACGGCTAGAATATTACGCGACATTGAGTGAAAATTTTTAGTTGCTGGTAACAGAAGACAGAAGCCACTCATTCTGTCAAGATTTTTGAAATATGAATATGCACTTTTGATACCTTCGGAAAAAAGATACTATGCTGATAAACTAAATACGTGCAAGACAATTACGAAGATAATTTACGCATGAGAGGCAGAATTATACAGAACAGCGTAGCATTATGGAAGTCGTATTCACCAGATTAACTCCGCCGCACATTTAAACTACTGCCATGTGAGTTTCATCTGTAGACAGTGGTACAGTATCTCGGTATAATCACTGAAAACAACCTCAGGTAGAATGATGACATTAAACAAGCAACTGAGAAGAACAGAAATATAATAAATATGATACGATGCGTAAGGGAGACATTTGGGAAGTGGTGCATATGGTCGGACTATAGCTATAAAGAACTTTAGTATGGCCACATTTTCATTATACACGCATATGCTTTGGTTCAGCTTCTTCTTCAACAATACGTCCCTTGAAAGGTAGCAACATACATTCAATTCTCGACCCAGCCATCGTAATTTAGCTTTCCTGTGGCTTCCCTAAATTCCATAAGGCGTGTACCACGGTGGTTTCCTTGAAAACGAGCCGGCCGATTTCCATCACCATCTTTCACCCCAAACGAACAAGTGAATCACCTTTAATGACATCTTCATCGATGGTATACTTTTTTCTTATCTTTCTTGGTCTTTTGGGAATGCTTGCAAACAACTAAAAGATCAAATGATCAGTTTACTAGCGCTTTAGCACTACCGTCCAATCTCAAAATAAAATTAAATATTGGAAGCACTAATCAGCGAATTGCGTACGACATTCAGGAACTACTACACAAATCAAAAAATGTTTTGCATCACCCCAGTTCACAGAACTACTGAAGATAGAGCTTGACTGTGGATACTGTATCAGAGACACAGTCCCTTTGATTGTTCAGAGATGTCACTAAACCCGCCCAAAAGTTAAAACAATCATGCCTGCGGAGCGCCTATTAGACGGAGGTGGTCCGACAGCCGGTCAGATCCAGTCATTTCACCAGGAACGAGGTACACGGCTCGTGTTGTCTGTAGTGCAACCAAACAACGGTCAATACCGGGTTCGATTGTGTCCACATTCTTACTTTGTGCCAGGAAGGGTTCGCAACAAGGGATGTATCTAGGCGTCTGAGAGTGAACCAAAGCGATGTTGTTCGGACATGGAGGAGTTACAGAGAGACAGGAACTGCCTCGCTCAGTCCGCCCAAGAGCTATGGCTCGGAGGAACCCTGAAAGCAACGCAACCATGTTGAATAATACTTTTCGTGCAGCCACAGGACATCGTGTTACGATTCAAACTGTGGTCAGTAGGCTGCATGATGCACAACTTCACTCCCGACGTCCATGGCGAGGTCCATCTTTGCAACCACGGCACCATGCAACGCGGTACAGATTGGCCCAAAAACATGCCGAATGGACCGCTAAGGATTGGCATAACGTCCTCTTCACCGATAAGTGTCGCATATGCCTTCAACCAGATAATCGTCGGAGACGTGTTTGCAGGCAACCCGGTCAAGCCGAACTCCTTAGACACAGTGTCCAGCGAGTGTTGCAAGTTGGAGGTTCCCTGCTGTTTTACGGTGGCATTATGTGGGGCCGACGTACGCTGCCGGTGGCCATGGAAGGTGCCGTAACGGCTGTACGAGACATGAATGCTTTCTCAGATCGATAGTGCAAACATATCGGCAGCATACAGGCGAGGAACTGATCTTCATGGATGACAATTTGCGCCCCCATCGTGCATATCTTGTGAATGACTTCCTTCAGGATAACGACATCGCTCAAGTATCGAACATGCCTGGGATGGATCGAAAAGAGCTGTTTATGGACGACGTGATCCACCAACCACTCTGAGGGATCTACGCTGAATTGCCATTGAGGAGTGGGACAATCTGGACCAACAATGCATTGATCAACTTGTGGACAGTATGCCACGACGAATACAGGCATCCATCAATGCAAGAGGACGTGCTACTGGGTATTAGAGGTACCGATGTGTACAGCAATCTGGACTACCATCTCAGAAGGTCTCGCTGTATGGTGGTACCAACATACAATATGTGGTTTTTATGACAAGTAAAAAGAGTGGAAATGATGTTTATGTAAATCTCTATTCCAATTTTCTGTACAGGTTACGAAACTCTGGGAACCGAGGTGACGCAAAACTTTTTTTTTATTTGTGTAATATTACTCGACAACTATCTTCTTAACACCTTCTACTGAATTAAAGGAAATGGTAAGGTATATGCAGACTCACGCTCCGAACGACTAGAGATAGAACGTTCACTTTAATATCACATGTACATTAGTATGTTCTGCAGAAATGATTAACGTTTCAGTCGCCTATGTTCGACATGTATCCTGTTGCCTAATAGGCACAGCGTCCGCCATGGGCCATGATAACTTGTTTCTTGCGTGATGGGTTCGCTATTAGGAGCGAATGGCGTCCGATGGTGTAGCCATCCATGCTGCAATCACCTGGTTCCAAAGGTCATTTGTAGTGGTTGTCATCAGGTCACAGCGCTGCACCATATCCAAAACATTCTCCATTCGAGCAAGTCTGGTGACCTGGCGGGCCAGGAAAAAGTGCTGACATTCTGTGACACCAACAAGGCACGTGTTCGTGCAGCAACTTGTGGTGTTGCATTGTCTTGTTGAAAACTGGCGTGTGGGGTGTTAGGGAGGATGCGACCATTATTTTCAAACAACCAGAACCTGCATTCGTCTGGAAACACTATCTGACGCCATTCCTGGACCCAGTAACGTCCTTCCATACACCATTGCCGTCTACCACATTAGTGTATATTCCTCAAAGTTAGGTGGAGAAGTGGACGATGCGCACGTAAATCATGCCGTAATAAACGGCGACTGACTCCTGCATCGACATTTACATCTACATCACACTCCGCAAGCCACCTAATGCTGTGTGGTGGAGGGTTCTTTCGGTACCACTATCTGGTCCCTTCATCCCAGTTCCACTCGCGAATAGTGCGTGGGAAGAATGATTGTCGTAAGCGTCTGTATTGGCTCGTGGTCAATAAGTGAGATGTATATATGGGGGGGGGGGGAGAGGGGGGAAGTAACATGTTGTACTACTCCTTCTGAAAAGTGCTGTTTTGAAATTTCAATTATAATCTCTCCGTGAAGCACAACGCCTCTCTTGTAACGTCTGCCAGTGGATTTTGCGTAGCAGCCCCGTAACGCTCTCTCCCCAGTTAAACGATCCAGTGACGAAATGCGCCATTCTTCGTTGGATCTTCTCTATCAGTCCTACCTGATAGGGATCTCAGATACACTCCTGGAAATTGAAATAAGAACACCGTGAATTCATTGTCCCAGGAAGGGGAAACTTTATTGACACATTCCTGGGGTCAGATACATCACATGATCACACTGACAGAACCACAGGCACATAGACACAGGCAACAGAGCATGCACAATGTCGGCACTAGTACAGTGTATATCCACCTTTCGCAGCAATGCAGGCTGCTATTCTCCCATGGAGACGATCGTAGAGATGCTGGATGTAGTCCTGTGGAACGGCTTGCCATGCCATTTCCACCTGGCGCCTCAGTTGGACCAGCGTTCGTGCTGGACGTGCAGACCGCGTGAGACGACGCTTCATCCAGTCCCAAACATGCTCAATGGGGGACAGATCCGGAGATCTTGCTGGCCAGGGTAGTTGACTTACACCTTCTAGAGCACGTTGGGTGGCACGGGATACATGCGGACGTACATTGTCCTGTTGGAACAGCAAGTTCCCTTGCCGGTCTAGGAATGGTAGAACGATGGGTTCGATGACGGTTTGGATGTACCGTGCACTATTCAGTGTCCCCTCGACGATCACCAGTGGTGTACGGCCAGTGTAGGAGATCGCTCCCCACACCATGATGCCGGGTGTTGGCCCTGTGTGCCTCGGTCGTATGCAGTCCTGATTGTGGCGCTCACCTGCACGGCGCCAAACACGCATACGACCATCATTGGCACCAAGGCAGAAGCGACTCTCATCGCTGAAGACGACACGTCTCCATTCGTCCCTCCATTCACGCCTGTCGCGACACCACTGGAGGCGGGCTGCACGATGTTGGGGCGTGAGCGGAAGACGGCCTAACGGTGTGCGGGACCGTAGCCCAGCTTCATAGAGACGGTTGCGAATGGTCCTCGCAGATACCCCAGGAGCAACAGTGTCCCTAATTTGCTGGGAAGTGGCGGTGCGGTCCCCTGCGGCACTGCGTAGGATCCTACGGTCTTGGCGTGTATCCGTGCGTCGCTGCGGTCCGGTCCCAGTTCGACGGGCACGTGCACCTTCCGCCGACCACTGGCGACAACATCGATGTACTGTGGAGACCTCACGCCCCACGTGTTGAGCAATTCGGCGGTACGTCCACCCGGCCTCCCGCATGCCCACTATACGCCCTCGCTCAAAGTCCGTCAATTGCACATACGGTTCACGTCCACGCTGTCGCGGCATGCTACCAGTGTTAAAGACTGCGATGGAGCTCCGTATGCCACGGCAAACTGGCTGACACTGACGGCGGCGGTGCACAAATGCTGCGCAGCTAGCGCCATTCGACGGCCAACACCGCGGTTCCTGGTGTGTCCGCTGTGCCGTGCGTGTGATCATTGCTTGTACAGCCCTCTCGCAGTGTCCGGAGCAAGTATGGTGGGTCTGACACACCGGTGTCAATGTGTTCTTTTTTCCATTTCCAGGAGTGTACATGAACAATACTGAAGAACCTGGCGGACAAGCGCCTTAAAAGCCACTTCTTTCTTGGATGAGTAATATTTCCTTAAGATTCTTCCGATGAATCTGAGTCTGGTATCTGATAGTGTGCGATGTGTTACACTGTTCCATTGTTCCGTCAGAGCCGAGGAGGACGCAGATCTGTCCTGTAGTGCCATTCGGATGAGGTGTCGATCTTCTCTTGGGGGGGGGGGGGGGGAGCTGGACGGTGCGATCTGTTCCACGTACTCGTGTTCAACAGCCTTCCGGGAACCATTCGGCACACACCCGTTGCACTACCGAAACACTTCGCCTCATACGACCGTCAATTTCCTGGAGGGATGCATCACTTACTCTTATGACATAACGTACCTTCTTTCTAACTCACTAATTTGACGGTATGGTTGGCTCATACGCCTGTGAGTCATCCTCTACGTCTTCTCAAATCAGGCTGATCCATTTCCTTCGGTTTAAAGCGACAACGGGGTCCGCAGGCACATTTTGACGGTAGGTGGTGTTGCGCCGCGATATCGATGTTGACCCACGGGCAGACATGGTTCAAACTCTAATCACTTCTCAGAACAAACCAGTGTAGATGTCTTGTAAATATGAATGTCCTATTTCTAGTCGTTCAAGGTGTTCCGGTTTTTTTTCTGAACAGGAGTTGACAAATTAGGCAATGTGGAACATGAATTGACAAAACAGGTATTGTGGAACTTCAACTGCCCATTTACCAAGACAAGGCACAGCGCCATCGGATAAATTATGCAACAAACAGTGTCACAAATCATTAGGATATGGATAGATCTTATTAAGAATAAATCGGTTCCTTACCACTGGGTGAACGGTATAATTGCTAGTATTCAAGTACCTTTACAACCAAACCACCATACCACTCCTGAGCAGGGATGACGGTTACACCTGAAACAATCAATTTTCGGTTATACCGATCTTTTTCCTCTCCAGTTTAATATGACGGTTAAAGGGACCAAAAAACCTCTCTAAAATAACGGATATTCCGTTGTTTGTTGCTGTTATTTGCGGTAATAAACATAGATTTCGGACAAAAATTGAAAAATTATTATGAAGGAGTGTGAGATGTCGATCGATATGGGGTTGAGGCTGTGGTTGAAATCGGTCTTTGTCTCCAGTAAGGATGAAGTATACGGGGTCGGCGAAGGCGAGTGGGAATGTTGATGCCTTTTTTATATCGTCAGTTTGGGATGGTATCAGTTTTTCACCCTGAAGTAACCAAAAAATTAAGGGTCGAGTTATTATCCTAAGTTTACAGGACATCTATAAAATGGTTGACATGTCGACCAGATTAATCTTTTCTTGCTAGGGACTTAGTGGATGTTTTCTCCTTATATGCTGTTACACGTTTGTTGTACCTGCCACTATTTTTTTAATTTTTTTAGAGCAAGTTTAGCATTATCCTAGATTACTTCGGCTCTTCGTAAAATCCTTCCAGTGTATGGATAGTGCCATTCTGCAATACAACGGATGTCCTAGGTCGGTGGCAAGAAACTATCGTACATACCAAAAGGCGCAGGGCTTGCACGCTGGAGGTACACGCGCACTCCGTCTAATAGGCCACATCGCACGGTAAGAGGTATGCTACACCGATTCTTACCTGAAGAGCTGTTTACTATACTCATGCTCATAAATTAAGGAAAATGCTGATACATGGTGAAACAATGCTCTGGTGGGCGGTTTGCGGGTTCGAATCACCTCGGGGTATGACCATGCGGTACATTTGACCTGCGGTCGTCGTACGGTGGCACTGGCAGCAGTCCACATACGCATGTGTTGGTGCATGTCAGAGTACGGTGCAGCGAGTAAGTGTGCAGACGTTTTCAGACGGGCTAGTGGTGACTGTGTGTTGAAAATGGCTCGAAGAACACATATTGATGACGTTATGAGGTGTAGAATACTAGGGCGACTGGAGGTTGGTCAAGCACAGCAGGTCGTAGCAAGGGCCATCCGTGTGCCACAAAGTGTGACCTCAAGATTATGGCAGCGATTCCAGAAGATAGGAAACGTGTCCAGGCGCTACAGTACAGGACGTCTACAGTGTACAACACTACAAGAAGACCGATATCTCACCATCAGTGCCCACAGATGACCACGGATTACTGCAGGTAGAAATGCTCGGGACCCTACCGCAGCCCCTGGAACAGTTTTCTCCAGACACGCAGTCTACAGACAACTGAACAGACATGGTTTATTCGCCTGGAGACCGGCAAGGTGCATTCCACTGACCCCTGGTCACAGGAGAGCCCGTAAAGCCTGGTACCAAGAACACAATACATGGTTATTGGAACAGAGGTCCCAGGTTATGTTCATGGACGAGTCCAAGTATAGTCGGATTCTCGCCGGGTTTTCATCTGGTGTGAAAAAGAACCAGATACCAACTCCTTAATCGTCCTTGAAAGGGACCTATTGGAGGTCGTGGTTTGGTGGTGTGGGGTGGGATTATGATTGATGCAGGTACACCCCGGCATGTCTTTGCCATAGGAACTGTAACAGGTCACGTGTATCAGGACGTCATTTTGCAGCAGTATGTCCACGTTTTCAGGGGTACATTGGGTCCCACCTTCCTCCTCATGGATGACAACGCGCGGCCCCAACGATCTGCCATCATGGAGGAGTACCTTGAAACAGAAGATTTCAGGCGAATGGAATGGCCTGCCTGTTCTCCAGACCTAAACTCCATAGAGCACGTCTGGGATCCTCTCGGTCGACGTATTACTGATCGTCTTCATACCCCTAGGACACTTCAAGAGCTCCGACAGCCACTGGTGTAAGAATGGAAGGCTATAGCCGAGCAGCTGCTCGACTACGTGATGCCAACCCGTGGTGTACGTGTGCATGGTGATCATGCCCCATATTGATGTTGCAGTAGATGCGCAGGAGACAGTGGTGTTTTGTAGCACATGTGTTACGGGATGGTTTTTGTCAACTTGTCACAAATACCGTGGACTTACAGATCTGTTTCGCGTGTTCCCTATGTGCCTATGCTATTAGCGCCAGTTTTGTATAGTGCCACGTTGTGTGGCGTGGCATCACATTCTGCAATTATCCTTAATTTATGAGCATCAGTGTAGTTTCTGTCAAGGTCGTTATAAAAGTAACAGTGATTGCGTTTTCCAATATTGTATGAAAACCTAATATTTCAAATGAAGGGGAATCTTACGAATGTACATAACTTGTTGGTAAACAAAGTTTTATTTAAAAACAGAATATTTAATACTGTTCCTGTGGCAAATTCATATGCCGGTTTGCCAACCAGTTATTAGTTAAAAATAAAAAAAACCTGTTATAGGCGAGACCAAACAAATACAAAAATACCGGTTATTCAGAAGAGAAATACAGGTATCGGTTTTAACCGGTCGGTTTCTCCTATCCCTACTCCTGGGTGTCAAACATAATTGCTTCAGGCAATAGTTGCGTCTTATTGTCCTTAAACGATTGAGCTGTGAGTATGTGGTGGAGATGAAATACCAAGTGAATCTCTTGTGGTAGCGTGAATCAATGTGAGGCCACAAATTCTCTACGGCGATATCTAATAAGCCCAAAACTCAAACTAGTAACTTGAGTTACATTATTATCGTTTATAATGGAAAAAGGAACCGTCTACTGTCTCAGTTCTTTCGATTCCAGCTTGCTAAGCTGAAAACCGATGCTATACCTCAGACAAAATTATGTAGGCATCGCAAGTAGATTACGAAGCCAATGCATATTAAACCTTGATGTGCTAGCGCGCTTCTGATTTATCACACGCTTAATGTCAATTCCACTAAACAGGAGAGGGATTAATTTTCTTCTTTCGTTCGTGGTACTGCTCTCTGGAAAAAACCTGGGCCCAAAGACGTAATTCGTAAGTGCCTAAGAGACAGCGAAGGAAACGAAAATAATAATAATACTAATAATAATAATAATAATAATATATTGCAAAAAATCACAAAATTAAACGGATTTACTTTTTGTTGCAGCAGGGGTAATTGTGATATTACATATTGAACAAATGTAAGTTTTAGAAATTTCGATACATTTCTATAGTCAAGATGAAAATTCAACTACAATAATGAAGCAAAGTAAATACTATATGGCAGTGCCAACAAGTATTAAACTGTTCACCTGTATTGAATTATTTGTAATCAATATGGCAGATTCGGTTACAAGACTCTCTCAGATGCTTAAAAATAGAAGGATAGAGGATTAATTGCTGCATCACCTAAATGAATATGTTGTTGTTGTTGTGGTCTTCAGTCCTGAGACTGGTTTGATGCAGCTCTCCATGCTACTCTATCCTGTGCAAGCTTCTTCATCTCCCAGTACCTACTGCAACCTACATCCTTCTGAATCTGCTTAGTGTATTGATCTCTTGGTCTCCCTCTACGATTTTTACCCTCCACGCTGCCCTCCAATGCTAAATTTGTGATCCCTTGATGCCTCAAAACATGTCCTACCAACCGATCCCTTCTTCTAGTCAAGTTGTGCCACAAACTTCTCTTCTCCCCAATCCTATTCAATACCTCCTCATTAGTTACGTGATCTACCCACCTTATCTTCAGCATTCTTCTGTAGCACCACATTTCAAAAGCTTCTATTCTCTTCTTGTCCAAACTGGTTATCATCCATGTTTCACTTCCATACATGGCTACACTCCATACAAATACTTTCAGAAACGACTTCCTGACACTTAAATCTATACTCGATGTTAACAAATTTCTCTTCTTCAGAAACGATTTCCTTGCCATTGCCAGTCTACATTTTATATCGTCTCTACTTCGACCATCATCAGTTATTTTGCTCCCTAAATAGCAAAACTCCTTTACTACTTTAAGTGTCTCATTCCCTAATCTAATCCCCTCAGCATCACCGGATTTAATTTGACTACATTCCATTATCCTCGTTTTGCTTTTGTTGATGTTCATCTTATATCCTCCTTTCAAGACATTGTCCATTCCGTTCAACTGCTCTTCCAAGTCCTTTGCTGTCTCTGACAGAATTACAATGTCATCGGCGAACCTCAAAGTTTTTATTTCTTCTCCATGAATTTTAATACCTACTCCGAATTTTTCTTTCGTTTCCTTTACTGCTTGCTCAATATACAGATTGAATAACATCGGGGAGAGGCTACAACCCTGTCTTACTCCTTTCCCAACCACTGCTTCGCTTTCATGCCCCTCGACTCTTATAACTGCCATCTGGTTTCTGTACAAATTGTAAATAGCCTTTCGCTCCTTGTATTTTACCCCTGCCACCTTCAGAATTTGAAAGAGAGTATTCCAGTTAACGTTGTCAAAAGCTTTCTCTAAGTCTACAAATGCTAGAAACGTAGGTTTGCCTTTTCTTAATCTTTCTTCTAAGATAAGTCGTAAGGTTAGTATTGCCTCACGTGTTCCAAAAATGAAGGATCGAAGAGAATGCTTTGGAGAATCTCTTACACAATGAATACGTATCGTATCTCTATTATGTCAATTATTTCATATCACTATCATTATTCAGGTCTTTATGGCACGATTATTAACTTCAATCTGAGTTACACTGAGCTTAACTGAATGATTTTTTCCTTGTACCATCGAAATTATGAAAACTTTGAAAGTGCGGTGGATTATCAATGACACAAACTCTGAATGTTAGTCCTGAGAAACTTCCAAACGACACACTTCGCATTTGCCAGCGTGGTCTGTGAGCGAATTTCTGCGCTGTAAAACCTGCCTGTAGCGATGTAGGACAAACCACACCCAACTGGAAAACACACACACACAACGTGCACGCTGGCACTAACTGCAAAAGACACACATACACGTCTACTTTGGCTACATGAGCCATGCGCAGTGCGACCTGTTAAATGTAATGAAATGTACGCAGCACGCAGTCGGGGAGGGAACATGTTCAAGCACTTACTCCGCTTTACAACTGAAACGTGTGTCTGCGAACCCGCTACTCCACGTACGTTAATGAAATGGAAGCGTCAAATGCGGTCTTTAAATATTCGCAAGTAATAAAGAGGAATTACACACGAAAAACCACCGGATATTTTACATGTCCAATTCGTCGTTTTCATAACTGTTTGTCTTCCGGACAACAGAGCCTGTGTGTGATTCATTCAGGCAATGAAATGAAGAGTGATCTTAAATTATCCACACTATTGCGAAGCTCTGAACAGTGAAGTGAGCAGATCATTTTACTGAAGCGACGTCCCTGATTTTCTAAATTAGCTTCCGATCAGCAACTTTCAAAGTAATAACATACAATAATCAGTACCTTTGTTTGGAAACTGCTTTGCGAAAATTCATTGGAAAAGTCTTTCATTTGCTTTATTGAATGTTCCCGACTAAACACATGGTTCTGGGGTTTGATTTTATTTCAATAAGAAGAATGTATCTATATCACATTAATTTAAGAAAGGGTGTTATGTAATTTGGACCAGTTTTACATATAGAATGATATACCTTTATCGCGTAGCATTCATCTTCAGTCTTTTCTAGCGGTTTAGGGAAGATGGAGAGCGAATATTCTGACAAGAGTTTTCAACCATGTTTCTTCTGCATACAAGAAGTTCACCTCTTGAAAAGCTCGTGAAAATGACCGAAAATAAGAAAAAATTTGGTCTATAGAAAAGAGCATTTCATGCTGATTTAAAATATGTATAGTTTACGGGCATTATCATTTTCCGTTCATTCTAAAATTGACGTTGAAAAGGGGCCACGCGCAGGTGTCAGTTTGAAGTGTGTCAGAATATGTGATGCATTATTTCTTTCCACCGTTTTTTCCGTCGTAAGTTCCGATCGTTAACAGAGGTGTATTCTAGAAGGTACTCACTCCCGGAACCAAAGTACAGGAATGACTAGAAGGCTTGGGTTCGAATGTAAACAAAGATCTGAGAATATATTATTTCGAAATTTTATACACGTGTGGTTTTGTAGTTATTGTGTTTTAGTTTGGTTCTGTGTGTGTGTTTCCTGTGCTACAAATGCCGAGAGCAAAGAAATTTTGCCCCAAACGAAAGTTTCGCGGCAACCAGTTCCTAACATAACCGAATAATACACATCAGTTGCTTCAAAAGTCACCTGCGGAAACTGTGTTACAGGCAGTGCATCCAGACGCAAACTTCCGCTTTCTGAATGTAATAAGGACAAGCCTAGTAATATAGTGAGCAGCAATAACGACGGAAATGTTATTGTGAACTTAAATACACTGACAAGACTTTTGAAGAGTGCTGTGAAATGTAAGTACTGAAATTTGAAGATAGTATTGACGTTTCTGAGGACATTTCACCAAGGAAGGGTCTCTCAAGTCGGTTACTGATTGCCTGTAACTCGTGCAAGATGCAGGGTGATATATGAGATCGCCAGGAGCTGATAGTCGAAGTTACAGAGTAAATAATCAGCCTGCTTATGCAATGTGATGTATTGGAAGGAGAAGGAGAGCTGCCCAGACTTTTTGTGCAATAATAGATTTGTCTCATCCTCCAATGAGGTTTGATGGACACATAATGCTTTATGTGGGGTAAGTGAACGTTCAATGAAAAGAGCAGCAAAAGAAACAGTAACCTTGTCTTAGAATACAGACATTGTAGCAGCATTTGGTGGATCTCGGCAGAAGAGAGATCATATATCTCTGAATGGGGCTGTAACTGCCACAGGTATTGAAACTGCTGCATATGGGAGAGAGTACCCAAAACTGTATTTTTTGGGCTGACAGTGCTGACGATTGGTGTAATGAATGCAAAAATAACATTCAACTATGGTGCAATTTCAAAGATCAATGTTATGAAGAAACTGTACATCCAGACAGGAAGGAATATGGCTTCAGCTCTAACTGCTATTGATAAGTGACAGGTAACAGACTGCTGCAGAAGTTGCTACCAAGGAGTAAGGATAAAGGAAAGAGTGAAGAGAAAGAGTATGGAGGATAAGGAAACAAGAGACCAACTGGAGTATGCAGCAGAAATGTTCTAAACGAGCAAAGTGGTACGTTAATATATCTGTAAATCTTCTTTTGCGATTTACCGAAAACTTGCATTTTCATCACTTAGGTGCACTTTTCTCCTAAATGACTGAAGTTAAACTCACAAAAATTGGTACAGATATTTTGAATGAACTCCTCTAACTGACTTGCGTACTATTTGCTGAAAAATTTATAACATGATGATGTGAGTGATATTTGACCTACACTTTTAACTATTTTTGCTGTAGTAAAATAAATTACCTGTCTTTTTCACACATCAGCGAAGGAAATTGGAGGTATAAAACACTTATGTGAAAGTTGTCTATACTCTGACTCTTTATCCAAACTGTGCAGTCAGTGGTTCCAAAGAAAATGGTACCGCAGTGAAATAGTGTTCCTTTTTCATACTATTATAAATATTGTTGACAGTACCTAAATCAGCCTGCGTTTCGTCACAGGGTTATTTGGTAACCGTGATAGCGTTACGGAGATGTTTAATAAACTCAAGTGGCAGACTCTGCAAGAGAGGCGCTCTGCATCGCGGTGTAGCTTGCTCGCCAGGTTTCGAGAGGGTGCGTTTCTGGATGAGGTATCGAGTATATTGCTTCCCCCTACTTATACCTCCCGAGGAGATCACGAATGTAAAATTAGAGAGATTAGAGGACGCACGGAGGCTTTCAGACAGTCGTTCTTCCCGCGAACCATACGCGACTGGAACAGGAACGGGAGGTAATGACAGTGGCACGTAAAGTGCCCTCCACCACACACCGTTGGGTGGCTTGCGGAGTATGAATGTAGATGTAGATGTAGATGTAGATGTAAATATAATAAATGTCTCGATGGTTATTTGGGAAATGCTTGGACTAATGACCCTAACTCTGTGAACAAGTTAATTTTTCTGTGTTGGGCCACGTGAGATTCCTTTTGTTAAAATTTACGTATGCATGGGTGAACTGCAAAAAACTAAAACTTTTATCAATACTATAATTTACCGACTCCCAATCTCACAAAGTGAGCCATAAATATTCCGTACAAAGTATCAAAAAGTGTAGTGACGTTTATGGTACCTGCGCCACCTTAACGAATTCAGACGACAAGGGTCCGGAGACAGGACAAATGGCCAGTCTTGCACTAATCATTGACGGAGATACATGTCCACTGGATACTGTGCTCAACCCGCAGTCTCTTTATTTCTTGAACGCCTATTCTGTATAGTGGTGTAGATGACATTGGAAAAGAAAATGAAGAAATAAATTTATAAACGTGATTACGTTTTTCGTCGTAGTGTCTTGTGTAAGGTCATTTTAACAAAAAGACACAAATAAAGTGCAAAATTGGTTCAAATGGCTCTGAGCACTATGGGACTTAACTGCTGAGGTCATCAGCCCCCTACAACTTAGAACTACTTAAACCTAACTAACCTAAGGACATAACACACATCAATGCCCGAGGCAGGATTCGAACCTGCGACCGTAACGGTAGCGCGGTTCCAGACGGTAGCGCCTAGAACGGCTCGGCCACTCCGGCAGGCCATAAAGTGCAGACATAACAGGAACAATAATTAATGACTCAATGAAATGAAACGAATGTGATACAGGCGTGTAATAGGAAATTAAACATATCCATAATTATCTTAGGCCCATCAGCATACATGAAGCGCAGTCAGATGAAAACCGTATACTCGAAAGGAGGGGACGATGGAATGGTTCCATACAAAAGTAATCACCATACACGGTAAGAGAATTATCCCTCAGGAAGATTAGATGATAAATCCCTGTTTTCTAGGGTGCGGTCGCCAGCTGACGGATTCATAACTGTACCTTGAAACGTGTATGTACTCGGTAGCAGCGATGGTGAGGCATGATAAAATCTTTGACCAGAGTTCCTAGTCCGCGCTTGACCGCGCGAGAGGGCATTTCTGTTGCAGTCGAGTTACGAGACAGTTCAGTTGCGAGCTAGCAGTTCGAGAGTAGCAGCACATGCGAGATGACGTAGTCTGTGGTAGTAGCGCGCGAGAGATAGTTTAGTTGTGTGTGAGGAGTCGGCGGGCGTCGACATCGCACTCTGGTCATGATTCAGGACGAGGTATATTATTTTTAAATAAGGTAATGAAGCAGCATTGCGCTCAGCTAATAATGTAAATTAACTGTAACTAATTTGTCCAAGAATCGCCCCAATAATAATTTTGTTTTAAAAGCAATTTTTTAACAAAGAATCCTTTAATGAAAGAAATATTTCCCTTGCTATTCCTTAAAGAAAAGTTTCCTTTAAATTCAAAATTTTTGCAATGAATTTCCTCCAAGCTATGGCGAAAAATAAGAGCAGATGCAGTTTTACTAAGGTAAGAATTTCAGTTTAATTAATGAACAGGGCCTAAAGATCAACATTTGTGTTTTCATTGTCACTGAGATTTTATTATCACTGAATTGACTTTAAATTTTTTGTGGGCAGCTTACATTTCGGTCAGATTTCTATTTTTATTTAATTGTCATTGTCATTAAATTTCTCTGGGGAAGTTACACATAGCTCTAGGTCCATTTGCATTTAAAATATTAACTTTTAAAATTTCTCTGGGGAGGTTACACTTGGTTCTATTCCGATTAACATTAAAGTATTGTCTTTAAAAATTTTTGTGGGGAGGTTACAACCTACTCTTGCACTTGCCGGTCCGACTGGAACTGACGCCTACACGTGTACTTCTTCAGGTCGTCAACATTTCGAGATCGATAACAAACGGCAAAGCCAGCAGTGGAAACACCCCATGTCTCCTCCGCCAAAGAAACCTAAACTACTCACACAAGCTCCAGTAAAGTTGTTATGACCTTCTTCTACGATTGCAAGGGCCTTTTCTCGACAGTTTCTTAGAGCACGCACCACAATCGATGTTAGCGCTGTGAAGACACTTTACGGAAACTGTGACGCACTTTAAAATCAAGACATCCAAGAATGCTGTGGGACGGATCACCACGTTGGACGATAACGCCCGCACGCACACTGCCTGTCGGGTGAAGTCTACGCTACGCTTCGGGGAAGTGGTTGGGAAACACTTCTGCATCCTCCGAACAGCCCGGATCTTTTACCGTCTTGTTCTGACTTCTTTTGTTACCTGAAGAAAGACATGCGTGGACGTCTGCTTCAGTCACAAGCGAAAGTGTAAGAATGGGCGCAGTTGTGGCTCCGTCAGCTGGCGACCGCTTTCTATGAAACTGGAACTGATTGTCTCGTCTCCCAGTGGGAGTCTTTACGTAGGTGATGATTACTTTTGAGTGGAGCCACTCCACGGCTCAGTTGTGCCGGGCATTTGGTTTTCATTTGACTGCCACTTATACATCTAACCCTGTAAACCACTGAAACACTGCTACGTGACAGACTGTACTTCACTTTGGACCACTTATTATGATTTCTCACCTTTCCATCCTTGTATTGAGCAGGGAAGAGTGATTAAGTGATTTTCCACTCGCCGTAAATTGTGTAACATTATTTTCGCGGTCCCTGTGGGAGCAATATGTATTTCATTCGTAGACACCTCAATCAGTACTGGTTCTTGAACATTTGCGAAGAGAGTTTCATAGATTAGTAGTAGTCCATCAGGGGCCTGCAGTTCAGGTTTTTCGTCATTTCGTCGAGACTTTCCCACTCGCCAAGGAGTGTGTAAGTGTTTGTTTGGAGCTTATAGGCCCTCATTACTGAGGTTATCAGCCCCCTTACATATATTAAAAGAAACGCATGTGGATAAAATGTCTAAAATTGTTGTCACGCAGTGGGAAGGAAATCCATAAAATGACACTCATTCACTCACTCCCAGCCCGCAAGTGTTGACCCACACAAGAAATCAAAGAAACCTCTTACCATTCGTGTTGCCGTATTCGTGTACGTTCAATACCCAATGTTAGTCCCATCTGGTATAGCTACCACATACTTGCGTAATATTCTGAGGTTGTCTAACAAACGTCTTGTAAGCAATTTCTTTTGTTCATATATTGGATCTAACCTGTATCCTAACTGTCCCTCTGCTTTCCTGATTTACGTACGGGCAAGCCTATATGATCGATCCCTTTCATGTTGTTGTGGTCTTCAGTCCTGAGACTGGTTTGATGCAGCTCTCGATGCTACTCTATCCTGAGCAACCTTCTTCATCTCCCAGTACCTACTGCAACCCACATCCTTCTCAATCTGCTTAGTGTATTCATTTCTCGGTCTCCCTCTACGCCGGCGGGGGTGGCCGAGCGGTTCTAGGCGCTACAGTCTGGAACCGCGCGACCACTACGGTCGCAAGTTCGAATCCTGCCTCGGGCATGGATGTGTGTGATTTCCTTAGGTTAGTTAGGTTTAAGTAGTTCTAAGTTCTAGAGAACTGATGACCTCAGAAGTTAAGTCCCATAGTGCTCAGAGCCATTTGAACCATCTCCCTCTACGATGTTTACCCTCCACGCTGCCCTCCAATACTAAATTGGTGATCCCTTGATGCCTCAGAACATGTCCTACCAATCAATCCCTTCTTCTAGCCAAGTTGTGCCACAAATTTCTCTTCTCCCCAATTCTAGTCAATACATCCTATTAGTTAATGTATGTTTCATATCCATACAAACTGTAACACCTATGTATTGCGTTAGTGACCGATTACACTTCGGAGTCATTGCTACTGCAGTTCTCTGTTGTGCATAAATTTACATTGCTGAAGATCTGAGGCAAGTTTTAAATAATTGCACCAGTTTGAAAAGTTATCAATACCTGACCGGATATTTGTGCAGTTTTCTTTTGACAGAATTTCATTTCTTGCAGGTATTCTTCTTTCACTGGTATTCATTTTCCATTTCTTTCATTCTGAAGGGATATTTTTTGCTTTATTCTTGTCTCTCCCTCGAAGTTTTTATATATCTTTCTCTCATCGCTCAATCGAAGAATTTCAACGGTTCCCCAAGGTTTCTTGGCAGCTACATTCCTTGTACGTACATCTGTGTTTGCACATTTTAGGGATGTCGTGTTCAACTGAAGCCATCTCTGGTATACCTTAAGGCAGTATCTACATCGCTAGCGAACTTCAAACGCGTCTCATCATTCCTCAGTACTTCGATATCCCACTTCCTTCTACACTGATTCTTCTAGTAGATTCTCTTAAATTTGAATCTACTCGCCATAATTACTAAATTGTTATCTTTATCTGTATCTTCACCTGGGTACTCCTTACAGTTCCATATCTGATTTCGGAATCTCTGACCACGGTGTAATTCAGCTCGAATCTACCAAATACTGTGATTTTTGAACAGTGTTGTCTCCACTACCACCCGAAACATTGCAGGACTCAATTGGCCTTTCCTCACTCTCATTTCTTCGGCCAAGCCCAAATTGTCCTGCAACAGTTTCTTCCATTTCTTTCCCAATACCGCGTTCAAATCCCAGTGATTATTAAATTTTCATCTCCATTCACACACTGAATTACCCTTTCAGCATCCTTATACACGTTCTCTGGCACTTTATCTTCTGTTGGCGACACTGGTAATTATACCTGAACATTCATTGTCTTTCTACCAACAGTACTTTCCTACTCAAAATGAATCCTACTATAGTTATACGAAAATTTGTACAAATTTGTTTATGTCGTTAGGTAGCTCGACGAGCTGAGTTCCTGGAGGCGCGCGAGCAGCGAATCGTTCCCTATGCGATCCGTGCCGGAGGATGCGCGTCAGCAACTGCAGAGACTCTTGTGCTGGCGTCTGTGGGGCGTTGGTGCAGTTACTCTGTCCACCGTGGCTGCCAGATCGTTGTGTTTGCTGAGTCTCTTAATAATTAGGCCTACTGCTTGGCCCACGAGCCTTGTTGAGGTTATAGTCGCAGACCTGCTGATGGAATTGTCCCTGGTGCAAATTCCGATTCTGTCTGTGCTAAAGGTCTGGTACGTTCGTGTTTCATCGTATGATTCTCCGACAAACAGTGTATTACGAGTGCCTACTATGATGCAGGTGTTCTCGGAATCAGTTTTCGATGACGCGCTCTGTTAGTTCAATACATGTCTTGGCGGTCCCCCAAACGGGAACTTTTATGACGCTCCCCTCTAATGCCTGTGTTTTATTGAGTGGGAGAAAGACAGTGCGCTTGTGTTCGGTATAAAGTCAGTGGCTACCTCTTTCTCCTTGACTGTTCCCGTTTGCTCAGTTTGTATTGTATTGTTGAGGAGGAGAGTTTACCTAATCTGATATTTTCAGTCTTTTGCGATATTGTTCTTAGGTGTTACATTTTTTGTGGCAGACTCTCTGCATCTGATATGGTGCGCTCAGGTTTCCAAAGGTTTTTAGTAACCCATTTCTCTCGACAGGGTGATGGCAACTTTCGCCGTGCAAGTACAGGTCAGTGTGTCTTATCATCCGCGACACATCGTGGCCCTGCGTGCCACTACTTCTTTCGTTGACCGTGACGTCCAGGAATGACAGTCTTCCTTCTGCCTCAGCCTCCACAGTAAATTTCAGATGGGCAAGGAATTGACGAAGTTTGTCCATTCCATGGGACCAGATCCTTCAATGATATAACGGTGGTCCAACCCACACATTACAGAAATCAAAAAGATTCCAGCTATCTAACAGAAGATTGCTGTACTAATAATTAATTATGTCAAGAAACTATTTGCTTTAGTTTTAGTGCATATATTCATTACGGGTACGCTGTGAATGCATAACTGAGAAGTGACATTATTTGACGTCTGTACTCAGATTGGTACATTTTAACAACATCCACTTGCCATACCATTGTTTACTCTATTGGGTAAAGCCATAAATTTGCCTATAGGACAATTGAGATAATACGAGTAAGTTATTTGGTATGAAAGTCACTGATATTTAGTTATTTTTGTCCTCTTCTTCCTTTCTTGAATAATTAGGTAACTTCAAGACTGTAAACACACAGATATTCGTCCAAGATTCTTGTGTATACTACTGTAATTCAATCTATTGTGAGAAATTTTTCTGATTTTATTTGACATAACTTGGATGATTCCATTCATAAACCTTAATAAGATTTCTGTCATCATTGGGGACAGTACAGTATTAATCACTATTTCTACAGAAATGCATATAATTTTTGAGAGATTAAGTTATCTCTGCTTTATTAAATATAACCGTAGTCGAAGATGATGTTAAATCGTTTGTTCAAATCTTTCGTCTGAACGGCATCTGTTATGATAGGAAGAACTAAATGAATGTAGTCTGCTGCTAATATGTACATAATATACTGACAGAATGAACTAAACGAATATCGTGGGGAACTATATTGTAAGAAACACGCAGGCTGTTTCTATTTCGTTTTTCTAATTATTCAATCCAAGCGTCTCCAGACGCCTGACGATCAATGGTTGAAACATAAGTGAATTAATATTTCTCATGTAGGCTGAGCAAAAGCTATCTGTAATTTTAGGAGAATATATGCACCACTTAGTCGTCATAGGAAAGCATTTTCCCTGACGTATATGTGTAGCTGAGAGTCTTGTTTAATGTGTATTGAAGTGACATGGGGTCAGTTAGTTACTGACATGACATTCACAGGAATTCAATTAATAAATCTTTATTTTATAAATATCAGCACTCATAAGATGAACTGGTTATGGCTAGCGACTTTATTCAAAAATGATATGAAATACAATGAAGTTTCAGACTGCTGGAATCAGAAGTGTGCACATGACATTGGGTCTTCAAGGTACTGGGAGACATTGTGCAAAAGAAACGTTATTTCCAAAGATCGCAACTGAATACCCATGATACAATATGGTACATATAATTACATTACCCATGGTATTAAGGAGAGATACATGCACCTGAATTAATCCACGCATGAAATAAGTTAACGAGTGAGTCAAAGTTCACTTAAAATTAAGTGTAACAAGAGATTTAATTCCTGAAATGTGAGAGAATTAAACATAAAAGTTAAAAACCATTTGGTGAGGCAACTCTGACTGGATCGTAGCGTTTGTAAATTTCACGTGAGGCTAAACTCCATTAAATTCCTAGCACGGCGACGAGAATACTCACCGATTTTAGGTGCTGTATGGGATCCTGAATAGTCGCCAACTACTCTCCACTGATCTCTGAGATTGAATCTTCACTCCACCGCCCTCCAGAACAGAATATTCTCGCGATTACTTTCCAATTTCCGTGTCTCAATAAATATAACTGCCAGCAAAAGTGCTGAGAGCTTACCATCGTTGGGAAGAAGAGATAATTTTCCAATACGAACCCCATACTCCTACCTTACCGTTGTCAGACCGAATTACATCACTTATTAGTGCCCCATAGGGGCCCTACTCTTGGCGTCAACATATGAAACTGAAAATTCTCCTTTCTCCACTCCTGCCGTTCTGAACATTTTTCAAAAGCGTCTCAACTCCTGCAACGATTTAGGTAAACAGCTCTGGTGTCAGTACGGGGCGTGCCTTCCTACTTAACACGGTATCAACTTTTCCCAGCATATCGCGCTGCGAAGTGAAATGGTCAACAGTTTCATAGCTGTCTTTCGGAGCTGGAGCCAGCAAGTCTGTGCTGGGTGTATCTTTGACAGTAATCGGCAAAGCCCTGTTCTTAGTGCGTCCCTGCTGCAAACACCACGACGATCACCTGCTGGGATCGAAAAGCGACCGCACCAGTGAACAGCTCACGCCATAATTCTTCAGTAAGGGTGCGCAGAATAGCCTCACGTGTGAAATTCAGACATTCAAACATCACCACTTACAGGCGCAAACTGTTATTTCTATTACGTCTGGATTTCTCGTCCGTTGACGTGTTGATAGGAGCATCAAACTGCTTAAGTAGATCTTATTAAAAGGAGGTAAGTACGAGGCTGGCTGCAGTTGTTTCTGCTCTGTTTTACAGGTACAAACTGAGTTTTAATCATTGCAAACCAATCATAACCGACTTTTAATCAGAGCAGGTAACTGTGGCAGTCAAAGTGCATTTAGTGAGACACATACCAGCATCTACCCCTGTTCTATTTATAATCTACCTCCTTGTCGTCTAATGTCTGGTTGGATTTAAATGTTCGTTTGATTATTGAGGAAATGAGGAGCAGTGTGGACGCAGATTATCATTTAATAAATATTGGAAAATCTAAAGAAAACAATGACATGCTGTTCTTTTCTGAGACGTTTGTGATATTTGTAAACAATTAGCAAGGGGCAAGAGCGAAAGAGTATTCTAGAAAAAGCTAAGGATTTGAGAAGGGTCCACAGGAACAGTCACAAACTCGAATTGTTTGAAACAATCATTGGAAATGTGAGAGATGTGTAAGATCCCTCTCATTTCCTTTGCTTTTTTCTAAATTGTTCATTGTCTTTTACTACTTGCTAATTCTTTGTATATCTCACCAATCTCTGGGAAATAAAATTGTATGTGCCATTGTTTTCTTTCGATTTTACAATGTTTAATAAATGACAGTCTGTGCTTACCTTCCTCATTCCCTCCCTAGTCCGACGAATATGTAAACCCAATATGACAGCATACGACAGAGAGGCAAATTAATAAAATTGCTCAGGGAGATGCTGCCATATATAATATTAGCTGCACCCACATATGCATGTCATACATCTTTTACACAGTTACGTCTGATCTCTTCCCTAATCTACCGATCCCCTTTCTATTTCTCTCGCCTCCTTCCAGCAATTTCATCACATCTTGTTTCCTTTCTACCTGCTTCTTCCCCCCCCCCTCCCGCCCTCACTTCCATCTACCTTCTCAACCACCTCCCTCTTACACCAATCACCTGCATCCTCTTCCATCCATCTTCTCACACTTCCGTTTCTGCCTGTCCACTATCCCTCTCAAACTTCCAACTGCCTGGTACACCTCCCACATGTCCGCCTTTCCTCTGGTCGTCTCCTCATCCCTTTCCTCATTGCCCATCACCTCTTCCCACCTCTTTCACTATATCTCCTCCTTCCCTCTCTCTGTCCACATCTTCGTCCACTTTACACTGTCCACTACCGAATCCCGCCTCTCTCTGTTTGTCCTCACCTATCTCTCCTCCTTCTGCCCACACACTCTACCACCTCTCACTGTACATCTCCTCCTCCCCTTCTCTTTCTTCTCTTAACCCTCTGTTCATCTGCTCCTCCGCCTTCGCTCTGTGGAACTTCTCCTTCCTCTCGTTTTGTCCATCTCCTTCTGACCCTACACTCTGTTCGTCTTCTCCTGCCTCTATCTCTGTCCATCTTCTCCTCTCCTTCTTTCTGTACATCATCTACATCACCCCAATTTCGCCACCATCCCCACGTCAGTTGGAGGCATCTGGTTCCCACTCAAACACTCGTTCTTTTTTACATAATAATTGATACTATATGCATACCAAGTTCGGTTGAAAGCCAGTTGTGAATCAGGTGGACATGTGGAACATACACATATACATCCATTTTCTATGATGTACTAGCTTTTTATAAGCAGCTTTGCATGTGTATGTCACTTACCTTCGATGCGTTTATGTCTTAATCTCCAATATTTCAAATGGGATTTCTGTGTTTCACACTTTGACCTGTCTCCTTACACACTCATCCGCTTCCACCTACCTCTTCATAGCCTCTTCATTTTCCACCTCTCCACTTCCCCACTCCAAATTCCACCTGCTTCCTATAACTGACCCTCTTCCTCCTGTCTGGCCAATCACTCCTTTCTCGATCTCCTCCTGTCCCTCTCAGTGCATCTCTTCCTCTCCCTACCTCTCACCATTTTTCTGCCTATATCAGAATAGACTCTTTGTCCATCTTCTCCTCCGCCTCGTTATAACTGAAGCTCTTGTTTCAGAGTGCTGTAAAAGAAGAGCTATAGATCAGAACGACACCAAATTTGAACTGAATATTATCAAAGAATCCGGAAACGTTGTTAAAACAGAAAAGAATGAAACTTTTAGCACTAGATGGCTCTGTCGAGCGACAAAATAAAGGATGTGGAGTATACAGCTGCTCCTTAATATGCCTCAGGGTAACTAAAAAGATTTATTTTCTTACTTGTTGTGCCACGACCGTGCCTTGGTGAATGAGCTAACCTGACTAACATTCAAACAACCGTTGAATGTCAAACTTTTGCGGTCATGCACATTGCTCTGTCGGTTGACTTAATGTGTTACTCACACCATGGCAATCGTATTGCGATTTAACTGTCGCTTGTAGCTGAAACCATTTACGTTGTGGCACTTACAGCGTCATTCAGTGGTAAAATTTTCGTTAATTTGTTCCATACCGTTTAACCGTTTTCGATAGTATACCGTTCGAATTTAACGCAACGGTTATTTTTACAGCGTTTCGAAACTGGAACTTTTGTTTTAAACCCCCCGCTTCACTCCAAACAGTATCTATAATTTGTGTACCAAGTTTTGTTAGGTGGTGACGTGCAACACAAACTGATGTGACGAAAGGCATGGGGTAATTCCTTTTGCGCGGGGTAGTACAGCTACTCGACATGACGTGGAAGTCCCCTGTAGAAATATTAATCCATGCTACCTATATAGCGGTCCATAATTGCGAAAGGGTTGCCGGACCAGGATTTTGTGCACGAACTGACCTTTCGATTATCTCCCTTAGCGTTATATGGGATTCACACCAGGCGATCTAGGGGGCAAAACCATTCCCTCGAATTTTCTACAATGTTCCTCAAACCAATAGTGAATAACTATGACGCAGTGACATAACATCTTTGTTTGGAAACATCATGTCCATGAGTGGATTGAAATGGTCTCCAAGTAGCCGAAAATGATTTCCGTTCAATGACCAGTTCAGTATGGCTGAAGGGCCCAGTCCACTCAATGTAAGAAAAGCATTATGGAGCCGCCACCTGATTGCACAGTGCCTTCCTCACCACCTGGGTCCGTGGCTTTGTGAGGTTTGCTCTACAGTCGAACACTACCATTAGCTCTTAACCAATTGGAATCGCGACTAGTCTAACCAGGCAATGGTATCCCAGTCGTCTAGGGTCCAACCGATATGGTCACGAGCCCAGGAGAGGCGATGTCGTGATATTAGACACTTGCGTCGGTCGCCTGCTCACTGACGCCATAATGGTTCAAATGGCTTTGAGCACTATGAGACTTAACATCTGAGGTCATCAGTCCCCTACAACTTAGAACTACTTAAACCTAACTAACGTAAGGACATCACACACATCCATGCCCGAGGCAGGATTCGAATCGGCGACCGTAGCGGTCGCGCGGTTCCAAACTGAAGCGCCTAGAGCCGCTCGGCCACACCGGCCTTGACGCCAGAGTTCGCCGCACTGTCTTAACAGAAAATTTCGTCGTACGACACACATTGATTTCTGTGGTTATTTCTCTCAGGGGGGGCTTGTCTGTTAGCACTGACAACTCTACGCGAACGCCACTGCTGTCGGTGGTTACGTGAAGGTGTTGTCCACGGTGAGAGATAATGCCTGAAATTTGGTAGGCCCGGTAGATGCTTGAGACTTTGGATTTCTTAATATGGAATTACCTAACTATTGCCAAAATGGGATATGCCATGCGACGAGCTCCAAGTACCACTCCGCGTTCAAAGTCGGTTAATTCCCGTGTGGCGGCCGTAATTACGTCAGAGACATTTCCACAGAATCACTTGAGTACAAGCGGCACCTCCGCCAAAGTCCTGTCGTTTTATATTCAGTTTGCGCGATGCTATCACCATTTGTATATCAGCATATCGATCTCCCAGTACTTTGTCACTTCAGTGTACTTCAAGACTCAACTTATATGTATGTGTACCCGTGGTCTAAACATCATAGAACAAAAATACGTCGGTCACTCTTGGCATGATATCTGGAGGAACATACACCACCCGTATTTACCAACAAAAGTGCGGTCATTGTGGTACTACTTTGTGAATAGGAAATTTCCAACGAACTCCAGACTACATTCCATTCACCTGGCTGATTCCCCTTTGTGTACCACTTGCAACCTGATTGATACAGATGAACATCAATTTGTCTGTGGAAATGCGAATAATATATGGTTGTCAATCAGAAAAAAATTAGCAACTATGCAAAGAAAACCGCCGTATTTGATAACGCCAGCGTGCCTTTTATACCCGGAAGAGGAGCTATACCCCACCTGGAAGAAAAATGCCGTCAACTGGTTGAAGGGACACGCGGTATTTTACCTGCTGTCCAGTAAAGAAAGGAGCGAAGGAGATTTTTGGACGTACATTTCCGACCAGCATCACAAGCTACTACGCATGAATAATTATTATGATACATACGCCAACTTCCTCAGAAGAACAGTCATGTGAACACCATTTTCGATGATGCGATTCAGAACATGAAGAAACGAGAGACAATTTGATCTTTGGAAAACAAATACGATCAAGTGACGAACATCACTATCTGGTTTAGACTTTTTTTTTTTTAATGCCAAGGAACCTTTGTTTTATTACTTTTAAATGTCAGTTGAAAAATATGTACTACTGTGGAATGTTATGACTAATAAATCCAGCTGAAAAAAAAAAAGGGGGTAGCGTCTTTGATTCGTAATGAAAACGTCTTCGGTCCCGGGTTCGATCCCCGCCACTGCCTAAATTTTGATAAATAATCAGCATTGGCGGCTGAAGACTTCCGGCGTAAGAAGTCAGCCTCATTCTGCCAACGGCCTTGTCAAAGAGGGCGGAGGAGCGGATAGAGGTTCAGGGCACTCTCTTATCCTAGGGGTGGGAAATTGCCCCTAAAGGCGGAAGAATCAGCAATGATCAACGACATGAGGATGCAGAAGGCAATGGAAACCACTGCATTAAAGACACGTAACGTGTATCCACAGGACATGTGGCCTGTAATTGAAGAAGTATCATGATGATCTCTCCATTGCCAAAAGAGGTTCTACGCAGAATCGGAGAGGAAAGGAATATGTGGAAAACACTGATAAGGAGAAGGGACAGGATGATAGGACATCTGCTAAGACATGAGGGAATGACCTCCATGGTACTATAGGGAGCTGTAGAGGGCAAAAACTGTAGAGGAAGACAGAGATTGGAATACGTCAAGCAAATAATTGAGGACGTAGGTTGCAAGTGCTACTCTGAGGTGGAGAGGTTAGCACAGGAAAGGAATTCGTGGCGGGCCGCATCAAACCAGTCAGTAGACTGATGAAAAAAAAATCATGATATATATTGCTCATTGAACAGCTGACTCAAGGGTCTAGTCTTACACTTACTGATCGATGATCACCGATTTTCAAAAAAATTTAAGGCAATTAGTAAAGGTGTTGTAATTTGTAGTGCACCATCGATTAATTATTGTTAAAAATCTCTTTGCGAATAATCTTTTTCGTGAATATATGTTGTGACCAGGTGAAAGTACTTTCGGCCGGCCACAACTGTAGTTTCTTTGATTGCTCTGTGAGAACGCTCATCGAACTAGAACGCATGAAATATTAGTTCATTTTATTGCATAAATGAATAAGAGATTCACTTAACTTTGTCCCACCTCTTTGCAGTGAGAGTATCGGATAATTTACAACTGTCATGGACTAGCGCAGCATTATTTGATACACTAATAAACAAATTGTAGTCTTGAGGTATCGGATAATTTACAATTGCCATGGACTAGCACAGCATTATTTGATACACTAATAAACAAATTGCAGCCTTGAGGTATCGGATAATTTACAACTGTCATGGACTAGCGCAGCATTATTTGATACACTAATAAACAAATTGTAGTCTTGAGGTATCGGATAATTTACAATTGCTATGGACTAGCACAGCATTATTTGATACACTAATAAACAAATTGCAGTCTTGAGGTATCGGATAATTTACAATTGCCATGGACTAGCACAGCATTATTTGATACAGTAATAAACAAATTGTAGTCTTGAGGTATCGGATAATTTACAATTGCCATGGACTAGCACAGCATTATTTGATACATTAATTAACAAATTGTAGTCTTGAGGTATCGGATAATTTACAATTGCCATGGACTAGCACAGCATTATTTGATACACTAATAAACAAATTGTAGTCTTGAGGTATCGGATAATTTACAATTGCCATGGACTAGCACAGCATTATTTGATACTCTAATTAACAAATTGTAGTCTTGAGGTATCGGATAATTTACAATTGTCATTGACTAGCACAGCATTATTTGATACACTAATTAACAAATTGTAGTCTTTAGGTACAATGTTCATCACTAACTGCTCTACAAGTTCGTCTCAAAACTTGACTACTCGTTGGTCCTAAACGATGATGCTGATAGTCGGGCTGAGCTACTGCATGTTCAGTACTATATTGGCCTCAGTGTGAGGTTGCTGTTGTTGCTGAGAGGGAGGTGATGTTTTTCGGATCGTTTCCCATATGTGGTTGTGGATGTCGCTAATGTCGTGGTATTGATCCACATTGCCGACTTTGATGTAGCACTGGTATCTCTAGATGACACCACGACATGTGCCACAAAAATATGTATTTAAAACATCTAATCCAATACTGTCTGTACTTAGCTGAGAAGAGAGGCATATTAAGCATAAATTATGTCTTAAATATAATCATTTCAGCGTTGCAGCATATACCTGCCTTGTTAAGCGTGATTCAAGTTAAATATGCCTAATGCACTACAGGAACTGATTTCTTTCATTTCATCACCCGCTTAATTACGTACACATGTTATTTACGATAATGATCAATGAATTATGAATATCGAAAATGCGCCGTCATGATATTGCATTTAATGTCCGTAAATGTTTTTCTACGAGAATGAAAATTTTGAGGCATGGTACCGAAACCCGTGAGACTTATCGACACCCGGTACTTGGCAGACAAGCGTGTTGGAGAGGGCGCTCTGGGACTGGTCGCGGTGCAGGTGGGCCTCCCATTAGCTGGACGGCGGATCGTGGGCTTAGCCCGATCACCGGGTAGGTCGGTGAACACGGCGCTAGATCACAGGGACCCAGCCAGAGCGGGGGTTTCTGGGCCAGAGCTCGCAATCATTCCACGCCATTAGGCCAGCAGCTGCCCCATCTAGCCGTCTCTGACCTTCTGTCAGATTTACTTTCCCTGTACCTACAACTTCTGTTATATATGACAGACCATCACGAAATACTGTTGTTCACAGAATGAATTAGTAAGATACTCCCACTCAGACCAAGACTATGCACTGGTCCATGACGTGAACATGGAACATCACCTTTAGAGAACAAATATCATGCCTAAAGTGCCTTCCACATCGACTCTTGACATGGACAGCTCTGCCGGTAAGACCTTTGGCACGGGAATGAAAATATCCCGGTTCCGAATTTTGGCCGCAAAAACAACTTTTCTCCGTGAATAAGCCACAACCCATCACACCCAGTTTAAAAGATTCGTTGTGGAATCAAGTACGTTGTATATTATATGAACTGTCTTAGAACAGACCATGGTTTCAGAGATACAGTATTATTTACATCATAGTTACTCTGAAACAACAATAACTTAATCGAACAAATTGTAATGAAATATTTGTGTGTCTGTAGAAGCAATGTGAATTAATAGAACTAGTAAAGATAATGTTGTTTTTGTGGTCTTCAGTCCAGAGACTGGTTTGATGTAGCTCTCCATGCTACTCTATCTTGTGCTAGCTTCTTCATCTCCCAGTACCTACTACAACCTACATCCTTCTGAACCTGTTTAGTGTCTTCATCTCTTGGTCTCCCTCTACGATTTTTACCCTCCATTACTAAATTGGTGATCCCTTGATGCCTCAGAATATGCCCTACCAACCTATACCTTCTTCTAGTCAAGTTGTGCCACAAATTTCTCTTCTCTCCAATTCTATTCAAGACCTCCTCGTTAGTTATGTGATCTACCCATCTAATATTCAGCATTCATCTGTAGCACCACATTTCGAAAGCTTCTATTCTCTTCTTGTCTAAACTATTTATCGTCCACGTTTCACTTCCATACATGGCTACACTCCATACAAATACTTTCAGAAACGACTTCCTGACACTTAAATCTATACTCGATGTTAACAAATTTCTCTTCTCTAGAAACGATTTCCTTACAATTGCCAGTCTACATTTTATATCCTCTCTACTTCTTTAAACGCCTCATTTCCTAATCAAATTCCCGCAGCATCACCCGATTTAATTCGACTACATTCCATTATCTTTCAAGACACTGTCCATTCCGCTCAGCTGCTCTTCCAGGTCCTTTGCTTTCTCTGACATAATTACAATGTCATCGGGGAATCTCAAAATTTTTATTTCTTCTCCATGGATTTTAATACCTACGCCGAATTTTTCTTTGATTTCCTTTAGTGCTTGCTCAATATACAGATTGAATAACATCGGTGATAGGCTCCAACCCTGTCTCACTCCCTTCCCAAACACTGCTTCCCTTTCATGCCTCTCGACCCTTATAACTGCCATCTGGTTTCTGTACAAATTGTAAATACCCTTTCGCTCCCTGTATTTTACCCCTTCGACCTTCAGAATTTGAAAGAGAGTATTCCAGTCAACATTGTCAAAAGCTTAGTCTAAGTCTACAAATGCTAGAAACGTAGCTTTGCCTTTCCTTAATCTAGCTTGTAAGAGGTATGCGCAGCCTGCGATATGCAAGGTATAAGAGAATTGCTGACCTGGGAGCAGTGTTGACTACGAACTGTGTAGCTGTAGCAGTTAGTTGTTGCTAGTCGCTAGTCTGAAGTTGCCTGCGCTTGTCAGTCCCGTCTGGTGTATCTTGTTGGCTGGGCCGGTCGCGCTGCAGCGATGCCGCAGCCTGAGTATTATTGTATAAGGTAAAAAAAAGGCAGCCTCACGCATATCTAGTAATATTATGTAAACTCCCATGTATATCTTTTTAAAAAAATGTCCTAATAATAACAAGCATTCATTTCAATTTAAAGAATTTAATATTTTTTTTTCAATGCATGATCATTCCGATTGTTGCAAAAGAAAAATCATTTGCTTCCTTTCATAAATAACAAATGTATAGGCCAGCATTGCACAGAGCTGTGCCGGAAAAGAGCTATTTTAAGAGCAGATAGTTGGCGACTTTATCGAGGTGAGAATTTTTGCTTCCTATTCAGAATGATCTTACAGGGCCATGACGCAGCACTGCTGTCGTCCAAATATTACCAGGTTACTGAATTTATTTTTTATTACGAGGTTTATGAATTTTTCTCTTTCGAGCTTACATTAAATGAGAAAAAATTTTGTGGGTACATTAAATTCCCAGAACTAATAGAGGTTTTTGCTACATCTTTGTAGCTGTTGAACTCACTTCAAAATTTGTTACCTTCACTCCGTTACGCAAAGCTACTGCTAAATCTGTTTCGAAAGCATTTGTAACACATTTTCTATTTCATGTAGGGCATGTATTGAAAGTAATTTCCGACAATGGACCACAATTTCGATCTGCTATATGGACACGTATGTTACGAACAAGAAACATTTCTCCGATCTATATATCCAAGTATCATGCTTCTTCGAACCCTTGTGAACGACTAATGAAAGAAATTGGTAAACTATGTAGAATATACTGCCATAAAAGACATATTGATTGGGACACACACATACTCTCATTCCAGGATGTAATTAATTCCATACCAATTGAATCTACTATGCTATCTCCGACTGTTATTCTGAAAAATGTTGAACCACCTAACAAAATTAAAGAGTTAGTATCCTTTCCTACATCTCGTCGACTACGACACCATGAAATAATTGACATTGCGCTGAACAACATCAAACGTGCCGCAGAGCGCCGGAGAAGACAGCAACAACAGGTTTGTACACGCCGTGACTTCCACATTGGACAGAAGGTATCAGTACGCACACACTATTTATCTAACAGAGGAAAGAGTAGATGAAGTAAATTTGAGCTTCTATACGCAGGTCCATAACGAATTCGCAGCATTCCTCACCCCAATGTAGTACACGTCGAAACTTTGAGAACCAGAGAAAGTAAAGGCAATCACCATGTCTCCAATATTAAACCCTTTATTGAATGAACATACTTTATGATTTATCACATTGTAATGCCTTTTCCTGATTTTTATATGACCAATGATGCAATTATTTATATGAACACTTACTGATGATTATTATATTTTTTCTTGGCAAGTGCCCAGCAAGGTAAGGTTAGCAGGTCGCTTGTCTTGTCGTTATATATCAGACTGTGCACATTTTCCATTTTTCATGTATGTATGATTGTTTTCCTGTTTCTTTGTGTGCACTATGAAATCTTTAAGATATAACAAACACCAGTTGACTTTGACATTTTGTGTTATGATATCTCAACATCGTGACTATTTTACATTGTTTTTTGCTACTACTTTATGATACTCTGTGTACATTTTTGCACCTGCACACTGTCTATGTTTTTGACATATTACGTTTTCCGTCATGCTATGCTGTATGCTTAATTATATCACTAGAAACCAGTTTTTATTTAATGGGTATATGATTTAAATGCAAGACATTAATCATTGTTCATCATTTTCAGAAAGCAATAACGTGTAAAAGAAATAAATTAAACACACCACAGTGGATTACTATGAAATGGGAATTTCACCTTCGGAATGAACGAAAGAGGATGCATTACCTCGTCACGAAGAGTAAATGGATCAGAATTAACAAACATTAACATGAATATACTATACACATCGTATGATAGCAGTCTTAACTAATTATTTTTCTTTCAGAATACGAGGCGATTGATGCAGGCTGTCAGACAGAACTACACATCTTAGTTTTAGTGATGAAATATGCTAGAAATAAGGAACTCTATACTATGAATAGTTGTATGAAGTAAATGGTAATATGAATAATGAATAATGAACTGTCTTTTTGCAGATGATAATGAATGATGATGAATAGTGATGAAGAATATGGTAATATGAATAATGACTTTTTTTGCAGGTGATGATAATAATGAAGTTATGGTGATATGAATAATGAAGTTTTTGTTTACAGGTGATGATAGTGATAAATTTTATATGGCCACTAAACGCACCACTTTTAAGTTTTTCTTTGCAGATGAGGATATTGATGAAGTTTATATATTTACTGTTAGTTAAGAAATGCTATGTAGTTGTTTAAGTATTTGTTGCAGTTCGTTTTGACAGTATGTCTTATGTCACATGGTATAATGACTGAAGGTTTTGGAAAGGACAGCTAGAGTACATATATATTGAATACACATTTCATTACCTGTTAATTCGAAGTACACTACTTTTCAGCATAATATGCGTTTCTTCTTTCAGCTTAATAATCCGTTTTGTATTTTTTCCAGGAGAAGCTATTCATGAAATTTATGTGCTAATGGCAGTTAATTATCAAACCTGTTCTAGTTCTTGCATTTTTTTTACCCATTTGTGTTTGTAATTCATGAATGTGATCACATATACTCTACTTGTTTCATAACCTTGCTACAGCTGACTCATGACGAATGACGTTACTAATCCTTATTTGCAGCAATAAGTCAAAAGCAAATATTGTTATGCCCCAGCAATTAATTATCGATCCCAACGCAATGCATTGCTAGCCCAGAAAAAATGTATTACCAGTCCCAAATAATGCTACAGTTTAAGAGAGTTCTGAGTAATACTGAATGATGTTTTCTAATCACAGATCTTGAGTAATAGTTACAGTGTGTTACATTTTCAATATGTCGTATGTCACTTGAATGATGAAAAATGTTTTGTAATATTCAATACTTCCTATATGTTTGGTAACTGGCCAATGAATGCCACTGTTTCTTATATTTTAAATTTGCATTATGTCACTTACATGCTATATATATGAATACCAGTAGCTTGATGCTACACTCATTAGCTCCTGTTTTAAATGATGACTTCTGATGGTTTGTAACTGGCCAATGAGTGTCAAAGATTACTATAACTAAATGAATTATGTAAATACTATGCCATTAATTAACTCTTGCTTTGAATGATCACTTTTGCATAATGCATAAAAAATGGTTTGTAAGTGGCCAATGAGTGCCAATATTTACTGTCATCAGATGTCTTATGAATAATATTCTGTAATACTCCATACATAGTACAGAAATATTTAGTAACTAGGCAATGAGTGCCACCAATTACTCAAACCAGTTGATAGACTAGTGTAATTCTCAACAGTGACTAGCATAAGACTTAATGTCCTTCACCTTGTGACCTAATTACCAGAAATTATTGCAATATCCGTTTGTCCTGTCCATCCTTATGATCATGGAGCACCATATTTGGTTTCTGCACTAATTCTACGTTCGTGAAAGAGTATGGATTCTGCAAGAGTGTGGTGTTGACACATCATGGTGTCCACCACCTTGAACAATGGAGATGTTACTATGGTCCCAATGTTTGGTGTACCTAATGTACTACCAAAATGATAACATTGAATATTCATACGACATTTCAGTGTCTTGGCTACACTGATTAATACTTCAGGGAAGAGAACTTCAGATTGTCTCACTTGGTGTTGTGCTTCTGTAGAAAGACATGGACTTTCATTGCAGCTACGTGCAACCTACTGTGCTACAACCATGATGCAATCCTTCCCTTTCCTATCCTAGTTCTTGTAAAATGGTAAAAAAAATACTACAGTGCGTATGCACTTTATGTCATTTGTTAATATGTTTTGTACTCATTGCGTATACATTTTGTCATTGCCTGATATGTTCTGTACTACAGTGCATGTGCACTTTATGTCATTTGTTAATATGTTTTGTACTCATTGCGTATACATTTTGTCATTGCTAGGTATGTTCTGTACTACAGTGCGTATGCACTTTATGTCATTTGTTAATATGATTTGTGCTCATTGCGTATACATTTGGTGATTTCTTGATATGTTCTGTACTACAGTGCGTATGCACTCTATGTCATTTGTTAATATGTTTTGTACTCATTGCGTATACATTTTGTCATTGCTAGGTATGTTCTGTACTACAGTGCGTATGCACTTTATGTCATTTGTTAATATGTTTTGTACTTATTGCGTATACATTTTGTCATTACTTGATATGTTCTGTACACAGTGCATGTGCACTCTATTTCATTTCATGTTCTGCACTTATATATATGTATATATTCTGTGATTGTAAACTTAGTTAATTAGGAAAAATTTGTTGCTCATGGCAAGTCCTATTGACTCACCATCGCTGCCAAATTTTTGCCCCCACAGTGGAGGGTTATGTAAGAGGTATGCGCTGCCTGTGATATGCAAGCTATAAGAGAATCGCTGACCAGAGAGCAGTATTGACTGAGTACGAACTGTGTAGCTGTAGCAGTCAGTTGTTGCTAGTCGCTAGTCTGAAGTTGTCTGCGCTTGTCAGTCCCGTCTGGTGTATCATGTTGGCTGGGACGGTCGCGGTGCAGCGATGCCGGAGCCTGAGTATTATTGTATCAGGTAAAAAAAAAAAAGCAGCCTCGCGCATATCTAGTATCATTATGTAAACTCCCATGTATATCTTTTAAAAAAATGTGCTGATAATAAAAAGCATTCATTTCAATTTAAAGAATTTAATATTTTTTTCAATGCATGATCATTCCGATTGTTGCAAAAGAAAAATCATTTGCTTCCTTTCATAAATAACAAATGTATAGGCCAGCATTGCACAGAGCTGTGCCGGAAAAGAGCTATTTTAAGAGCAGATAGTTGGCGACTTTATCGAGGTGAGAATTTTTGTTTCCTATTCAGAATGATCTTACAGGGCCATGACGCAGCACTGCTGTCGTCCAAATGTTACCAGGTTACTGGATTTATTTTTTATTACGAGGTTTAGGAATTTTTCTGTTTCGAGCTTACATTAAATGAGAAAAGATTTTTGTGGGTACATTAAATGGGAACCAAATTTTGTGTGGAGATTAAATGTGTATGAATTTCTTTAGGGAAGTTATAAATGAAAAAAGAATTTCTGTAGAGAGGTTACACTAAATTGGAATCACATTCTTTATTCATTAATTTTTCTTCGGGGAGGTTACAAGCTTCTAAGATAAGTCGTAGGGTCAGTATTACCTCACGTGTTTCAATATTTCTACGGAACCCAAACTGATCTTCCCCGTGGTCGGCTTCTCCCAGCTTTTTCATTCGGCTGTAAATAATTCGCGTTAGTATTTTGAATCCCTTACTTATTAAACTGATTGTTCGGTAATTTTCACATCTGTCAGTACCTGCTTTCTTTGGGATTAGAATTATTATATTCTTCTTGAAGTCCGAGGGTATTTCGCCTGTCTCATACATCTTGCTCACCAGATGGTAGAGTTTTGTCAGGACTGGCTCTCAAAACGCCGTCAGTAGTGCTAATGGAATGTTGTCTACTCCCGGGGCCTTGTTTCGACTCAGGTCTTTCAGTGCTCTGTCAAACTCTTCACACAGTATCGTATCTCCCATTTCATCTTCATCTACGTCCTCTTCCATTTCCATAATATTGTCCTCAAGTACAATGCCCTTGTATAGACCCTCTATATACTCCTTCCACCTTTCTGCTTTCCCTTCTTTGCTTAGAACTGGGTTTCCATCTGAGCTCTTGATATTCATACAAGTGGTTCTCTTTCCTCCAAAGGTCTCTTTAATTTTCCTGTACGCAGTATCTATCTTACCCCTAGTGAGCTAATCCTCTACAGCCTCACATTTGTCCTCTAGCCATCCATGCTTAGCCATTTTGCACTCCTGTCGATCTCATTTTTGAGATGTTTCTATTCCCTTTTGCCTGCTTCATTTACTGCATTTTTATATTTTCTCTTTTCATCAATTAAATTCAGTATCTCTTCTGTTACCCAAGTATTTCTATTAGCCCTCGTCTTTTTACCTACTTGATCCTCTGCTATCTTCACTATTTAATCTCTCAAAGCTACTTATTCTTCTTCTACCATATTTCTTTCCCCCATTCTTGTTAATCGTTCCTTAATGCTCTCCCTGAAGCTCTCTACAACCTCTGGTTCTTTCAGTTTATCCTGGTCCCATCTTCTCAAATTCCCATCTTTTTGCAGTTTCTTCAGTTTTAATCATCAGTTCATAACCAACAGATTGTGGTCAGAGTCCACATCTGCCCCTGGAAATGTCTTACAATTTAAAACCAGTTTCCTGAATCTCTGTCTTACCATTATATAACTATCTGAGACCTTCTAGTAGCTCCAGACTTCTTCCATGTAATGTTGATACTGTCATTATTTCTACTACTTCTGTTCTGCCTCTAATGATAATAATAATAATAATAATAATAATAATAACAATTACAATATTAATAATAATAACACTAATAATAACGACAGACATAAATTGATTTTATAGATGTTCAGCGTAGATATTTTGTGATATAGCAAGGAGAAGAGAATTTGTTAAGAAGACTCTACCAGCTAAGATCTCTGTAAAATGAAGAAGATCTGGGTGAATAAAGGATGTTGTGTGGTAAAGAGTGAGTACAGGGACCACAGTAGTTGAGCCATGGCGCCATTGAATTAGGAGACTGCTCTGTCTGACACCACTGGCTCATGTACAGTATCGACTATCCCTCTTGCGGTCCCATTGCCAAAGTCTATGAGGAAGAGTTGGTGTCTGTGGGTTGTGTCCTTAGAAGGTCTTTGCTTGCCGATACATATATACGGGATTCGCCGGCCCTAGTCAGTGAATCAGCCAGGGGCTTCTTAATCCTCTTAGGGGTTGAATTTCCGAAAGCAATGAGATACGTATATCATTATTTCCCATATGAGAAGCCATATATAAATTCTCATAGATTAACTTTAAAAATGCTTTCACAATGAAATACTTTTAAAAAACTTTCAAACGCTGTTTCACCCCCGTAGAGGTTTAATTCTCAAAAAATAATGAAACACATTTTTTTTCTAACTGATGAGCCAAATACAAATTTTCAATCATTTAGCGACAAAAAATGCTGTCATAATGAAATATTCCCATAAAACGTTTCGTTCCCTATTTCCAAAAACCATAGAAAGAGTACTTTGTTAAATTTGTAACCGAGACGTCAAATAGCAGTTTTCATAGACGTGGCTTCAAAAATGATTTAGTAGTTCTATAATACTGATATAATTTTTAAGAAATTTCTCCCACTATTGCACACACTTTGGGGTGGAATTTCGAAAAAATCCTTTCTTAAACGATGCCTACAGTAAACGATCAACACCGTCTTCAAACTTCCAATTACTATCTTTAGCGATTTGGGCTGGGGGTGAGCCAGTCAGTCTTATTTAATTTTTTTCCTTTTGTCCCTCTCCCCCCAACCACCCAGCCCCTTTTTTGTTTTTACAGACATGACTCAATAAAGAAAACGTAGGTCAGTTACTGGGAAAGACGAGATTCGGAAATTTATACTCACTTACTGGCGACAAAATATGGTAGGCTTTTGTTGTACTATGCTTTGAAACACACCAATGGAGACCGAAGGACTGGGAAAGAAAAAAATAAGTCTCACCTAGATGTGAACATATGTGTGTCTAACGTAATTAATAGAAAACTGCCTGCCAGACACAAGCTCGAAACCTGATCCACACGCTCTGAAGCCGCACACTTGGACTCGGAGCCATACTGACGTGAACACGTGACTTGGGTTAGGGTGATCGCTTTCGATAGACCGATAGGCTAAACAGCTACACGTGCGGCGACGTAAGACACCTGGCGACATTCCATTTTCAACTTTTCTCAACACTTTTGGGGTATTTCCCACCATTTGCAGCTCCATGTGTCTTGCATTAAATTACTCTTCTCAGTATCAACTACAACGCTTTCGAGGTTTCTAAACATTAATAAGTGTCACCCTGTCTATAGTGATTAAAGTAGCTGTAAGGTACCCTTTATTTTCATATCAGAGCGCATTTTACTTAATTTCTAGTTTTGCTATTTTACGTTCGTAAAGCAAATGCACCAGGGCTGCAGTAAATATGGAGTAGGGGCAAGCGCTAGGTCCCCACGCTTGCTAGCAGATACGGTTGGCCATTTGGTGCTTTCAGGACCAGTGGGATGAAGTGTTTTATCTAACCATTTTATGACACTCAATAAAAGCAATGGGACTACATTCAAAATATTTGTGCACTTTACAGCATGAAATCGTTTGTAGAACGTTGGGAACCGACTATAAAGCATACCTGATAGCATGAAATTATGCTTGCAGTAACATAGTAAACTCAAATTAATTTAGGTTTGCAGACTGAGGTAAGTATTCCTGCCTTTGAAGAAGTTTAAAAGCCCACACAGCGCCCTCTCTCATCAAATAGTGTTACTCCGTCGGGTTTCCATATCTGAAGAAAGACTAGCATTAACACTGTGGCTATTAGCGGCTGGAGACATTTATGTTAGTGATTCTTTTGCATTTCAGTAGCTGATATACACTCCTGGAAATGGAAAAAAGAACACATTGACACCGGTGTGTCAGACCCACCATACTTGCTCCGGACACTGCGAGAGGGCTGTACAAGCAATGATCACACGCACGGCACAGCGGACACACCAGGAACCGCGGTGTTGGCCGTCGAATGGCGCTAGCTGCGCAGCATTTGTGCACCGCCGCCGTCAGTGTCAGCCAGTTTGCCGTGGCATACGGAGCTCCATCGCAGTCTTTAACACTGGTAGCATGCCGCGACAGCGTGGACGTGAACCGTATGTGCAGTTGACGGACTTTGAGCGAGGGCGTATAGTGGGCATGCGGGAGGCCGGGTGGACGTACCGCCGAATTGCTCAACACGTGGGGCGTGAGGTCTCCACAGTACATCGATGTTGCCGCCAGTGGTCGGCGGAAGGTGCACGTGCCCGTCGACCTGGGACCGGACCGCAGCGACGCACGGATGCACGCCAAGACCGTAGGATCCTACGCAGTGCCGTAGGGGACCGCACCGCCACTTCCCAGCAAATTAGGGACACTGTTGCTCCAGGGGTATCGGCGAGGACCATTCGCAACCGTCTCCATGAAGCTGGGCTACGGTCCCGCACACCGTTAGGCCGTCTTCCGCTCACGCCCCAACATCGTGCAGCCCGCCTCCAGTGGTGTCGCGACAGGCGTGAATGGAGGGACGAATGGAGACGTGTCGTCTTCAGCGATGAGAGTCGCTTCTGCCTTGGTGCCAATGATGGTCGTATGCGTGTTTGGCGCCGTGCAGGTGAGCGCCACAATCAGGACTGCATATGACCGAGGCACACAGGGCCAACACCCGGCATCATGGTGTGGGGAGCGATCTCCTACACTGGCCGTACACCACTGGTGATCGTCGAGGGGACACTGAATAGTGCACGGTACATCCAAACCCTCATCGAACCCATCGTTCTACCATTCCTAGACCGGCAAGGGAACTTGCTGTTCCAACAGGACAATGCACGTCCGCATGTATCCCGTGCCACCCAACGTGCTCTAGAAGGTGTAAGTCAACTACCCTGGCCAGCAAGATCTCCGGATCTGTCCCCCATTGAGCATGTTTGGGACTGGATGAAGCGTCGTCTCACGCGGTCTGCACGTCCAGCACGAACGCTGGTCCAACTGAGGCGCCAGGTGGAAATGGCATGGCAAGCCGTTCCACAGGACTACATCCAGCATCTCTACGATCGTCTCCATGGGAGAATAGCAGCCTGCATTGCTGCGAAAGGTGGATATACACTGTACTAGTGCCGACATTGTGCATGCTCTGTTGCCTGTGTCTATGTGCCTGTGGTTCTGTCAGTGTGATCATGTGATGTATCTGACCCCAGGAGTGTGTCAATAAAGTTTCCCCTTCCTGGGACAATGAATTCACGGTGTTCTTATTTCTATTTCCAGGAGTGTATATATGTCGTAGTTCCTGATGACTGCACTGACATATCTGAAGTAATTCAAGAATTTTGTTAAAGTAACTTAGATATATGGAGGCTAATGTCAATGAAATATGATTAACGAAATGTGAAATAAGCTTATGACCAAGTAGGTTACTTGATAAATTCTTGCTATGTAGTCTGTTAGAGGCCATATAGAATGATCGTGGGTAAAGCATCTGTACCTTTCTTACGTCCCTAATAGGACCATTATTGCTGCGAGTGTAGTACTTAGCTGTATTTCTTTTCCTGCAACTTTCGAGGGACCACTCACCTACAGGACAAAGTGGCGACAGAGTCATGCTCAGATTACTCGAAATGCGCTGCGGAACACGTACACGTCCTTCTGACCTCACTTTCGGGTCCCTTGAGCCGCGCAGGTTTCAAGCTCACGTGTAGTTATAAAGGAGTTATTCTCCACTGTTAACTGAAAACATAGGTACCTTACGGCTAATCTCATCTTACGATAAGAGGATTGTGGCCGGATAGTTCTGAGTGACATCCTACGATAAACAGGTACTGTCTTAGTTCTCAGTGACACAATGGCCTCTACAGGTAATGGACATAAAAAAAGCGCTCCAGCTTAAGAGTTAGCATGGATATTGTGTAATGAGTGGCCGCTAGTCTCTTTATAATGATTACCAATCATGAATACCAGCCGGGTACATGGTAATATCTGAGTTGTATGGGGAACTAACTCTGCTTTGGACGTGGTCTGCTAATGGGAACTGGTGGTGAGTACTTAGTCTGTTTGCTATTCAATGCCACTAGGTGAGTGAGTGAAGCCGTATGCCCCACTATGAGCATATTATTTACTCCGAGATACGAAGTGTGTTGGTGCCTTGACGTTTACACTGAAGCGCCAAAGAAAGTGGTGTAGGCACGCGTATTCAAATACAGAGGTATGTAAATAGGCAGATTACGGCGCTGCTGTGGGCAACGCCTATATAAGAAAACAAGTCTCTGGCGCAGTTGTTAGATCGGTTACTGTTGATACAGTGGCAGGATATCAAGATTTAACTGAGTTTGAACGTGGTGTTACACTCGGCGCACGAGCGATGGGGCACAGCGGCTCCGAGGTAGCGATAGAGTGGGGAGTTTCCCGTACGACCATTTCACGAGTGTACCTTGAATATAAAGGAATCCAGTAAAACATCAAATCTCCTACATCACTGCGACTGGGATAATATCCTGGTAGAATGGAATCAAGGACGACTGAAGAGAATCGTTCAACGTGACAGAAGAGCTACCCTTCTGCAAATTGGTGCAGATTTCAATGCCGGACCATCAACAAGTGTTAGCCTGCGAACCATTCAACGAAACATCATGGATATGGGCTTTCGTTGCCGAAGGCCCACTCGTGTACCCTTGATGACTGCACGCCTGTCCTTGGCCCGTCAACACCGACATTGAACTGTTGATGACTGGAAACATTTTGCCTGGTCGGAAGAGACTAATTTCAAACTGTATCCAGAGGACGGACGTGTGTGGGTATGGAGACAACCTCATAAATCCATGGACCGTGCATGACAGCACGGGACTGTTCAAGCTGGTGGAGACTCTTTAATGGTGTGGAGTGTGTGCCGTATGAGTGATATGGGACCTCTGATACGTCAAGATACGGCTCTGACAGATGACACTTACGTAAGCATCCTGTCTGATCCCTTGCATCCATTCATGTCCATCGTGCATTCCGACGTACTTGGGCAATTTCAGCAGGACAATACGACATCCCATACGTCCAGAAACATTCTTCTGAGTTTAAACACTTCCACTGACCACCAAACTCCGACATGAACTTTAGTGAGCATATGTGGGATGCCTTCATCCCACCCCCCCCCCCCCCTCTGGACTCTTATTGATTTATGGACGGCCCTACAGGCCTAATGAGGAGCTATTGAATAGAACTGGGGAGGAGTTTGTGGCACAACTTGACAAGAAGAAGGGACCGGTAGGTAGGACATATCCTGAGGCATCAAGGGATCACAAATTTAGCATTCGAGGGCAGCGTGGAGGGTAAAAATCGTAGAGGGAGACCAAGAGATGAATACATTAAGCAAATTCGGAAGGATGTAGGTTGCAGTAAGTACCGGGAGATGAAGAAGCTTGCACAGGATAGAGTAGCATGGAGAGCTGCATCAAACCAGTCTCAGGACTGAAGACCACAACAAGAACAACCTACAGCGTCCATGGCGTCCTTTCCTTTCAGCACTACAGCAATACTTCAGACATTAGTCGAGTCTATGTCAGGCCGTCTTGCGGAACCTCTGCGCCCTCGCGGGGGCCTACACAATATTAGGCATGTGTAACAGTTTGTTTATCTCTTCAGTGTAATACTCACCTACGCTATACTTTTACCCTTCTCAAGAGTTGAGTTAAATGTGATGACTCACTGCCTTTCTGATTATGTATCGGAAATATTGCTGAATTGTATGTCTTCTAATTGTGTCTTGTAAATATGAAAGTGGGGATCAAGATCGCTTCCAGCTTGCAGCAATTCAGAGGTCCACGCCGACGTTGCTGCCGACGACACTCTGGTTCGGCGCCGGGTTTACTCTGAAGACGCGGGTGTGCCGAATTCGCTTAAGGTCCGGAAGAGGAAAAGCACTTCTATTTAAATTTGAAGCACTGAATAAAAGAAATTGTTCTAGCACAACCTACTCTTTCTGAAAATCACAGCATTCTATTCTACAATCAAATTCCCTGTCCTCATCGTGTGTCATTTTATATATTTAGTAATCGTTTTTATCATATTTCTATGCTTCCAAAATAAATTATTCTTGAGTATAGTATACCACGGGTGTAACAAGCTCACTGAAATCTATTTGGTTCAATATATCGCGTGAACTTCGTTTCACGTCTGGAGACGCATAATAGAGAAATACGCCTTTTGTATCTCTAAAATTGCTTTTCAGTTAGCTTAAAGAAAGTTCACTGGTAGAACTTACAGCCGAATATTTCGTGATCGTAGAACACTTACCCAAATGCGATAGACAACGTAGATTTACATTGTCAATCGTTAATGTCCCAGGGTAGCTAGATGACTTTGAAGCGATTCAAGAATTTTCGTTGGTTTTTTGTGCACGTAGAATAGGCGTGCTATGGAATCCAAGATCCAGGGATCTGACAGCCAGGATATCTACTCCAATTCACGACCAATCTTGTGAAACACTACTCAATATGTCTGATACCATTGCTAGAAAATGTAAGACAAAGGTGATGTCCATGGTTACTTAGAATATTGTCATATGTTATCTGCCACCATTAACATGTTAAACTAAGCGTTGCACTTCCGCTCGTATGGTATGTCAGCAAGGGTTATGATGTGCTTTGTAGCTCTCAGTGCACTATTAAAATGTTTGCACAAGCTGTTTTGAGGATTAAGTAGAAATATGGTCACATTACATGGAGAGGACATAAATCATTCCCTTAAGCAATGAAATAAGAAAACGAGTCATGATGCAAAAAGAGAGCCAGAATTACGAATAAAAAAGAGGTTTATCCAGTAGGTGAACTGTTTCGGCTTAATACCCATTTTCGAAGCAACCAAGGCTTCCAAAGTTGAATGTACTTTCAAAATAACAATTAATAGATGCCGAAACATATATGTCAAATTCCAAGTGAATGTCACTGGCATTAGTTAAAATTTCGTAACCAAACTTTAGTGATTCTACTGTTATTGTGGATGTACGTCTAACTTTGCAGGCCTTAGTTGGTTAGAAAACTGGTACAATCCAGAACCGTTCACGCGCTGAATGAACATCTACTGTATTTTCTTCGCAACTCTAGTTGTCTTTTTGCATCACAACGGAATTAGCTGTCCCATAACATCCAGCACGTTGGAAATATACAAACAAAGTGAGTACGTAACAATCTTAAGTGAGCAATCGTCAGTTTCAGTGGATACTAGTCGCCGATGTAGATGGCATTCACCTGCTACGAACGGTACTAATATAGGTCTATATATCGACGTGGTGGTAAAAACAATTACAACTACATTGAAAAGCTTGTAACGCTTACAGAACCAAGAATCTCTGATAACAGCCAGGATTCCTGTGACGCAGCGAGAAAATAATGGCGGTTTTACTTTATTGAATTTCTCCACGACGACAGAACGCAGTTATTTCATTAACTCAGATTCATTCCTGACAGTCCACTTTATTTAGTCGCGCTAATTGACAGTGTCAAAGCATTGGAAAGGACAAATTAAATTCCTTTTGTACAGATAAAAACATATTGATAAAAGTGAGATTCACATCTTTTTGGAACCAAAAATTTGCTGAAGAAACGGATATTTTACATTTCCTATGACTAAAGAAAGATCCTTCGGGTAAGATCACTGTACTAGTTACAGTTATGTTTTGCTTGTTTTTAAATTATTTGCATACATAATCCAATTAAATCAGCTTTATTTACCTCCGTACCCCAATGTAAGCGCAGGCTGTAGAAGTAGAAAAAGCTCTTCACAAGGAAACGCGCCCGCTCGCGTGCAGTACGTACTTTTAGGAATACCTTCTAAGACTAAATCGATAATTTGTATGTATATTAGGTTAGAACTTTCTTTGTTTTACTGTTCTCGTCACAAACTGTATAAGGAGAATGATCCAAAACGGCATATTTCTCTCTCTTTCTTCTTTCTTTGGTAGCGCTACAGCCCTTGGGCTTGGCTTCTTTAACGATTTTTCTCCACATTTATTGGTTTCTTGCTGTTAATTTCTAACCTCCCCCCCCCCCGCCTCCCATAATGGTGAGACCCACTATTACGTTGTAATCCCTATTCTTCTATGTCTCCGTTTTCCCCTACCTGAGTGGATCACACCTTTTATCACTTTTTTCGGAACTGTATCCTCTGCCATGCTCTCCACGTGCCCTAGCCATCGTATTCAGTATGATTTCACAAATTTTACTATGTCCCTACCTTGTATTAATACTTGTAATCCGGCGTTGTAATATATTCTCCAGAATTTTTCTTCCCTTATTGGACGACATATTTTGCGTAGCATTTTCCGCTCAAAGTTCTTAGTGCATTTTTGTCATCTTCTGCCAACGTCCATACCTCCCACCCATGTGTGATAACTGGGCATCGCATCATATTATCAACGTGCAGAGATTTTATTCTCACATCAACCTAGTGATGTAAAGCAAACAGCAATTGGAATTTCGTAGCCTAGTGCGAAATGTAGTCTAAGAGACACCACATGTTCGCCCACAAACTCAGACAAGAAGAAAAAATTCACACTATCACCCATTTCAGTTCCACATACTAAACTGTTGTAATAGCCACATTGAGCTAAGATTTTATTAAAGTTAGGTCATAAACTCTACATGCACCACACGGTGCTTAGTAGAGGGTATCTCGTCATATCCTTTTCCGTTCTGCAAAAAAATGGAGCGAGGGAAGAACTACTGTCTATATGCTTCCGTACGAGTCCTAATCTCTAACGTTTGCGCAGTCCTTACTCGATACGTGCTTCAGCTGCAGCAGAATCGCTTTGCAGTCAGCCGAAAATGTCGGTTTCCGTAAATTTTTTAAATAGTGTTGCACGAAAAAGCGTTCTTCACCTTCAGAAATTCACATTCGAGTTCATTAAACATCTCCGTAATACTCACCAACCGATCAAACCTACCAGTAATAAATGTAACAGTACGGAAATGCTTCGACATCTTCCCTCAGTCCTACATCGTGAGAGTTCGAAACACTCCACCAGTTCTCAAGAATTGGTCGCGCAAGTATACCACATGCGACCTCCTTTACTGATGACCAGCCTTTTCCTAGATTCCAGCAATAAACAGGAGTCGATCATTCACCATCCCTAGTACAGACCTCGCATGCTCTTTCCAGTTCATATCGCTTTGCAGCTTTACGCCTAGATATTTAAGGGGCGTGGCTGTGTCGATCAGCACACCATTAATACCATATTCGAACAAACAGTATAGGTATGTTTTCCTTACTCATCTACATCAGCTTAAATTTTTCTACACGTTGAGAATACTGTCTTTCATGGCACCAAGTACAAATTCTGTCAAAATCATTCATCCTCTATGAACTTTTTTTTTTTTTTTTTGAGTCAATAATCTTCTCAGTGGTTTCATGCTGCCCGCCACCGATTCCTCTCTATGGCACCCTCTTCATCTCACAGTAGCACTTGCAACCTACATCCTCAATTATTTGCTGGATGTATTCCAATCTTTCTCTTCCTCTACAGTTTTTGTCCTCTACAACTCTCTCTTGTACTGTTGATGTTATTCCCTGATGCCTTAACAGATGTTATATGATCCTCTCCCTCCTCCTTGTCAGTCTTTTCCACATGTTCCTTTCCTCTTCGATTCTGCGCAGAACCTCCTCATTTCTTACCTTATCAGTCCAGCTAATTTGCAGTATTTGCATACAGCACCACATCTCAAATGCTTCGATTCTTTTTCTGATCCAGTTTTCCCACAGTCCATGTTTCTCTACTACGCAATGCTGTGCTCCAAACATATATTGTCACAAATTTTTTCCTCAAATTAAGGCCTATGTTGGATACTAGTAGACTTATCTTGACGAGGAATGCCCTTTTTGCCACTGCTAGTCTGCTTTTGATGTCTTTCTTGATCCGTCCGTCATTGGTTATTTTGCTGCCTAGGTAATAGGATTCCTTAACTTCATCTACTTCGTGATCATCAATTTTGATGTTTCATTACTCGCTGTTCTTATTTCTGCTACAGTTCCTCAAATACGACACTTTTAAGTTGCACTGCAGCGTCACCAGCAAATAGACGAGTATTGCTGCTCACGCTCTCCATAAGATCGTCTATGTAGGGTGGTGCAAATATAAGTGACCCGGGCGGGTGGATACGATTGGACGTGAAGGTATGAATACAACCATATCACGTGACGCGCCACCACGTGTTCGCCCGTCACGTGATCCACACTGGTATAGAGCGTACACATTTAAGCTGTATATGTATTGTATTGCAGAGGAAGTTTTCTATATTTATTTTACTGCTATGCCAACTCCTACATCAACATTAGCTCTGGGCAGAATACTGTTGATTAACAGTTAGTTGCCTGCCGTTCCATTGACGAGATTCTGAATGTGTGCACACTAACCCTGCACTACAGTTGCTAAGCCATCGTAATTTGATGCCGCTGCATGGTCGAACCTATGGTCACGTATCAGAATTCATAGTAGATAAAGCGATTGTATCAATAATCTTTTAGGAGACTGATGATATTCTCTCTTTCTGTGCTTGTTGATAGAAACTGGGGTGATATTCCTCCTCATGCGACACACAGTTTTTTTTTCCTTTCTCCAACAATGTTACTGCATTTCTTATGGTATCTTCAGTGGGAATTTCTTATTGTTCAGTCTGAAATTTTTGTGATAAAGTAGCGTTTTAATTTCAGCTGAAAGTTATTTATGTACAGGTGGAAGAGTAATAATTAGGCGTCAGATTTGGCGTTGGTTTACACATACGCCCAATGGCACACAACCCAGCTGATACTGATATACTGTATAGTTACGTTGTGGAAAAACGACAATAGAAACAAAAATTTGTCTAATTCTACACTTAACTTAATAGATGTATGTAGGTGAAACCTGGCAGTCAAGGAAATGCAGGATTCGGTTACGATTGTGGACGGTGCCGTAATCAGTTGCTATTGGTTGGCTTTTACAGTTACACACAGTTTCCTTTGAACCAGTAATTCGAGACTCAATAATAAATAAAAATACCACACGTTATTAATGAAGTTTTCAGTGACTTAAAATTTAGCTTATCACCATTAAATACAGGTACAGCAGATAATGTTTTAAAAGCAAGCCACAGTGATCTGGGTAGAAGTCCTCACACGCCAGGAATGACAATAAATTAAGATTTGCTTAAAACTCGCCGCAACTTAGAAATTAGGTTTTGAAATATCAAAGGCAAGTCGCCAAAAACAGAGCAGAAGACATGAGACGCCAGGAATGGCAGTTAATAAGGTTTTAAAGGCATACTGCGTAATTACAAACAACAAATTAGAATTTTGAGGCAAGTGAGCACAATCACGGCTGACAGCGTTACACGCCAGAAACGGTAATAATATAAAAGATTTAGAAACCTGCTGTAAAATAGCAGATACATTATCAAAGGTTAATTAAAACACAAGCAGCTGATGACCAAATAAGTGTAAGATGATCGTAAACTTCGTAACACAACCCTTAACATCCAATGGTCACTACACTGCTAGGTTTATTCCAGAAGGCGACCAGAACTATTAACTAGGCATATATATTCTTTATTGTATGCATTACATGGTATTGCAATAAATAATACAATAATAAAACACAAGGACCAGTAGATAAGTTTCTTAAATGGTACTGAGGCAGATTATACCCGCAGAAGGCGTGGGCTGAAAGAGCGTTACACTGAACTACTGGCCATCAGAACTCCTTCTAGAACACACATGTCTTACAAGATCCAAGGGGCTACAGACGGTGCTTCAGGAATCGACCTCTGAGAAAGTCTGGCAACAAACACTTTCGCGAGCGATGAGATAGGCTGCCAAGAGTTGCATTCGCTTCACAAGATGGTAACTCAGACTAATGGCAGTGCAACGAGTGACTAATGATAATCGTGCTGAAGCTACAAGACTTCCGATAAACCAAATGCAACGCTGGAACAATACGACAAAGCCGGAACCGTTGGTCTGCACCACGTCCCCAGAATACTGTGTTTAGAGCGCCCGGAACGAGAAAGGAATCACTACCACCAGAGTAGGAGAATCACCAACCGTCCTACAATCAAGAAAGCTGTCAAAACTACACGCCTTACCTGACAGCAGCGGCAAGGCGAGGAAACATACTCTGCCATTACATACATTAACCTCCAGGGGAGGTAACTGGAGCGTTAGCGGTCACCAGGCAAGAAAAATTACCGGTGGTTGAACGTAACAAATTGTAACAAGTTGAAAGCAGTAAATACTCATAAGAAATCGTGGAAAGCTAATCAGATACGCCTACCCCAAGCACCCTAGTCACTTTTCTTCACCACGGCGACACTACAAGCAGCAACACGAACCCAACTCACTGGAGAATCGTGAGATATCACGAAGGTGGAGGTGTCTCTGCTTGGTTTAAAATGCTCTCATCTTAAAGTTTGCTGGATACGGTTTACGACGAGTTGGTGCACCCTCGTGACCACAGCCCTTCCATCCGGCAGGCCATGCGTGCCGCCAGCGGTCCCGGCGTGTTCTCACACTGCGCGGACCTGGCTCCTCCTGAGTCCCCAACCGATCTGGCCCGCTCACACGACCCTGAAAAACAACGGCGTCGCCCCAAAGATAGGGCAACAGTTACTACAAATCGATAACCGCCGCTGCTGCCACTAGCGGACAGGCAACGCTTTCGAACACGAGTGGCGCCAGTCAAGACGAGAAGAAGGCAAACAACCGCAACCATGCCTACTACACGATCCGGTCTGACCTCCAACAGAGGACGGAAACCTACAAACAGCACCAATGGGAGCCACAGCACGGCTCAGTAGGCCATTGTCTTGTTTAATTCATTTCATATCTTTCAGATACAACAGTTATTTGATAATATTGATGTTTCGCTGGTGCAGCTGTTTTAACATTTTGGTGAGTTACTTCTTTAAGTTTCCTGTTTTCTTTGTACTATAACGTCAGTATATACTCTGCTCCCATGTGGTAGTTCAGAAAATAATGAAGAAATTTATTGGCTCACGATTAACGCTTCATATTTTGTCTGTTGTTCTGCAGTTGATATGTTTAGTTACTTTTTTCGGCTAGGGTTAATTTTGTTGGCCAGACAAGTGAAGTGCTGTATTCTGTAGTTTGATGGTTGTATTCTGCAATGTTTTGAAGAGTTGTGATAGGAATTCCTAGCTTCATGCTGAAGTAATTGCCTTTCTAAATAATTATTTCGTATAACATCGGCTGAATCACTATAATTTAGCTTCAGTAGACTAACCAAAGTGCATTGTATTCAAAGGTTTCGACAGAAAAAGGGAATGTCGCAAGAAAATTGAGCCGAACAGGTAGAAAAATAAATTTCGAATACCTGACCACAAACAGCGTTAAAATGTCATTAAAATTTTTACATCAAAAATGCTGTTGATCGGTGTAGTGGGCATACTCAGCCTCTTGTTTCATCACATGGAAACCTCTTAAAAGCCTTAGGTTAGTAGGAACCAACGAAGTATGACTCCTTACACCGGTAGTCTTCGGCCGCCATTTGTGAAATTGTAGTTGAAACTACAACCAGTGACTGGCATAGGACCCGCGAGTGAAAACCTTTTGATTACCAGAAAGCCGGCCGTGGTAGCCGAGCGTTTCTAGGCGCTTCAGTCCGGAATCGCGCTGCTGCTACGGTGGCAGGTTCGAATCCTGCGTCGGGCATGGCTGTGTGTGATGTCCTTAGGTTAGTTAGGTTTAAGTAGTTCTAAGTTCTAGGGGACTGATGACCTCAGATGTTAAGTCCCATAGTGCTCAGAGCCATTTGAACCATTTCTTTTGTTGAGTCCCATAATGCTCAGAGCCATTTGAACCATTTCTTTTTTGATTACCAGAAAAATACACAACATCACATTCCATTACATTAGTAACCTACGAAATGTGTTCGATCGTTCTGATTTAGCGTTCCGCATCAATCAGTCGGTTTTGGCTTAATTTCCCTTAGTTGATCTCGATTTCAGGTTACCGAGGTACGAACCCAGGGCTGCTAGGTGTGCCTGTGAACACACTAGCCTCCTACAGGCAGCCTTCGTCTCTGATTAGAGGAGTCACTAGTCTTAATTTCGATGCCTTCTTACATGATACTGCCCCAGAAACATCTTACCACACACAGGACAGTGTTCTGCTCAAAGTGGAACCAACAGCTGTCAACCAAGCTATGTTAAGTGTGTGACTGTCTATCTCTGTAAGATAGATGTGCACCAAGCAGCACTGCAGGATGAAGCATCGTGTCCGTTCATGCAACATAACAGGCCACACTGTAACTGTGCCTGAGTAAACTGCTAGCTGGACAAAATAAAACTGTCCGTATATATATATTTCATACAGGAAGGCAACACGACTAACATAGACTGCACCTTGGGCAGATGATGTAAATAGGATTGCCTGTCTTGAGTTGTCTGAAATATTTTCCAGGCTATTTTTATATTGCCTACCTTGTAAATATCTGAAGCATGAAGCACATCAGGAACAGAGCAAGTCTAAAAAGTGCCACTGAAAATAAAATACAATAGCACTAACGTCATGAATAATCATCCATAGGAAAGAAAAGAAGCAGCAAAATAACGAAATTGTAAAACCTGCTTAATAGTTTTTGTATTTGGAAGCTTTGGAAGACAATAAGAGGAAGGACAGACAGTGAAATCAATAGTAATACCTCTGTTATAATAAAAGTGGTTTTAAACAGAAAGCTATCGCTAACTCTTTAATATACTGAATTTTGTCATTTCTCCAAATGCCTTCTTAGACACATCTCTAATGCGAAAATTTTTAAATTTTTTGAACCAGGACCAGAAATAATCAAAGTTATGATTAGGGCTTGCATTATAACCTGAAGCACATTATATTCACACAACGAACTACAACGATATATACAGAAATGTAAATAAATACTTCAAGTAAAGGGCATTTCGCAATCTGCATTAAGGAAAAGTAAGTATCTCTAAGTCAGTGACTACTCAACACAAATTCCTCATTAATTTCGTAATAGCAACGTAATGAAATGTAGAAACATATGAAACTACACAACTGTTTATTTACTTTAAATTAGCTTGTTCATGCCTAATTTTGGCTCAGCTCGAGTTACCAGTTCGTTCTGTTGACTCAAGAATGGTTATTATCGGCACCAATTTCTTGGAAAGCAATAGTGGACCCTCTGTAACAACGTGACTTAGGGGATTTCAGCAATAGAGCTGACACACTGTCAGGTGGTTTACAGTGAAGCATTTCCTCCAGTGCAGAGTGCTGCGTAAATTGTTTTTCAGATTCGTCGGGCGACAATACGAATGCAGAAGTATAGTTCCACTACGGTCCAAATATGAACAACGGAACATTCAAAACGATCGAACCTCTTTAGTCAAATTACGGACAGCTGAACATTTCGCGACTGTGTACTTTGAATTACTTTTGCGGTCGCCCCATTCTTATGGAAAATTATAGTATTCTCTGGTTCAACTAATGAAGCTCTCTCGGATCGGATTCCGGGCGATAATTATGAGTCCTACTAATCTGCACAGAAAGACATCTGTACGGAAAAAAATAGCAAATACTAGCCAGACGGAGCCTAGCACAGGAAACGAAGGAATTCCTGTCCAAAAGAATTCAGCTAATACGGAATAAAACCTGTAACTGGTGGGATATATTACTGAGAGTATATGTCCTCAGCACATTGTGTGGAAGTGAAGCTTGGACTATGGGTTGTACTGGAAAAGAAAAGAACCGTATCATTTGAGATGTGGGATGCTGAAAACAGAGTGTTCTCTTGCGATGTGGGTACCCTCTTCTCAGACTGGGCAGGTAATTACTATGTGGAAAGTGGAAACTAGGTAGTAAGGCAGGATGGTAGACTATTTGATAAAATATTGGGGTATAATTTTTATTGCAGCAGAGCAAACTATACAGAGAAGCATTTGTAGGAAATGACAGAGATTGGAATACACAATATAAGAAATCTAGGGAATATCTCTTCTCTGAGGTAAAGAGTCACGAGAGAGCAAATGACCACATAAACCAGTGTTATGAATAATGACTCAACAATAAAGGCCTGAGCATCTATATAATGGAGACCACTTGTCCTTACTAACCAGGCGCTATTTTTCAACTTAACCACGGAGTTCTATGTTCGAAATATTAGGAGACGGTCACAGGGTGCGTGGCTCAGAAGGTCTTGTTTATACAAAATTATATGTGCACCCCTTTCGCTGGTGTAAAATGAGCTCGACGTATTGAGCAGTGGATAACAGTTTTCTTGATTGATGGTCTGCGCTAGTTAAGTGCCATTCAGTAGGACGAGCAGGAATCAATAAATATCAGGTGAGAGAGATTTATCTGAGGTCTATGTGGTGACATTCTGGTTTCGTGGAGTGACTGGAGCTGCTGCCGGAAAAGCACCTTAAGTCATGCTTTAACTAAGGACCACTACCGAATGAACTGCTGGCTATTTTGACCAAGGACATTGATATATTTATGGCGATTACAAGTTTCTTGGCCAGGGCGTAAACACATCAAATCCACTGCTGCCTGATATGGATATATCTTACAGTGGATGTAGAAACGGGCTAATGAGGAAAGCCGAAGCATTTGGAAGCCCTGGTTACCTTCACATTAACAGTCAGTTACGCTACTAGAATCATTCTGCAGCCAGTCATCTCTGCAAAGAGCAAAGATGTTTACCTAACGTTCCAGTCCAGGGGAAATGCAGATTTTCTTAAGATTGCCTCGGATGAGATATACTTTTTGTTGAGAATATTCTCTGTTATGTTAAAAATGTTATGGAAAAAGAAAATAAATGTTTTTTGGTTAAATATGTTTCTGTACATGTTATTTGAACATAATAATTCGTTTTGTTTCTCTGATGAGAAACTGATTAACGTTTGTTGCACAGATAAGAGCTATGAATGTAATTACAATGGTGTGATATTCTTCCAGAAAAAACTGCTAATTCAGTTTCCTGATCATCTTTTACAGTTTCCGCCCTTGACCCACTTTTCACTTTGTCTTACATTAACTCTTCTCGCCAGTCGCAAGTCGGAAACAATGTGTGGCCACCAGAATTAAAGAAAAAGTTTATATTCACTTTTTATTTAATTCAGCTAGTTTTAGATTCAATATCTTGTTAAAAGATATCTCCTTTAATGCATTCCATAGACAAGATTATTGACGACAGATTAATGTCAATATTTTAGCGCTTCGATAAAAAAGGTTACAGATAGGGATCAATAATGTCAATAACAAAGTGACAAAAATGTGAATGAAGGTATCCAAAAGCAAGAAAAACTATTTCGTATATCCTCCACTCTGTGATACTTCCGAAGGTGACCTAACAGTGAGTTCAGATTCGGTCGCTCTATCACAAACTGATAAATAGTTGCTTTAAAACTATAGTTGTTTGCAGTCAAACCATTGAACATTTACTTATAATTCATGCTGCAGAACGTGCCACATTAAGAGAAATGTTTTGGGGAGCATCTCAGAGAAGAGATTTGTGATTGTCTTAGTTAATTATGAGGTACTTCTGTAAATATAGTGTCTCCGAGTTTTAAAGGAAAGTCCGCTAAAAAGAACACATTATACCACGCTCCTCAGAAGCAAAGCTGGTGATGAGTCTTTGTTTCCGGAATACTTCGTACGACTGCTTGGCATCTGCAGTGACAAAATTGATTAGCCACATGGCAATGAACGATCCGTTCTGTTCAACAGACCTAAGCTTTGCTGCAAACCTATTGGCAATGATATTTAAATGTCTCAATATATACTGTGTACTCTGTTACCCGTGGTCTAGGGGTAGTCAGTGGGAGGCTTGTAGGACCGCTTCCTATACGCCGCTCTGTGCGTCAAGGATGCCCTATGTCTACCTTACTATATACCATTGCACTTGAGCCCCTCATCACTGGACTTACCTCTAGACTGCAGGGCCTCACTTTGCGCGACTACACCTTTCACTGTAGGGCTTATGCGGACGATCTCCTCTTTCTCACCTGCTCCTCCACGGAACTCAATGACGCCATCCAATGGATCCACCAGTATGGACATCTTTCTGGTAGCGTTCTTAATGTCCGTAAATCGACTATGATGCACATTGGGCGCGGCCTCCCGGCTATGGTGCCGACCCCACTCCCAGTCAGTGCCACCCTTCGTTACTTGGGTATCGAATTTACGAGCTCCACACACCGCACAGTGGCCCTGGCTTACCGGCGGCTTTTGCAGTCGATTCGGCACCATGTCCGCGGTCAAGTGCACCGTAACTTAAACCAACTCCAACGTGTGTCGTATGTCAACATCTATGTCGCCCCTAAACTGGTACACGTCGCCCAGATCCTCCCAATGCCGTTACTCCTTGGCCGCCGCATCCAATCAGCCTTTGGATATTTCGTGTCAGCAGGGGCACTTTTCAAAGTCCGCTACAACACTCTAACACTGCCTCCTGCAAAAGGTGGCCTCGGACTCATCAACGTGCGGGCACGCTCTTCTGCACTCTTTGTCCACACTCTGTTGCGGCACTGGCAGGGGCCGGTCCCGTCCTTAACACGCAGTCTCTTAGATATCCCCCGACCAGCTTCTCTCGATGCACCGATCAATGTGGCACCTACTTCTCCATTATTGTACCACGTCGCCAATTGTTTCATAGAACTCAGCTACGTTCGGGCCGATCTTCCAGTCACCCGTCCTCCCCGTACAACAGATTATTATCGTTTGTTTATGCTGTCCAACCCTTGCGACCCCATGGTGCTACAGCATCCTGACATTAACTGGCGCACGGTTTGGGGGTGTGTGCATGCACCCTTTTTACCGTCGTCTGTGTCTGCACTCTGGTACGTTTTAGTCTATGGAAAATTCCCGACTAATAGTCGACTTTATCGCATAGGACTGGCCACCTCCCCACTCTGCCCTGACTGTCGGCTCGAAGACACCGACGAGCACCGTCTTACGTGCCCCCTGAAACAAAACATATGGCTCCTCATCCAACGAATCGTGGGCTTTTACCTCCGTGCCCCGCCAACGACGGTAACCCCGGATTTCCTGTTGTTGCCCCAGACATTTCACTACCCTCTTGCTAAGCACCATACCCTAATCTGGTTTCGAGGACAGGCTTGAGAATACCTCTTTCAGAGTGGTCCGTATACAGTCCTTGACTGCTGGTACAAAGTTTTGACCGCGCATAGCACCCTCACCCGAAAACCATCTTACCGACAAACTTTTGAAGGTTTTCTCCGCAGCGTCTTCCTTGACCCCCCTCAAAGTTGGGGTGTACCATGTCTACCTGTCACATGATGCAACACCCTTATCCACGTTCTCATGCATCGACCAAAAACAAACACAATTTTTTTAAAAAAAGGAAGAAGACAGAATATGTTATATTTTGTTGTATTTAATGTTTTTCTTTTTAATATTTTCGTTTTGTTTAACTAACAGTTATTTGTATATGTTTCAATGGTACCTTGAAGAACTTTTGCTTTGTATATATATATATATATATATATATATATATATATATATATATATATATAGTCTCCGTTTGTTCAGTTAAAAGAAAAAGGGGTAGCGTCTTTGATTCATAATCAAAACGTCTTCGGTCCCGGGTTCTTCGATCCCCGCCACTGACTAAATTTTGATAAATAATCAGCATTGGCGGCCGAAGACTTCTGGCATAAGTAGTCAGCCTCATTCTGCCAACGGCCTTGTCAAAGAGGGCGGAGGAGCGGATAGAGGTTCAGGGCACCCTCTTGTCCTAGGGGTCGGAAATTGCCCCTAAAGGCGGAAGAATCAGCAATGATGAACGACATGAGGATGCAGAAGGCAATGGAAACCACTGCATTAAAGACACATAACGTGTATCCATAGGACATGTGGCCTGTAATGGGAAAAGTATCATGATGATCTCTCCATTGGCAAAAGATTCCAGAATGGTCCCCCATTCGGATCTCCGGGAGGGGACTGCCAAGGGGGAGGTTACCATGAGAAAAAGATTGAATAATCAACGAAAGGATAACGTTCTACGAGTAAGGGCGTGGAATGTCAGAAGCTTGAACTTGGTAGGGAAACTAGAAAATCTGAAAAGGGAAATGCAAAGGCTCAATCTAGATATAGTAGGGGTCAGTGAAGTGAAGTGGAAGGAAGACAAGGAATTCTGGTCAGCTGAGTATCGGGTAATATCAACAGCAGCAGAAAATGGTATAACAGTTGTAGGATTCGTTATGAATAGGAAGGTAGGGCAGAGGGTGTGTTACTGTGAACAGTTCAGTGACCGGGTGGTTCTAATCAGAATCGACAGCAGACCAACACCGACAACGATAGTTCAGGTATGCATGCCGACGTCGCAAGCTGAAGATGAACAGATAGAGAAAGTGTATGAGGATATTGAAAGGGTAATGCAGTATGTAAAGGGGGACGAAAATCTAATAGTCATGGGCAACTGGAATGCAGTTGTAGGGGAAGAAGTAGAAGAAAAGGTTACAGGAGAATATGGGCTTGGGACAAGGAATGAAAGAGGAGAAAGACTAATTGAGTTCTGTAACAAGTTTCAGCTAGTAATAGCGAATATCCTGTTCAAGAATCACAAGACGAGGAGGTATACTTGGAAAAGGCCGGGAGATACGGGAAGATTTCAATTAGATTACATCATGATCAGACAGAGATTCCGAAATCAGATACTGGATTGTAAGGCGTACCCAGGAGCAGATATAGACTCAGATCATAATATAGTAGTGATGAAGAGTAGGCTGAAGTTCAAGACATTAGTCAGGAAGAATCAATACGCAAAGAAGTGGGATACGGAAGTATTAAGGAATGACGAGATACGTTTGAAGTTCTCTAACGCTATAGATACAGCAATAAGGAATAGCGCAGTAAGCAGTACAGTTGAAGAGGAATGGACATCTCTAAAAAGGGCCATCACAGAAGTTGGGATGGAAAACATAGGTACAAAGAAGGTAGCTGCGAAGAAACCATGGGTAACAGAAGAAATACTTCAGTTGACTGATGAAAGGAGGAAGTACAAACATGTTCCGGAAAAATCAGGAATACAGAAATACAAGTCGCTGAGGAATGAAATAAATAGGAAGTGCAGGGAAGCTAAGAGGAAATGGCTGCAGGAAAAATGAGAAGACATCGATAAAGATATGATTGTCGGAAGGACAGACTCAGCACACAGGAAAGTCAAAACAACCTTTGGTGACATTAAAAGCAACGGTGATAACATTAAGAGTGCAACGGGAATTTCACTGTTACATGCAGAGGAGAGAGCAGATTGGTGTAAAGAATACATTGAAAGCCTCTATGAGGGTGAAGATTTGTCTGATGTGATAGAAGAAGAAACAGGAGTCGATTTAGAAGAGATAGGGGATCCAGTATTAGATTCGGAATTTAAAAGAGCTTCGGAGGACTTACGGTCAAATAAGGCAGAAGGGATTGATAACATTCCATTAGAATTTCTAAAATCATTGAGGGAAGTGGCAACAAAACGACTATTCACGTTGGTGTGTAGAATATATGAGTCTGGCGACATACCATCTGACTTTCGGAAAAGCATCATCCACACAATTCCGAAGACGGCAAGAGCTGACAAGTGCGAGAATTATTGCACAATCAGCTTAACAGCTCATGCATCGAAGCTGCTTACAAGAATAATATACAGAAGAATGGAAAAGAAAATTGAGAATGCGCTAGGTGACGATCAGTTTGGCTTTAGGAAAAGTAAAGGGACTAGAGAGGCAATTCTGACATTACGACTAATAATGGAAGCAAGACTAAAGAAAAATCAGGACCCTTTCATAGGATTTGTCGACCTGGAAAAAGCGTTCGACAATATAAAATGGTTCAAGCTGTTCGAGATTCTGAAAAATGTAGGGGTAAGCTACAGGGAGAGACGGGTCACATACAATATGTACAACAACCAAGAGGGAGTAATAAGAGTAGACGATGAAGAACGAAGTGCTCGTATTAAGGTGTAAGACAAGTCTGTAGCCTTTCGCCCCTACTCTTCAATCTGTACATCGAGGAAGCAATGATGGAAATAAAAGAAAGGTTCAGGAGTGGAATTAAAATACAAGGTGAAAGGATATCAATGATACGATTCGCTGATGACATTGCTATCCTGAGTGAAAGTGAAGAAGAATTAAATGATTTGCTGAACGGAGTGAACAGTCTAATGAGTACACAGTATGGTTTTAGAGTAAATCGGAGAAAGACGAAGGTAATGTGAAGTAGTAGAAATGAGAATAGCGAGAAACTTAGCATCAGGAGTGATGGTCTCGAAGTCAATGAAGTTAAGGAATTCTGCTACCTAGGCAGTAAAATAACCAATGACGGACGGAGCAAGGAGGATATCAAAAGCAGACTTGCTATGGCAAAAAAGGCATTTCTGGCAAAGAGAAGTCTACTAATATCAAATACCGGCCTTAATTTGAGGAAGAAATTTCTGAGGATGTACGTCTGGAGTACAGCATTGTATGGTAGTGAAACATGGACTGTGGGAAAACCGAAACAAAAGAGAATCGAAGCATTTGAGATGTGGTGCTATAGACGAATGTTGAAAATTAAGTGGACTGATAAGGTAAGGAATTAGGAGGTTCTACGCAGAACAGGAGAGGAAAGGAATATGTGGAAAACACTGATAAGGAGAATGGACAGGATGATAGGACATCTGCTAAGACATGAGGGAATGACTTCCATGGTACTAGAGGGAGCAGTAGAGGGCAAAAACTGTAGAGGAAGACATAGATTGGAGTACATGAAGCAAATAATTGAGGACGTAGTTTGCAAGTGCTACTCTGAGATGAAGAGATTAGCACAGGAAAGGAATTCGTGGCGGGCCGCATCAAACCAGTCAGTAGACTGATGACCAAAAAAAAAACTGTGTTATGCTCGGTAGTACTATACTCACGATGGTAAGGATTAAACTTCTGTGCACTATGCATTAATGCGTTTGCCTTAGATTCATTTTATAAACTGACATGTGGTGCGAAGTGTTTAAGTTGCCAGGAATGTACTACATTCTGACGGCGAATGGCAAATGGACATATTCCTTACGAATCTTCCCGGAAAATTAAAAGTGTACGACGGACTGCAACTAGCACCAGGCACCTTTGCCTATTGCGAGCGCGTGTTCTAGCGACTGAGCTGTCCAAGCATGACACATGTTGCGACGCCACAACTTTTCTTTCCTTCAATTCGAACTTCACAGAATTACTTCTTCAAACATTTCGGGACTAGCACAGTTTGAAGGAAGGATATTTCTGAGAAAATCGATTAGCCACAGCCTAGGAAATTGTTAACGGGACGAAATTTCAATGTGCAGCAGTCTGTGAGTTGATATGAGACTTCCTGGTAGAAAGACTTTAGTCCCAGATGCATGTCCCGGTCGGGCGTACTGCCTTAATCTGCCAGAATGTCTCAGATCATCACACATTTAGCTTCCGAATGAAAATTAATTCTGGATATTCCTCATGAGATGAATATACCAGTTTGCGTTGATTTTGAATCACGTGACGTCGAGCATCACTTCCTATGCAAACAGCCCCATTATTCCCTTGAGGGGAAATACTGACTACGATTCACAGTAGTAACACACATTTTCTCTCGCCTTGCCAATCTACAGCTCATGTAAGAGACAGCTGTGGAAATACGTCATGGAAGCTGTTTCCGTTTTACGGAGGGTAGAGGAATGGAGAAAGGAACAATTTAGAAGGACTGAGTGACGAAACTGAGACAAGTGTTACCTCTTGTTATAAATCACGAGGAAAAACGGGTAGCTACGAAATCTTAACTTCCAATTTCTTGCAAAAAGTTTGTCACGGAATAAAAGAATTTATTACATATCTGGCAGATTGGAGATGAGAATTTCCTGTTTTAATCCGAAAAGAATTCAGTATCAAGTTTGTAAAATAAGACTGTGCGAAGATTTGGGTGATCACCACTGCGCACTACGCAATGCGACAAAGACTTTCTCTGGCGCCTTCTCGGCCATCCGTGGAGAAAAACTGTAGTTAACTTGGATCGGAGCCAGGTTGAGTCACAGCGTGGCCAGCTTCTGTGCGATACGCAGTTCCAACTCGAAGATTTAGCCTCCATTTCTCAGAAGCATAGGTTTCGTTTCAAGCTGTTCGAATCTGCGCCGAAACCGGAGAATCTAGCACTCAGGTTCTTGCATCTACGTTCACAATTCTTAAACTAATTCACCTTATCTGTAATATTTCACTACTTACGCCACTATTAAGTAAATAAGCGTACAGGGAAAAAAATATCCAGATCAACGATCCAGAAAATATCACGAGGAACGAGTCACTATGAAGTACGTCTCATTTATGTTATCTGAACAGGATAACTGATGAAAAAGTGATAAACGTCTACCTTATTAATATTGTGAATGACGGAACTCATTTTCGTATCTTTGATGATTGTTTACTGTCTCTGAACTTGGACACAATGGCTTTTCATTCGAAAGTGTGACAATTAGTTATCAACTGTCAAAACGTAGAAGATGAAAATTTATCGCTGTTACATTAGATGCATCTGCTGTTTCTAGAGACGTAAGTTCTCATTGTTTTTGGAAGCGCCAGTCGCTGTGGCCGAGTGGTTCTAGGCACTTCAGTCCCTAACCACGCGGCTGCTACGGTAGCAGGTTCGAATCCTGCCTCGGGTATGGATGTGTGTGATGTCCTTAGGTTAATTAGGTTTACGTAGATCTAAGTCTAGGTGACTGATAACCTCAGATGTTGAGACCCATTTTTTGGAAGCTGTGAAAACTGCTGATAAGTAGTTGCTTCTATTTGTGGATAATCAGAGCTTAATCAAGTAAAATTGTGGTTCTAATTCTCGAGGTAACAAGTCTTTAAGGTTTATTGGGAGAATTTTGCGAAACTACGGTTCATCTGTGAAACAGACCGTATACAGGGGTGGTAGTGCCACCCATTTTTGACTGCTGCTCGATTGTTTGGGATCCGCACCAAGTCGGTTTAGAGGAAGACATGAAAGCAATTCAGAGGTGGGTGCTAGATTTGTTGCCGGTAGGTTCGAACAGCATTGATGAGATCCTCCAGGAAATCAAATCCGTGGAGGGAAGGTGACGTTGTTTCCGAGGAACGCTACTAGAAAAATTTTGAAAACTGATAATTGAAGTTGACTGCAGATTATGAAAACTTAGGACCTATACAGAGATGTAATTTTCGGATATTTGTTCTTTAGTTGTACATTCAAACCTTGTTTCCTGCCAAATTTTACGATTGTAGGCAAAAGAGAGTTTGCGAGTATGAAAATGTATAACATAAATGACCGTCTCTTTCGGCTACATTACCTTAGAAATTTATATTTGCCGTGAGACTATAGATCTTAATATGTGACATAAATTTGAACTTGATACGTCCACTCATTCCTCAACAAAAATGGTCTTAGCAGATTGACTGACAAACTGCTAACAAAAATGCAGTGAGTTTGCGAGTGTCAAAATATGTTACACAACAAGCCGTAGATTCTGACTGCATTGGCATAGAAGCTAACGTTTTTTTAACGTCCTGGGACTATAGACATTAGTATATGACATAAATTACAACTTGATACGTCTACTCGTTCCCGAGAAAAAGGGTCTTTCGGAGTCGGACACACAGACAGAGAAACGGACGACAAAGTTATCCTATAAGGGTTCCGTTTCCACTAATTGAGGTACGGAACGTTAAAAACTAAGTAAATCGCTTTGTATTTCAGAAGTAATCACCACAGCTGTTAATTATTTATCCCACTGTGAGACAAGACAATCGGTGCCTGCATGGGAAAAGTGTTCACGGTTGCCTACGGGACCATGACAGTACCCAGGTGTGCGCCTATTCATCAGAAACAAATAGATTGCCAAGAATGTTTGAGGGCTCCAAAAATTTGGAAGTTGCCTCTCGGGGTGTGGGGGGAGGGGGGTAATCGGGAGAATGTGTAAGGGTATCCCAGCGAAACATTGGCAGTGTAGTCGATACACGCTTGGGTACATGTGGGTGGGCATCGTTTTCGCACACAGACATGTCGTCCAATATTATGAGCAACTCAAGTAAGACTATAAGAAGGCTTAGCAACGTTATGTATTAATTCTAAATTATGTTTCAATATCAAATCCAAGAACTAGGCAATTCAGGAAACAATGTTTTGACAGTAGTAACACGAATCTACCCCAAGGTCTTCCAACAACATGTTGTAATGAAGCTGATCAAGCTTATGTTTGGTCACAGTGTGTCAACGATGCTGCGTCTGCAATCGCTTTTCTGTTGATAATGAGCAATGGTCTTACGGGTACATACGTAAGAAAATCAGCGTAGTACACCACACAACCCACAAGAAATATCAGACTGTTAACTGTACCTTCCAAGGCCTGAAAGTTTTCTAAGTGCGCGGCACACAGTACTAATCGTAGTCATTTACGTCCCTGAGCTTGAGGAACAGTCCTTCCGGGAAGCAGAGAAACTTCGCCTGGGGCACTCTTCGTATGTTTGGCGCCGCTCTCTGTGTGTCGCCAGTAGCCAACTGCCACTCGGCTCAGCAGGTGGACGTTTTCTAGACTCGACAGTGTCACTCACCCGGCAACAGACTTCTCTAGCACGAACTGTTAGGATCCAAACAACACCAAACGGCTCGCCTGTGCGCACGGCGACGCTATCACTATCATGGTATCCAGTAGCTGACCACGGGCACAGCTGCGAGAGCCGGACACAATTTGGAAATTTGTGGTAAGGTCTTACGGGACCAAAGTGCTGAGGTCATCGGTCCATAAGCTTACACACTACTTAATCTAACTTAAACTAAATTACGCTAAGTACGACACACACACCCATGCCCGACGGACTCGGACCTCCGACGGGCGGCGACGCACAGACCGCGACAATGCGCCTAAGACCGCATGCTACCCCTCGCGGCGCCGGTCACAGAATAGTGACTGCACAGAATGGAAGCTCGACAACAATCCGAGCGACAAAATTTAGTGCGGAAACGGGAAGTCTGCTACACTGAAACAGAGTAGACAGCTCTGTTCGAAGGCAAAAGGGAACGGATACATTGTATGTTAATATTTGTGCATTTTAGCTCCTGGGCTTACTACAAGTAAACAGTTGTTCGATGTACTGTAAACGTAATAAATATATAACGAGTGGCACTTAGACAAAAGACAACGAAGCGGCGAATAACAGCACATGAGAAAACTAAGTTTTTCCATTTTCTTTCTGTAAACAGTAAAAGCTCATAAAACTGTAAATCAGGGCTTCACAACATACATGCTCGCGGAGCAAGCTGTGAGCAGCAAGGCGCGAGCACGGAGCAGCGCGAGCACGCTACCCCCACTACCGGACCAGAGCGGCGAATCACGTGGGGCACACAACAGCTGCCGCCAGTCAATGTAAATCCGCGGCCACCTGCAGGGATATCACTCACGAATTATTACTGCAACAAATGAAACAAATAAAGGAGAATGTACACGTGACACATAATTTTATTAGCTTAGTGTATGCCTCTACATTCGCATTAATTTGTGAACTGTTACACAATAAAAGGTGTCACTGAAGTGTGGGATTCTCGGTTATCTTGTACTTTTTGCCCTTTACAATTGCGTCCATGTTCGGAGTAATTGTTTTTGTGCATTTTAGGCGCGGCGTGCAGTTTAAATTTCGATCAGACAACGCGTTTGTCAGGCGCGTCTTGTTACATTTCATTGCAGAGAACAGTTGTTCACAAACATACGTGGAACCGAACATTGATATTATTGTAGCCGCCAGTTTGTGCAAACGAGGAAATCTATCCTGAGGGAAGTGTCTGTAGAATTCCAAAATGTTTTTCTCGTTCTGAAATTTGTCTCTGTATTCTCTGTCCCACTGCAGGTCAATAATTTCTTGCTGCAGCTCAGGACGAATCTCTTAAATATTCGCTGAATAGGGAGAGAACAGATCAAAATCACTGTCTAGTGCTGTCAGATCTTGAAAGCGCTGATCAACTAAACTATGTGAATAACGTTCACAGTCTTTGTGAACATCTTGCATGGATGATAATTTAGGAAAATGAGCTAGGTTTCCTGTTTACAGCTGACTCACCCAAAGTGTCAATTTCATTTTAAAATCTCGTATTCGATCTATGAAATGAGTAATTAGCAGATCTTTACCTTGTAGTAAAATGTTCAAAGCATTCAGATGGCTAGTTAAATCTGCTAAGAACGCGAGATCACATTCGAACGTGCGCGCGCATTTCCCCTCCCTCACCTCCCTCCCTACTCAGCGACCTTGCACCTGCTCGCGAGCACGTGCGTGAGCAGACGCGAGTACTCGCACTCAAAACCGGCCAGTTGTTAAGCCCTGCTGTAAATGAATCAAACTCACATCAACTCCTTGAGTTAGTTTTATCCTTTAAAAATTGAAACGAACTAATTCCGCAACTTCACATTTTTTAACTGCTATATAAAAATTACCTCTCATTCGATCCCGAGGAAATTAACTGCCACACAAAACTAATTTCTTTCCTATGTTATACACTTATACCATAGCTTGATGATGAAGTGTTTATTTTTTTAAAATATTAATCATAGATACTGTGATACTTAACTTCCGTGTACTCTATAGCATAAAATTTGGAGGTTGCAGTGAAATATATGGTCACTGGCTAATTCACGTTTGGCTCATTTTAGGTGATACGAGTGTACTCGTATGTGTGTGTGTGTGTGTGTGTGTGTGTGTGTGTGTGTGTGTGTGTGTGTGTGTGTGTGTTGTGTATTCACCCGTGGACCTAGAACCAATAGGGAGGCTTCGTCCCGCCGTAGCCCTCAGAGGTTCACAACCCCACAAAAGGCCACATCACTGCACCCACCCCACCACCGCCTGACATCAGACCCAAGGTTATTGTGCCGTTCGGTCCCCGGGAATGTCTCTCACCAGACGAGTGTAATCCCAAATGTGTTTGCGAGGTACAGTAATTGGTGAGTACGCGTACGTGGAGACAGTGTTTGCGCAGCAATCGCGGATATAGTGTAACTGGGGCGGAATAAGGGGAACGAGCCCGCATTCGCCGAGGCAGATGGAAAACCGCCTTAAGAACCATCCACAGGCTGGCCGATACACCGGACCTCGACACTTATCCGCCGGGCGGATTCGTGCCGGGGACCCGCACGCTTTCCCACTCGGGAAGCAGCACGTTAGACTGCACGGGTAGCCGGGCGGGCCTACGTGATACGAGGCTGTGTAACGTATTGAACTTGTTTTTAAAGTTCGAAGCAAAGCCACGTCTCAGGGAAAATGTAGAAAGTATTTTATTTGAGGGAGGTGGTGCCGAACGCACTGCCCGACCACGCGACACGCTAGTAGCCTTCAGCTCAGTGCTGAAAACTCGTGCAAGTAAATGTACATCAGTGATGGCGATTTATAGTTATACTTACTGCTGCAAGAAAATGACGAAGAGGAAGAAGTTGTTTCACACCATCAGCTACATAATGGAAAAAATGAAATGCATCTCATACACTCCTGGAAATGGAAAAAAGAACACATTGACACCGGTGTGTCAGACCCACCATACTTGCTCCGGACACTGCGAGAGGGCTGTACAAGCAATGATCACACGCACGGCATAGCGAACACACCAGGAACCGCGGTGTTGGCCGTCGAATGGCGCTAGCTGCGCAGCATTTGTGCACCGCCGCCGTCAGTGTCAGCCAGTTTGCCGTGGCATACGGAGCTCCATCGCAGTCTTTAACACTGGTAGCATGCCGCGACAGCGTGGACGTGAACCGTATGTGCAGTTGACGGACTTTGAGCGAGGGCGTATAGTGGGCATGCGGGAGGCCGGGTGGACGTACCGCCGAATTGCTCAACACGTGGGGCGTGAGGTCTCCACAGTACATCGATGTTATCGCCAGTGGTCGGCGGAAGGTGCACGTGCCCGTCGACCTGGGACCGGACCGCAGCGACGCACGGATGCACGCCAAGACCGTAGGATCCTACGCAGTGCCGTAGGGGACCGCACCGCCACTTCCCAGCAAATTAGGGACACTGTTGCTCCTGGGGTATCGGCGAGGACCATTCGCAACCGTCTCCATGAAGCTGGGCTACGGTCCCGCACACCGTTAGGCCGTCTTCCGCTCACGCCCCAACATCGTGCAGCCCGCCTCCAGCGGTGTCGCGACAGGCGTGAATGGAGGGACGAATGGAGACGTGTCGTCTTCAGCGACGAGAGTCGCTTCTGCCTTGGTGCCAATGATGGTCGTATGCGTGTTTGGCGCCGTGCAGGTGAGCGCCACAATCAGGACTGCATACGACCGAGGCACACAGGGCCAACACCCGGCATCATGGTGTGGGGAGCGATCTCCTACACTGGCCGTACACCTCTGGTGATCGTCGAGGGGACACTGAATAGTGCACGGTACATCCAAACCCTCATCGAACCCATCGTTCTACCATTCCTAGACCGGCAAGGGAACTTGCTGTTCCAACAGGTCAATGCACGTCCGCATGTATCCCGTGCCACCCAACGTGCTCTAGAAGGTGTAAGTCAACTACCCTGGCCAGCAAGATCTCCGGATCTGTCCCCCATTGAGCATGTTTGGGACTGGATGAAGCGTCGTCTCACGCGGTCTGCACGTCCAGCACGAACGCTGGTCCAACTGAGGCGCCAGGTGGAAATGGCATGGCAAGCCGTTCCACAGGACTACATCCAGCATCTCTACGATCGTCTCCATGGGAGAATAGCAGCCTGCATTGCTGCGAAAAGTGGATATACACTGTACTAGTGCCGACATTGTGCATGCTCTGTTGCCTGTGTCTATGTGCCTGTGGTTCTGTCAGTGTGATCATGTGCTGTATCTGACCCCAGGATTGTGTCAATAAAGTTTCCCCTTCCTGGGACAATGAATTCACGGTGTTCTTATTTCAATTTCCAGGAGTGTATTTAGTAAAAAGCTTGACTAAAGTTTCTTTAAGACACTTATCAAGCGTCATTTATTAAACGCATATGATTCACACTAGATAACAGGTTTGAGTGGGCTGGTAGGTCTGAGCGAGATTCAAAAGGTTTGTATAAAATACGTTGTAATGCAACGTACTCTCTTCATATGTGTTATATTTTGTCGGATACATGGGTGAAAAGTTCCAGCACGGATACAAAAAATGAAGCTCCTGCAGTGTGTCCCATAACTGCTGACCATGTTGGATATGGATTTATCGACTCACAGTCACAGAAAAGAAAAATTAATAAGTTAAATAAAACTGTTGTTAGTAAAAAACTGATATTTAAAGAACAAAATAGCTTTATCGCCATATCGCCATCTGCAGATAAAATAAGTGGCAATCACAGCCTGCAAATGTGCTTATGTGATAAGTTAATTTCTTTCATTAGCGTTTCCTTTCTTAAAACTCCTCATTAGTGGGTTACATTACCTCCGTTTCGTAAGAATGTCCATTCCGTAGTTTGAGTTTGGCGTCTAGCACAAAGCTTTACAGCTTCCCAGCCTGTATACACTGTGTGATTTCCGCCGTTCTAGAGCACCCAGCAATATTCCAGGAACAAACCATCGGGAGGCCAAGACAACACCAGGCAACACGCACCGCAGCATTCGACACCACTGCCCTAGTGTCGGAGCCCGGTCCAACAGCCGCACAGCCTCCCAGGCGCTGGCTTCATCTCTGATCTCTCCGCCAGACACAAAGAGTCCTGGGTTCACCGCCCCGTGACAAAGACAACACTGGACGCTGCTCTCGATGCGTTGTTCGTCAGCTGCTGGACGTGGTACTGGCGCTAGCTTCAAGGTCCGGCCGCTCCGCTCTCACACATAAAACGATTTGACACTGCGGCGTTCATCCGCTTGTCTGCTATGTTGCTGTGTTCGGCTGCTTCGACGTACCACGCCCTCTCTGTCCCAGCGGGCAGGCACCACCACCCTTGACGGTAACCGCCGAGTGAACGGGACTTCATCTGTGCCGACAAATTTATGCCTCTTTTCGTTAGCAATTTTCTTAGTTCTTTTCCTGTCCATTGCAATTACCTTATGAGATCTGTTATCAGTCACATAGGTCATTGGGTTAAATGTTTGACACAAGTGATGATAATTCTTCTGGTATCGAAGATAGTTTTTCACTTAGGAATGTTTGAGAACGTACATCTGGGCCATAAAGTATATGGAATTTATCATGCACCATGAGAAAACTGGAGAAAGGGTCACTAAATTGATGGATAAGTGATGTTACAGAATCTTGTGGCGAGTCAGGTAGACCGGTAAGCAGTGAGGATGGTCTTGTTAGAATTAGAGAAGAAATATAGCAAAATTCCAAAAACATGAAGGCCGGGATGATAGCATATGTGTAAAAAAATCACCGAATAACACTATCATCTGTATCAGCCAGTTCCTTCAACAATGTAACACTGATTTTCTATCACCATTACAACAGTCTCAGGAAATGTACTCATATACAGGATCCTAGCGGACGCCTTAAGGGATGAAAACTTGCACATACAATTCAATGTCTGTTCTTACGCAGAGCTTCCGGACCATCAGGAAGAGTTTCTACCCAGAGGTAGTAACATACTCACTATATCCTTTATCTTTATTCTAGCAACCCACTCCGACTTCGCATGGTTAGCCCTATGTCATGACGATCTTTCCCGGAAAATGTACTTCGCCTGCCATGTATCTCTCTCATACACAAACAGTGACTTCTACAGTGCTACAATCACGCGAATGGCTCTTGATTCATTTGCTTTGTTTGGCTTCAACATTCAGGACAATGTGTTGTCAGTGTCTGCATCCTATGCAAAAGACAGTGTAGGTATCTTCCTAAAAGAATTCCCAGAAGTCTTTTCTGAAGGTTCAGGCAAAGCTAAGAATTTAGTTGCATGTACTACGCTGAAAGACAATGCTCAGCCGAAATTTTTCCAAGCCAGACCCGTTTCCATGGCATTACGGGACCAAGTCGTTGCTGAACTTAAAGAATTGAAGGTAGCAGAGTTATTGTGCCCATATCAGCTAGTCAATGGGCAGGTCCACTGGTTTTGCTCCCAAAACGTTCAGGTCGCATTAGCCTCTTTGTTGACTAAGTCTACACTCAATCTACAAACTGTAACTGATAATTATACAGTGCCACGCCCAGAGGATCTCATGGACAAACTATGTGCTGGATGCTACTTTTGAAAAATTGATTTGTGCGACCCGTATCTTCAAATACTACTCGATTAAGACTCTCAAAAAGTGTGCCTAGTAACTACTTACTTGAGCTTGTTTAAATATCTGTGTTTGCCTTTTGGCAGTGCTTCCGCACGTACTATTTTCCAATGGTATTTGGAACACCTGACTGCACAAGTACCAAACTTTTGAAACTATTTTAACGGTATTCTCGCAACACTTCGTACAGCTGATAACATATTGTAAATTTATGGGCTTTGTTTCGTGTATTATCTGATGCAGGACTAAAGTGTACTCTGGGTGTCTGATTTTTTAAAACCCGAGTTGATCTTGCTCATGTCACAAACAGTCAATGTGTACATCCTACTCAGTTGTATTTGTTAGCCCTACGAGATTTTTCAGTTCTTCACAATGTCACAGGATTGCAATCAGGGAAAATGAACTATTATATTCGGTTCATACCAAATGCTGCACAAATCGCAGCTCCATTGCATCGTTGGCATTGCATGAATATCCCTTACGTTTGGACAGATGAGTGCCAAGTAACTATTCAAAAACTTAAAGATGCATTGTTCAGTGATCGATCTTTATTTCACTTTGATCCTGACAAACTAGTTGCATTGCAAGCTGACGCTTTCTCTTACGGAATCGGTGCAGTGCTTTCGCACCGAATTGGTGATAAAGTCGGACCTATTGGTTTCGCATCAAAAGTGTTGTCCAAAGATGAGTGTAATTATCCACAAATTGAGAAAGAGGCATTGGCTATTGTGTATGGTGTCACCAAAGATCACCACTATTTGTATGGCAGAAAATTCTATTTAGTAACGGATCACAAGCCTTTGGAGTCCTTGTTTCATCCTACGAAACCGATTCCTGTACGAATTGCCCAAAAATTGCAGAGATGGCATTTCTTGTTGTCTCAATACCAGTACGAGATTGTGTATCGTCCGTCAGCTCTATATGGTAATGCGAGGACAGTTTCACGTCCTCCGATTGGACTTGATACAGACTTTGACGCTTGTGCTGCATCTTGTTGTCACATCGATACTCAGGATTCCGAATTGTTTCAATCTCTCCCGTTAAACTATAGGAAAATTGCACAGGCCACGGAAGCTGAATGAGATTTGAACAAATTGTTAACATACATTCACACATCTGGGCCTCTTTCCTTGCATAGCATAATGAACTCTGTAGTGCGCCGATGGTTTGCACGTCGGCATAGCGTCGGCAAACAGAAGGGTGTGGTTCTTGTTCAAAATGACAGTTAACAGTCACGTGTGTTGATTCCTAAAGCTTTGCAAAAAGAAGTGTTGCAGTGACTTCATCAAGGACACTGGAGGATTGTTCTTACGAAACAGTTAGCCCATCGACACTGTACTTGGCAGGGTATGGACACCCAAACAGAACAGATGACGTGACAGTGTCATGCATGTGCGGAAAATCAGTCCACTCCGCCACAAAAACTTCTCGGCTTGGCATAAGTTGCAATCACCATGGAAACGTGTGCGCATAGACTTTGCAGGATCTTTCTGTCTGTGGTTGATCGTATAGCAAGTTTCCTTTTGATGTAACAATAAGCACAATTCAGTCGTTGTCCTCTATTGTTTACGTCGAAAACTTACCTGAATTCATTGTGTCAGACAACGGTCCTCAGTTCATGTGAAATGAATTTAAAACATTCTGTGATCGCAATGGCATATATCATCTAACTAGTTCACCGTTGCATCCACAGTCCAACAGCGAAGCGGAACGTTTTGTCGAGGAGGAAAAACCTAAATTTCGCTCCGTGTAAACCTGGGATCACTTATCGTAACTGTTTCTCGCCTCCAATCATTCGCACCCACAAGATGGACCATCTCCGGCGGAATTTCTTCACGGCCGCCACCATCGGTCACTGCTCCACCTGCTCCATCCTTCTCGGCTCCAGGCGCCGAAGGTGCCGCAAGTATCGCCTCGAGCCGCATGGTACTGTCTTTCACGGGGTGTTTAGCGGAAGCAGACGGTGGACGCGAGGCGAGATCGTCCTTCGACTTGGCGCTTGCATGTATTTCGTTATAGGTCCAGACAGGACGCAGCGCCGACATCACATCACATCACTGTCATGTGCACGATGATCGTCCTATTCCCCTAGATTCACGGACCCCGAGGACAGCGCGGCGACAGCAGCCGCCAGAGGGCGTCATCAAAGCACGGCGGGACGACCCTCGCCTCCTCCGCCTTGTCAATTCAATTTACTGTAATAAACTCCATTAATAAGATTTGCTTGAATTGTTGTTTAGCTATGCGAGAAAACACCTTCCTACGCACCCTATGTTAGACAAGTTGGCAGGATCCCACACTCACTAATTATTTCTTGTATAACGTTTATTTATACATTTGGATCTTCCAAAAATTAACTTTATTTCATAATGATGAATTAAACTCTCGTTAAATATCTTACACAATGAGAAAATGAATATTACGCTCCTGTACAATTACCTCTTCCGGTCTCACAGACGTGGTACATCTACATCTACATCCACATCTATACTCCGCGAGCCACCTTACGGTGTGTGGCGGAGGGTACTTATTGTACCACTATCTGATCCCCCCTTCCCTGTTCCATTCACGAATTGTGCGTGGGAAGAACGACTGCTTGTAAGTCTCCGTATTTGCTCTAATTTCTCGGATCTTTTCGTTGTGATCATTACGCGAGATATATGTGGGCGGTAGTAATATGTTGCCCATCTCTTCCCGGAATGTGCTCTCTCGTAATTTCGATAATAAACCTCTCCGTATTGCGTAACGCCTTTCTTGAAGTGTCCGCCACTGGAGCTTGTTCAGCATCTCCGTAACGCTCTCGCGCTGACTAAATGTCCCCATGACGAATCGCGCTGCTTTTCGCTGGATCATGTCTATCTCTTCTATTAATCCAACCTGGTAAGGGTCCCATACTGATGAGCAATACTCAAGAATCGGACGAACAAGCGTTTTGTAAGCTACTTCTTTCGTCGATGAGTCACATTTTCTTAGAATTCTTCCTATGAATCTCAACCTGGCGCCTGCTTTTCCCACTATTTGTTTTATGTGATCATTCCACTTCAGATCGCTCCGGATAGTAACTCCTAAGTATTTTACGGTCGTTACCGCTTCCAATGATTTACCACCTATGGCATAATCGTACTGGAATGGATTTCTGCCCCTATGTATGCGCATTATATTACATTTATCTACGTTTAGGGAAAGCTGCCAGCTGTCGCACCATTCATTAATCCTCTGCAGGTCTTCCTGGAGTACGTACGAGTACTCTGATGTTGCTACTTTCTTGTAGACAACCGTGTCATCTGCAAATAGCCTCACGGAGCTACCGATGTTGTCAACTAAGTCATTTATGTATATTGTAAACAATAAAGGTCCTATCACGCTTCCTTGCGGTACTCCCGAAATTACCTCTACATCTGCAGATTTTGAACCGTTAAGAATGACATGTTGTGTTCTTTCTTCTAGGAAATCCTGAATCCAATCACAAACCTGGTCCGATATTCCGTAAGCTCGTATTTTTTTCACTAAACGTAAGTGCGGAACCGTATCAAATGCCTTCCTGAAGTCCAGGAATACGGCATCAATCTGCTCGCCAGTGTCTACGGCACTGTGAATTTCTTGGACAAATAGGGCGAGCTGAGTTTCACATGATCTCTGTTTGCGGAATCCATGTTGGTTATGATGAAGGAGATTTGTATTATCTAAGAACGTCATAATACGAGAACATAAAACATGTTCCATTATTCTACAACAGATTGACGTAAGCGAAATAGGCCTATAATTATTCGCATCTGATTTATGACCCTTCTTGAAAATGGGAACGACCTGCGCTTTCTTCCAGTCGCTAGGTACTTTACGTTCTTCCAGAGATCTACGATAAATTGCTGATAGAAAGGGGGCAAGTTCTTTAGCATAATCACTGTAAAATCTTACGGGTATCTCGTCTGGTCCGGATGCTTTTCCGCTACTAAGTGATAGCAGTTGTTTTTCAATTCCGATATCGTTTATTTCAATATTTTCCATTTTGGCGTCCGTGCGACGGCTGAAGTCAGGGACCGTGTTACGATTTTCCGCAGTGAAACAGTTTCGGAACACTGAATTCAGTATTTCTGCCTTTCTTCGGTCGTCCTCTGTTTCGGTGCCATCGTGGTCAACGAGTGACTGAATAGGGGATTTAGATCCGCTTACCGATTTTACATATGACCAAAACTTTTTAGGGTTCTTGTTTAGATTGTTTGCCAATGTTTTATGTTCGAATTCGTTGAATGCTTCTCTCATTGCTCTCTTTACGCTCTTTTTCGCTTCGTTCAGCTTTTCCTTATCAGCTATGATTCGACTACTGTTAAACCTATGATGAAGCTTTCTTTGTTTCCGTAGTACCTTTCGTACATGATTGTTATACCACGGTGGATCTTTCCCCTCGCTTTGGACCTTAGTCGGTACGAACTTATCTAAGGCGTACTGGACGATGTTTCTGAATTTTTTCCATTTTTGTTCCACATCCTCTTCCTCAGAAATGAACGTTTGATGGTGGTCACTCAGATATTCTGCGATTTGTGCCCTATCACTCTTGTTAAGCAAATATACTTTCCTTCCTTTCTTGGCATTTCTTATTACACTTGTAGTCATTGATGCAACCACTGACTTATGATCACTGATACCCTCTTCTACATTCACGGAGTCGAAAAGTTCCGGTCTATTTGTTGCTATGAGGTCTAAAACGTTAGCTTCACGAGTTGGTTCTCTAACTATCTGCTCGAAGTAATTCTCGGACAGGGCAGTCAGGATAATGTCACAAGAGTCTCTGTCCCTGGCTCCAGTTCTGATTGTGTGACTATCCCATTCTATACCTGGTAGATTGAAGTCTCCCCCTATTACAATAGTGTGATCACGAAACTTCTTCACGACGTTCTGCAGGTTCTCTCTGAGGCGCTCAACTACTACGGTTGCTGATGCAGGTGGTCTATAGAAGCATCCGACTATCATATCTGACCCACCTTTGATACTTAACTTAACCCAGATTATTTCACATTCGCATTCGCTAATAACTTGATATTATTGAATTCTTTACTGCTATAAATACTCCTCCACCATTGGCGTTTATCCTATCCTTGCGGTATATATTCCATTCTGTGTCTAGGATTTCGTTACTGTTCACTTCCGGTTTTAACCAACTTTCCGTTCCTAATACTATATGCGCACTATTTCCTTCAATAAGCGATACTAATTCAGGAACCTTGCCCTGGATACTCCTGCAGTTTATCAATATTACGTTAACTTTTCCTGTTTTTGGTCTCTGAGGACGGACGTTCTTTATCAACGATGCTGATGTTCTCTCTGGTAAGCCATCAGGTATTTTATCGTTTCGCCCAAGGGGGGGTCCCTCTAACCTAAAAAACCCCCGTGTGCACGCCACACGTACTCTGCTACCCTAGTAGCTGCTTCCGGTGTGTAGTGCACGCCTGACCTGTCTAGGGGGGCCCTACAGTTCTCCACCCAATAACGGAGGTCGATGAATTTGCAACCATTATAGTCGCAGAGTCGTCTGAGCCTCTGGTTTAGACCCTCCACACGGCTCCAAACCAGAGGACCGCGATCGACTCTGGGCACTATGCTGCAGATATTAAGCTCAGCTTGCACTCCGCGTGCGATGTTGGTTGTCTTCACCAAATCAGCCAGCCGCCGGAAGGAACCAAGGATGGCCTCAGAACCCAAGCGGCAGGCGTCATTCGTTCCGACATGTGCTACTATCTGCAGCCGGTCACACCCAGTGCGTTCAATAGCTGCCGGAAGGGCCTCCTCCACATTACGGACGAGACCCCCCGGCAAGCACACCGAGTGAACACTGGCATTCTTCCCCGACCTACCCGCTATTTTCCTGAGGGGCTCCATAACCCGCCTAACGTTGGAGCTCCCTATAACTAATAGGCCCGCCCTCCGTGACTGTCGGGACCTTGCCGGAGAATCGGCCACTGGCCCAACAGGCGAGGCATCCTGTGGTGGCTCGGAAACGATGTCATCACCACTAGGAAGCACCCCGTACCTGTTGGAAAGGGGTAAGGCAGCTGCCACGCGGCCAGATCCCACCTTCGCCTTTCGGCCAGGCACGCGCGAGCCAACCACTGTCCGCCATTCACCCTGGAGTGATGGCTGACCGGTAAGATGCTCACTGCCGGAAGACGCAGCGACATCAGGGGTTCCATGTGATTCCAAGGCCACCGAAGTAGGCATAGGTCTCACCACAGTTGCCCCAACGCCACTACGAGCCGACGCCTGCGCCTCGAGCTCGATGAGCCTAACAGACAAAGCCTCCACCTGCCCCCGAAGAGTGGCCAATTCTCCTTGCGTCCGCTCACAACAACCACAGTCCCTACACATGACTATGTTTACCCTACTCTATACGGTGACAAATTCCCAAGATAATCTTCTGATGAGCTACTCTGATAATCAAGAAACACTCACTGAAATACGAGACGCGAAAACTACGCTAGGTTTTCCCAGAAAAACTATTTAAAAGCTAAGCGCAGCAAATAAGTACAAAATAAATTTCTCTCCTAACGATCAAGAACTGTTAGTTTCTATGCAGAGCAGATAAACACAAATAGAATCCCTTCCTTAGTGGAAGGTCGTAAACAAAATGCAAAATAAACGCTTTATACAAACAGTACTCGCTGCTGCTGGTGCTCTCGCTCTGGCTGTCACAAGACAACTGCTGATTCAAGTGACTAGTGGCTAACGGCCGCGAAACAAACAAAAGACGGTTTTAGGGCGCTTTCTGTTCTAAACGATCAAGAAAACACTAAGAAATCTAACACGAAAACTACGTAAAGTTTTATCAAGAACTGTTAGTTACTATGCAGAGCAGATAAACACTAATAGAATCCCTTCCTTAGTGGAAGGTCGTAAACAAAATGCAAAATAAACGCTTTATACAAACAGTACTCGCTGCTGCTGGTGCTCTCGCTCTGGCTGTCACGGGACTAACAGATGAGGAAATAGAAAAGCTTCTTCGGGCAACTTAGTGAAATTTGAGTGGACGCCTCATCAGATGAAGAGGAAGTTATAATTCAAGATGTTGTAATTCATAACCGAGTCCAGAGCAAGATTTCAGTGGCAAAGAGTCTAATTTAGAAGATCGTGCCAGCTTTTCTCTGGGGAAAGGCGGCTTCACTATGCTGAGTAAAACTCCATGTAAGCAGCAGTCCAAAACATTAGGAAAGAATATCACAAAAACCCTCCCCGGTCCAAAAGTAAATGCAAGCGGTCTGAGGTTAGAAACGTAAGTTCTCTCATTAACGATTGATGTAATATGAATGATGAAGTAATTACAAGTACTAAGTTACGTATAACATAGGCGAAAGATGTAAATAATTGTTAAATAGGTAGGAACCAAAGAGAAGTAACGAATGAGGAAATGATAGCATTACCAGGTTTATCCTGTATCACAGCAACGAAGAAAGGAAATTACAGGAACTATGGGCCAAAGATGGGTCAGGAACACAAATTTTATGTACACATGTACACATATGAGCTATGGAAGATTTTTTTACAAATTTTGGGGTTCATGACGTTCTAGGGTAAAACCATAAGAGTTAGTTGCAGAAAAAAAGCTGGCTGCTGGCACCTATGACAAAAATCTGTCACGTTTTTATACAAAACTGTCAAAGTTATTACAATCCTAGCGCATATATAAAACTTGATGAAGAGCCAGAACCATTTCGATGCAGATGCAGCTCCTTGTCTTAAATTCCAAACAAACCTGGCAAGTAATCTATAAAAATGTATGTTCTGTGTGATGCTAAAACTTTATTTACGTACAATTAAGAAGTTTACTGTGGGAAGTAACAAGATGGACCTTTCTGTCTATCAAAAAAGCCCACTGATGTTGTAAACAGATTGACAGAATCTGTTGTAGGGTTAAACAGAAATCTGACAAGAGGCTGATAAGTGGTACACCGATTATTCATTATCATCATATCTCGTACAAAAAGGCGTCACAGCCCTTGGTACACTGCTTGTGAATAGAGGAGTGCCTAAAAACTTTCTAGGTCATGCAGTTGGTTCTAACGTTTTCACCTTTCCAAAAGGCCTAACTCTTGTGTTACACGTTCCTAAAAGGAACTAATCTGTGTTGTTACTTTCAACGAAGCATGATTATGGGGCTGTGGATGAAAGGACAGAAAAGCTTAGGAAAATCTTAGATTATAGTACAAGGAAAGGAGGAGTGAACACAGCTGCACACACGCATAGCTGTGACAAGGAGATGGCCAATGGGTTTGTTTTATGCACTACTCAACATAGCACAAACATATGCCTTCCTGATTTACAAAGCCAACATCAAAATTAACCATGCAGTAGATCAATAGTTTTGAAAAGTTTGGCTGGTCAAATGATGAAACCACACCTAAATAATAGATCAACTATTGCGTCAGTGTCGGTAGATGTGAAGGCATTTTTGAGGAGATACGCGCTGCAAGACGAAGAACTACAAGAACCCTCGTCAGAAAGGAAGAGAGGGTGATGTGCAATTTGTGGTAGAGCTAAACTCAAATTTGCACCCATAAAATATAATAACTATGATTGTTTCGTGTGTGCAGGTCATTCGAACACCAGAACTGTATGCCAAAATTGTGTAGGTGGCACTGAATAGTACTATTCTGAATAAAAACAGTGAATGCGACAAAAAAGGTAACAAGTAAATGATAGAGCTCTATTGTGTTCATGGATTACATGATTTTCTCGAATATATGTCTAATGATAATCATAACAATTCCATGTTTCTTATTAGCAAAGGCTGTGACCTTCAGCAACATTTTCTGGTTAGTTGTGTTTTTAAATTTACTTAAATACCTTATATGAAAAGATTTATCCAATTCGGAAATAGTGTTACATTTCTTCTATAGGCCTAAAATAACGTTTGTGTCAATTCAGACATTATTACATGTAATATTTCTGCCTTGATATTAAGCTATTTTTATGCTTACGTTCACTTTGTAGCGACATCGCAGGTTTACAGCTCGGAAACATAAGTGGTAGAAAATCTGCACCGTACTGTTGTTAAAGTCATAATAAAAGGCGCTGCTTCACGTATGTAAAGAAAAAAATAATGTGAATTTTAGTACTTTTGGAAAGAATTTAATTTAGTGGTCCAAATTAATGATGTCTTGTCGAAAAAAGACTCATTAAATTCCCTATCTGAACAAAAATATTCGCACATATCTAAGTAATACGGAACTGGCCATTAGACATCATGATAGGCGGACCGTCCAGTATTAAGGGAGGTCCAAAGTATTGTGATGTAAGCAGAGAAGCAACAACCGCAGAACTGGTCGTTCAGGAGAGTTCAGTGACTTCGAGCGTGGACTAGTCATTGGTTGTCAACTACGCAACAAATCCATTAGGGACTTTCAGCCTTTATAAAGTTACCCAAGTCGAGTGCTGTAGATGTGGCTGTGAAGTCGTAAAGCGAAGGAAAAACCACAGGTTAACCTAGACCAGATAGACCTCTTTTACTATTGGGCAGGGTCTGTCGGTCATAGAGGAAGTTGGTTTTCAATAATCGCCCGAAATCAGCAGAAGGAATCACTCGTGAGTTGGGAAGTGCTATCATTGGTCCAGCCAGCACAATGATCGTGCGAACGAAGTTAAAAGTATGCGGAACAATAGTCGAGGAGCTCCTCATGAGCCACACATTTCTGTAGACAGTGCTGAGCGATGCTTAAAGCGATGTAAGGAGTGACACCAAAAAGCAGTGGATGACTGGGAACGATTGATGTGAAGTGATGAACCACACTATATCCTGCAGAAATCCGATGAAAGGGTTTGGGTTTGGTGAATGGTAGGAAAACATTATATGTTATTTTTACTGCCAACAGATAAGGGCAGAAGATGTGCCGACATGGTATGAGGATAATCTTTGGAGTGTGGTCCCTTATTGCGTTCAATATAATGCTGAATGTGGAAGAATAGGAACACATTTTAAAGCGTTGTGGACGGCAGAGGAACACTTAGGACCCAATGATTGTATTAGAATGAAAATGCTGCCTGGGAAAAGCAACATCTGTGAGGGAATTGTTTGCGTACAATAAATTCCTGAAATGAAGTAGCCAGCCCAGAGTCCCAATCTGAACACAGTGAAAGAATTCCGGGATGGATCAGAACGTCGACTTCGCTCCAGACCCTCTCTTGTTTCGGTTCATCAAGAGGAAAGGCCTGCCATTCCACGACAGACATTCACACCCTCATTAAAAGTGTCCCCAAAAGAGATGAAGCTGATATAAAGGGGAAGGGCGTATGCACCTCATATTACTACGTGCTTTCTCTTTTACACGTTCTATACACCGTTTATGTAGTAAGTGGTAGTTGCACGGTAATCACATTAGATTCCACATTAGATCATGTTAGTATCTCTATTCACAAAATAAAATGGCCATAGAGGACCTACTTAGCAATGCCATCTAAAAAGAATGTACTTTACGTTTTCTAGCGAAATAACTGTTAAGAAATTAATATGGAACGTACACTAGAAACAAGCAAAAATATTTCTGTATATGTAACAAATATTCAGGTTGGTCTAGTTACACTGTTAATCATATTGATTTATATTTATTCCTGGAGAGGACAATTTTATATATTTTCACCTACAATGCGATTAACATAACATTATTTACGCGAAATATGAAATATATTACTGAAATTACATCTGATTTAACTGGACGGGTTAAGGCACTGTTTCGCCGGACGCGGTGGCCGAGCGGTTCTAGGCGCTTCAGTCTGGAACCGCGCTGCTGCTACGGTAGCAGGTTCGAATCCTGCCTCGGGCATGGATGTGTGTGGTGTCCTTAGGTTAGTTAGGTTTAAGTAGTCCTAGGGGACTGATGACCTCAGATGTTAAGTTCCATAGTGCTCAGAGCCATTTGAACCATTTGAACCATTTTTAAGGTATTGTTTGTGGATTAGGAATGTTCCCTGCATTTCTTAGGCATAGTGACTTTATTGTTGAGATAAAATCTGCGAGAGAAAGTGTGCTGTAAAACGTTGCCTGCAATGCGTCTACGTATACGCAGCAGTAAAGTACTGCCATAGAAAAGCAGAATACTTCTCAACAGAGCATGAAATTCAGTAGGGCAAGAATTTTTGAGCCTTATGAATGCCATATTTATTATACTCGTGCAATTAGTAAAACCTTTCTTTGCATACAAAAACGGTAGACTAAAAAATTCGTTTGGATGAGTATTGAGTTAGATTCTACTGTTCTAAAAATTTTACAAAAAAAAAGTCTCGTGGTAACGTGAACACTCGTTTCCTCGCCAATGTTTCCACCCCTTTGCACTTTCCACTAAACGACAGCTTCCTCCTTTTGCTCTGAGACACATTTCTTAAATAAATTCGTATTTTAGTACGCTTTAGAGAGAAGATTGGAGAAAAGGTGAGGGTTACAGTACTGGAAAAATTCTGAAATATTTACGAAGTGCAATAAAAACACTAGCTTTGCTCCCTCTCAATGAACACCGAGTTGCCTGAAAAGATGTCTCCATCAGAAACGGCGAGCGTCCTCCCGTGAGTGTTTCTCACTCCTGACCCATTTTTTCCCTCGTTTAATTCTTTCTTTTTCTTTCCTCGTGTATATTTATTACTATAATTATATGTAGGTCCCATGAGCACTATCCATTTGGCATGCGTAACCTCGTTGCAACCTCCATTTTTACGTGAAAAACATAGTTGTTAATGGTAACTTTAGAAGCAGGCGAAATACCCACAGACTTCAAGAAGAATATAATAATTCCAATCCCAAAGAAAGCAGGTGTTGACAGATGTGAAAATTACCGAACTATCAGTTTAATAAGTCACAGCTGCAAAATACTAACGCGAATTCTTTACAGACGAATGGAAAAACTGGTAGAAGCGGACCTCGGGGAAGATCAGTTTGGATTCCGTAGAAATGTTGGAACACGTGAGGCAATACTAACCTTACGACTTATCTTAGGAGAAAGATTAAGAAAAGGCAAACCTACGTTTCTAGCATTTGTAGACTTAGAAAAGCTTTTGACAACGTTAACTGGAATACTCTCTTTCAAATTCTGAAGGTGGCAGGGGTAAAATACAAGGAGCGAAAGGCTATTTACAATTTGTACAGAAACCAGATGGCAGTTATAAGAGTCGAGGGGCATGAAAGGGAAGCAGTGGTTGGGAAAGGAGTGAGACAGGGTTGTAGCCTCTCCCCGATGTTATTCAATCTGTATTTTGAGCAAGCAGTAAAGGAAACAAAAGAAAAATTCAGAGTAGGTATTAAAATTCATGGAGAAGAAGTAAAAACTTTGATGTTCGCCAATGACATTGTAATTATGTCAGAGACAGCAAAGGACTTGGAAGAGCAGTTGAACGGAATGGACAGTGTCTTGAAAGGAGGATATAAGAAGAACATCAACAAAAGCAAAACGAGAATAATGGAATGTAGTCAAATTAAATCGGGTGATGCTGAGGGGATTAGATTAGGAAATGAGACACTTAAAGTAGTAAAGGAGTTTTGCTATTTAGGGAGTAAAATAACTGATTATGGTCGACGTAGAGAAGATATAAAATGTAGACTGGCAATGGCAAGGAAATCGTTTCTGAAGAAGAGAAATTTGTTAACATCTAGTATAGATTTAAGTGTCAGGAAGTCGTTTCTGAAAGTATTTGTATGGAGTGTAGCCATGTATGGAAGTGAAACATGGACGATAACCAGTTTGGACAAGGAGAGAATAGAAGCTTTCGAAATGTGGTGCTACAGAAGAATGCTGAAGATTAGATGGGTAGATCACATAACTAATGAGGAGGTACTGAATAGGATTGGGGAGAAGAGGAGTTTGTGGCACAACTTGACTAGAAGAAGGGATCGGTTGGTAGGACATGTTTTGAGGCATCAAGCGATCACAAATTTAGCATTGGAGGGCAGCGTGGAGGGTAAAAATCGTAGAGGGAGACCAAGAGATCAATACACTAAGCAGTTTCAGAAGGATGTAGGTTGCAGTAGGTACTGGGAGATGAAGAAGCTTGCACAGGATAGAGTAGCATGGAGAGCTGCATCAGACCAGTCTCAGGACTGAAGACCACAACAACAACAACATGCCACAGATAATGCCACTGCAAATGGGTCAGTATGACGCTTATGCAAGGTGAAGGACCTTACTTTTTCAATTCAAATAATGTTTGCCTCGCTAAAGAAACCTCTGATATGTTTTCACTTAAACTACCGATGTCCAGGTGCTCATGAAAAACATATTAACGCATTTTTGCAGTTTCTATAACAACTGAGACGCAGGTATCGTTTTTAAGAAACAATGCTCATTTACGCCGCCAGAATGGTAGATCTGGATGAGACAGATTTAGTGATAAAAGTCTTTTGCAGAAATCGCGAAAAAAATGTTATTGTTTATAGGGATATTGCTGCTTTTGTTGCAGCCATTGAACGGCTCACCACCTGAAAGTTTGGATCACTATCTAAGGATACTTTAGTCATTGGGCTAGGACACAATGACATGCTTGGATGTCAGATTTTACGAACGTTTAAACATGTTAAAATGCTGGATAGTTATTCAGCCGACATTGAGACAATAAGGCTTTGTTTTTACCTCCCACAATCATCAGCACGGGTAAAGACGACATTCCTGGCCAAGAGAGTCTGCTGGATATAAGATAGTACTTAATCTGAAGAAGAAATGGCTAACGGTATACATCTGTAGCACAGCAGTGTATGGTACTGAATCACGTACGGTAGGAAAACTGGAAGACAAGAGAACTGAAGCGAATGGAATGTAGTGATCTAGAAGGATGTCGAAAATTAGGTGGTCTGATAGCATAAGGAATCGGGAATGAATAGGTTCCATGTTCTGTCGGTTAGGAAAGTAACATATGGAAAAAATGATAGGACTTTGTTGCGGTATCGGGGTCTTAGGAAACAGGGGCTGCAATATATGTGGCGAATAACTGAGAACTTATGGTGCAATTCCTACTTTGGGCTGGGACAAGAGAGAAATGCATTTCGACCCGCATCGAACCAATTGGAACGCCGATGATTCACAAAATGAGTGTGGGCAATCTAATTGAAAAATTGTACATTAAAACACTACACGAAATATACGAAACCAAATATTGTGAACAAAAACAATGAAGACATATTGATTCACCTATGCATCCTTGGTTAATTACTGCATATTGTATTAACTTAAATAAACTCTTTTTTTCTTGTTTCGCGAAATTTGTTATCATTTTATGACCTAGATTTCGGGTTATAAATTTCCGAAACAAGACAAAAAAAGAGTTTTGTTTAGTTGATAAAATGAAGACATACTTATGTGTCGTCAGTATTTGTGGTAGTTATTTTTAAAGACCGTTTTCAAACTGAGAACCATTGCCATGACGACGGTTTAGTACACGCCGCATAAAGATGAACTCAGTTATGTTAGTATATCAGGGGTAATCATTTTACACAGAGCAGTAATTTACGGTCTTCTGTTCTGCACACCCGTTGGAACCTCCTTGTAGACCACATGCTTTACATGATCGCAGAGGAAGAACTCTAGGGGTATAAGGTCAGGTGATGGTGCTGGATACCTCTGAACAGAACCGATTTGGCATTAAACAGTTCAATGGATCTCTTGCTATTACAGAATCAAGCAGAGATACGAGTGACGAAGCCATTGTAGGTTTCCGGTGACAGGTAACGCATGTTCCTGATATTTACATTCTAGTGATTTTTGAACATTGACACATCAGTAAAGAATACTTTAGTCACAAAGTAGAAGAACTCATTGACAATATCCCGAACGATGCTGGAAAACCGGATTTGTGACCGGGAACTCGTCAGTAAATAAAACAAGGTGCATTCAAGATATAACAACTCCGTTTTTTTCCTCGCTAACTACTACTGTAAAACTTGAGTCACTTCACGATGTAATCTCCCTACAGCCGCACACATCTTTCATGAAGTCAAAGCTATGATTCCAAGTCTGCCGCAAACTCTACGAGTCTGATATTGGTAAATGGAAAACCGCTGATCATAGAGCGCTGTGGTTGAGGATTAAAAAGCAGGAACCATGTCTCATCGATGAAATGAAAGTGCCATTCGTGCCGTCATATGACGAGTCAGCACTCTCTGGCAAGAATTCACGCGTGTAGCCTAGTGGTCATCCGTCATCATCAGTCGGACCCATCAGGAGGACCCTATTCGTATTTCCAGGTAATCAGCCAGGACTGTGTGCGTAGATCCTAACGTAAATGCCAACTTCGGAGTCAGTGCGCTCCCCACTCACTCGACTGTCCTCCAAAACAGCCTCATCCTCTTCGTCGATCATGCTGTCAGGCCAGCTGCTGGAAGCCCGAGATCGTCTTGGTTTGTCGTCACGCAACGTTTTGCCATCTTAGAACTGTAACGTACACGAACGCACCTCCATTACCACAAGTCTCACTCAACTGAGATGAATTTCAAGCGGTGTCACACCAAGAAAATGAATGAACTGAATGATTACACTATGTTATTGTAACGAATACTTCGCCAGCTTAAGTATTAAAGACAGTCCTCACTTCTCGTCGCTGCTGCTAGTACGTGCCATACAGTGCTGCCATCTCTGTCACATATTCACAACGAGAGCACACGATTTTCTAAACAAAGCGCATATTGCTAGTCTTGAAAGAGAAAATTGGAATTGTTAAAACAATGCAACTGATACTTTTCCGATAAAATTATTGTCTTGCCGGAAGTCCACTGAACGTACTCAAAACTATTCTCAAACTCGCTAACACTCGTCTCTCGATTTAGAGAAATAAGGAAGGGGAAATATTTATATCTATGAAGAAATTTTCAGAGTACCACTTAAGCTGATACCAATCTCCACTTCCTTGCGATGGGTACTGTCAGACAGTGTTTTGCAGCAGTTTCTAGAACAACGACTTCTACGGCTTCGTTGAAAGTAATTTCCTATCATACAAGTTTTCTTAGGAGAAAGATTCCACGCTCGCGTTTTGATAGTGTGAACGAAGGTAGAACGCGCTTGCAGCGTCTACCTTGGAAATAACCGTTATTTTTTCGTTCGACGACGAGCAGTCCTACAGATACCAGCCATTTTGTAGCGTCCAGAATTATCCGGTCAATATGCTACACTTTTGTCACTAGTAGAATTAGGGCCATGGGGCTGTCCTTGCTAGCTGCCTTTCTTTAATCTATTCTTCCGAAAGACGTGGCGTGCATGTGATATCAGAGAGGTCGGGGGTGTCCTCTTAAAGTTACTATTTGATTCCATCCTTACGTCCGCTCCATCACTAGAAACCGTTCCCCAAAGTCCCTGTGTGTTACGAACACTAGCTCTCGCCGGCCTCTGTGGCCGAGCGGTCCTAGGTGCTTAAGTCCGGAACCACGCGGCTGCTACGGTCGCAGGTTCTAATCCTGCCTCGGCCATGGACGTGTGTGATGTGCTTAGGTTAGTTAGGTTTAAAGAGTTCTACGTCTAGCAGACTGATGACCTCAGAAGTTAAGTCCCAAAGAGCTTGGAGCCATTTGAACCACTATCTGGCCCTCTGTCATAGACGTGAGTTCCCGGAAGAAATTTAGGCTGAGTTAAACAGGAATTCTGTTTCGCCATCGTAACTTCGTTCTTTTGGCATCCATCCCCTACATACATATTTTTAACCGGCCAAGAAATTTCCAAACAGCACACGCTCTGTTGAACAGTGAGATATCATTATAGAGCTTGGCTGTGGCCAAGAGATTTCTCTGCATTAGCCTTTCTTTCAGGTGTGCTAGTCCCGCAAGCAATGTAGGAGAGCCTCTGTGAAGTCTCTGAAGTAGGTGGAAGATATAGTTGTGGGGTCGAATTATGAGTCGTGCATTTATAGCTCAGCTCATTTCTGTCACGGCTGTCGACAGTGGACGTACTTGTCAGCACTCCAGTCCAGCTAGCGAGAGGATCATTCAAGCTAGCTGTTAGGACGAGATTGGAAAAAGAAAGGCTACATATGATAATAGAACTCTGCAAACACACAGCAGCCATTACAGATGAAAGTGTTCGAAGATGCTCTCTCCGTTTTGGATTTTCGTTTCATAAGGAGTATCACAAAATCGCGGAAACTGAACAGTGGTTATACCTGTGTAAACGGCAAATAACGAGATCAACATTGCATGTGATATCATAGCCAACGAATTTTACGTCAGAATCAAATTGGAAGGAAAATGTCAGTTTGTTGTCGCAGAATGCAATGGAATCGTTAATTTTGAAACCACCTTAGGCTGAATCACCAACGATCCGATTCTGCATAAGCAGCTCTGAGACTGCACTCTATGTATGGTATGGTATAACGAAGGTATACGGGCCCTTATAGTTCCCAGTGGCACTATTTTACGTATTAAAGTGAAAAATGGCAAATAATTAGATATTTGAATGTAGACGATAGAATAAGAATTGCAGTGCGCAGTTTGAGAACAAACTGCGTACGCAAGAGCCCTAAGCCCACAGTCATCCATCTCGACCCAGGTATGTACCAATGGGACAGAAAATCATATTCAAAAACTAAAACTTGTTTCAACATGTTCGCAAATAACATTCATCAAAGATGCAGTCTTCAATACATGTTCTCACAGTATACCCTCACGACCAAACGAACATCTTCGAAGATACCAACCTGGAGACGGATGACCCAATGAGTAGAAAATCGCAGCTAGTGAGTGAAACAGACCAGCTGTACCACTCAGATTTATTTTCCCGTTTCTCTCCCATGTTTAAACTAATAAATCAGCAGTGTCAACCTTAAGACCAAAACATTTAATTCCGACATAGGATCACAAAACTTACTTACGGGTGAAAGCCACCTAACATGAACGGATAAATAATTAACCCTTTACAAGTCTGTCAGGATCAATAACGAACATCAAGTAACAAAATCATCTGCACCTCAATAGGTAGTGAAGTCTTGCAACCAGCACTAAACAGATTTAACTCTCTGTTAAACTGAGCTCCACGGCACAAGTGCACAGAAGCAGAAAGTGTTCTCAAACATGCCCAGCAAGTTTAGTTCTTTTTGCTCGAACAGCGGTTGTCCCAGATGGCAGTTGATACGCCAGTTTCCTTTGGCCGCTCCCAGCGACCGAACGATACTTTCACTCGATGTACAGGTGACGCTTTGCCTCCTGTCTGCACCCTCAGATAGCCCCCAACGCCGCCATCGTTGATTCCGCCACGCACTGCCTTGAGGGCAACCACCCAGCTTGCCAGCTTGAAGTGAAGACGGCGCTCTTGGTGCCAGTCGGTATCTTCCTTCCTGATCACCAGACCGAGAATCCCTCACACAAGGTTTGTACGACTATGAAAGGTTGGAATTCACTGCAGACGCCCTCTGTGTCACAACATCCGGAACCGTTCCATGGGAACACACAAAGATTGTAACCATGCGCAATATCGAGAACAGTTGATACTGCTCACATAACTCTGACGTAAAATTAAAATGACTCCAAGTTCAAAGACCCGCATTACATGCGTAATGTGGCACCCGATGTTGGATAGTATGGCGCATGAGGGCAGGTAGAGGTAGTAAACAAACGATGGAAACACCACAAATAAGGTACCACGTCTAATACGGTGCAAAAATACCGTTGGCATTCAAAAGAGGTTCCAGTCCTCTCGGAATAGAGAAATACACGATCTGAATGGTTTTCAAGTTAATCTTGTACCATTTTTCCTGCAAAATAGTGGCAAGTTCGGGTAACTCTGATAAAGGTGGCAAGCGACCGTTCACCGTTCACTTCAAACAAGACTACAAGCCTTTTTTCAATCCTATCGATATTTTGCAGCCTCAAACTTGAATATATTCAATACATTGGAAGTATGAATTAAAAAAAAAACGCCTTCAGTCACAGCTTTAATTGTTTTATGAAATACACAATGCATTTCGGACCCTGTAGTTCATCATCAGGTGTAATTTGTCTTAATACATGTTTTACTTCTTCTCTTGAATGAGGTAAAATGCATATTCCTGTCACGAAAAGGTTTAATGTTAGGTTATGAATTTCGTAAGTCTAACTCGGATAATAAGTGATTTTAGTTGCTTCACTACTCCGAAAATATCTACTTCCAAGTTGCTCATGGTGACAGCTTTTTTTTATTCGAATTTTGAAATATTTACTTCGTCTTTGTTGAAAGAATTTCGAATGGCTGTGTTTAGTAACTCTGCCTTTGCAGCACTGTCGTCGACAGTATTTCCATTGCTATCCCTCGGAGAAGGCTTTGACTGTGTCCCTGCCACCAGCATGCTTTACATACGGCCAGAACCTCTTTGGATTTTCCGCCAGGTTTAGAGACAAAGTTACGCTGTGGAAACTATTATAAGCATCTAGCATTGAAGTCTAATCTAAATTTCGAGCATGTGTAAAAGATCGTCAATCTAGGAGATTTTGCGTTCGTTTAAATTTTGCATACTTTTTTCGTTGTTTCTGCAGTAGTGTTCTGTCACGGTTTTTGTACCAAGGGGGGATCTGCATCGCCGTTTTTTAATTTATTTGGTACAAATTTCAAAATTTCTGTCGATATTATGTCTTTGAATCCAAGCCACATCTGATCTATACTTAGATTATGAATTTGGATGGAGTGAAATTTGTCTCACAGGAATGCATGAAGTGAATTTTTTTCTGCTTTTTTGGAGTTTTTGGTTACAATAATCAGTCTCACTACGACACCTATTTGTTAACTAATCCTATATCCGTTTTGATGTTCTTTATTAGCTCAGAATTATTTGTTGCTAAGAGTTCAAGTATGCTTTCACAACCGTTTGCTATTGGCGTGGGCTCATGAACTAATTGCTCTAAATAATTTTCAGAGAATGCGTTTAGCACAATTTCAGATGATGTTTTTTGCGTATCTCTGGAATTGTATTTTCGCCAACATATCTAGAGTAAATTAAAGTCACCACCAACTATAATTCTTATTAATGGGGTAAGTGTTTGAAATTAAACTCAAGTCTTCTTTGAACCTTTGTATCATCTGAGTTGGAAGGTCAGTAAAAGGATCCAATTATTAATTCATTCCGGTTGCCAAGAATGACCTTTGCCAATACTAATTGACAGGAGCTATCTGTTTCAACTTCGCTATAAGATAAACTACTTCTCACAACAACAAACACGCCACCGCCACCATTACATCCTTCCCAAAAATTGCGGCTGAACCTATCTCCGGCTTTAGCGAGCTTTCAGTGCCTACGACGATCAGATCATCAGTGCTTTCAAGTAGCTCTTGTAACTCTGGTACTTTTCTGACATGGCTACGTCAATTTGCAACTATTCGGTTCCTGCATCCATCTTCGTCCTATGTTCGACCTGCACCCTTTGAGAGGCTGTAACTTAAAAAACCGCCCAATCCAGGCCACACAGCTACCGTGTTGCTGACTCGCCATGTAATGGACTCCTGACCTATTCAGCGGAACCAGAATCCCCACCATATTATGGCGCAAGTCAAGAAATCTGCAGCCTACCCGGCTGCAGAATCGTCTGACTCAGACGCTGCACTCGGCTGGTTACCAGAGGTCCACAATCGGTCTCTGCTGCAAATGATGGCTGCAACCTGTGCTTTTCCTGGTATCTTTCTACGTCTGGACTGTCTTCACCCGGAATGCACACGAAGTGCACATTGGCTTTCTTACCCACTTTGGCAGCCATGTCCATAAGCGACCCCATAACGCCCCTTATATCGGAGCTCCCAACGCGCATCAATACCACCCTCTGTGATTTCTCGGGTCTTGCACACTGAGAGTTTCGCTCTGAAATAGGAGAAACGACAGCATTTGGCTGAGGGACACTGCCAGTCACAGACAGCAACTGGAACCTGCTTGTCACACTAACTGGGGACATTACTCGCGGCTCCCTGGAAAGTCTTTCGCCGCCTGCCACGCCCCGAGGCGACCTTCCAGTCGACCACAGGTGTGTGGTAAACCTCAGTGCGGCAGTAACTGGACTGACACCGGTGCAGACCGATCGGTTGACTCAGACGAGCTGGACCTCAGTTGGACCCGCGCGGCTGGCGCACAACAGTGATGGCCATCTACTGCAGCTTCGAGTTGTGTAACCGAATCCATTATAGCCTGATGCTCGGTGCTTGCATCCACACACGGGCATCAAAGTCCCTATCGACACAAAACACCATGGAAAACAATACAACACAGGCCGGAAGCTGTGGCCGAGTGTGTTCTTTGCGCTTCAGTCCGGAACCGCGCTGGTGTTGCGTTTGCAAGTTCGAATCCTGCCTCGGGCATGGATGTGTGTGATGTCCTTAAGTTAGTTAGTTCTGTATAGTTCTAAGTGTAGGGGACTGATGACCTCAGATGTTAAGTCCCATAGTGCTTAGAGCCACTTGAACCATTTGAATACAACACACAGAAACAAGGACTACCGACACACGATACGGAGCTCTACTATAGACAGGAAATGCTAGAACTGTGTGTAATAAATTAGATTAACATGCAGAGTTTTAAAAATTGAGGTAGCAATGCACATAGGTGAGACTAAATACGTAGTTCGCTCCTGACTAGAAACTTGTAATATGTGACTAAATCTGTTTACTTTCCGACGCAAACGAAAACGCGAGAACTCGGTCTAGTAAATATTAAATAAACAAGGAGAATCTCAAGAAACTAAATTGCCAAAGCACACAGATGAACTTGTACAATTTTCTCCCGGTTAAGAAATTGTACGTACAATGTGACAAAATTGGTTACTTCCATGTAGCTGCCTGTGTCTCCGCCGACTGGTGCTGCCTGACGAAGACAGTTGTATATTCCTACAGCAACGAAACCACATCCTATTTCGCTCTTGGGACATAAAGTCGGCCAGAAGTTGTAAACAGTGTAAAACAAGACTTATCCGACCAAATGACACTCCTCCATTGTTCCGCAATGCCGGTTTCATTTATTCGTCACTGTGTTTTCGTATTATGGGCTTTTTCGTTAATAAGGAAAGGTTTTTGGAATACCTGTTCGCTCAGCAATTAACAGATTATGTAGCTCCCTAGGTGTCGTTTTGATGCTTTGGGTTCTTGAGTGCGACATGCTGTTCTGCACTGACTTTTGCTGCTGTCGTCCACATATTTTTCATCAAGAACCTCTTCGGTGACCGTCCGTCACGATAACGCACACTTTCGCCCGCCTTGTGACTCAGCGGGTGATATTTTTCCGTTTCCCCTTAATCCGGTGTATATTTTGGATACGGTATCTTTTGAAATACCAAACACTTCGGCTTGAGCCGTGGCGCCATTGAGTTTGCAGACTGTTCTCTCTGGCGTGACTGGTTCGGGTGTTGTATCTATTCCTCTTGCAGCCCCATTGCCAATATCTCTGAGAGAAAGTTGGTATCTGTGGGTTGTGTCGTTAGAAGGTCTTTGCTTCCCGATATACACACGTGAAAAAGAGTTTTGCATGACTTCCGAGAGTTTCGGAACCAGTACAAATAATTGGAATAGAGATCAACATAAACATTATTTCCGCGCGTTTTACTGCTCATCAAAACCACACATTGCATGTAGTACCCCAATACAGCGAGACCTTCAGAGGTGGTGGTCCAGATTGCTGTACACACTTGTACCTCTAAAATCATGGCTGTATTTGTTGTGACGTACTATCCACAAGTTCATCAGAGCACTGTTGGTCCAGATTGTCCCTCAGTGTGGCTGGCTGGTCACGTCGTCCAGAAAACGCCCTTTTAAGTCTAACCCAGGTATGTTCGGTAGAGTTTATATCTGGAGAACATGCTGGCCACTCTAGTCAAGCGATGTCAGTTATTCTGAAGGAAGTCGTTCACAAAATGTGCACAATAGGTTCGCGAACTCTCGTCCTTGAAGACGAACGCCTCGCCAGTACGCTGCCGATATGGTTGCACTATCGGTCGCAGGATGGCATTCACGTATCGTAAAGCCGTTACGGCGCCTTCCATAACCACCAGCGGCTTACGTCGGCCCGACATAATGCCACCCCAAAACGGCAGGGAACCTCTTCTTTGTTGCACTCGCTGGACAGTGTGTCTAAGGCGATAAGCCGGACCGGGTGGCCTCCAAACACGTCTATGACGATTGTCTCGTTGAAGACATATGCGGCGCTCGTCGGTGAAGGTAACGTGATGCCAATTCTGATCGGTACATCCGGAATGTCGTTAGGACCATCTGTACCGCGCTGTATGGTGTCGTGGAGTGATGTTGCTCATCGTGCAGCGTATTGCGTACAGTTTAAGTCGTAACACGACGTCCTGTGACTGCACGAAAAGCATTATTCAACATGATGGTTTGCTGTCATGGTTCCTCCGAGCCATAATCCGTAGGTAGCGGTCATCCACTGCATCAGCCTGAGCAAGGCATGTCACCGACAGTTTCTGTCTCTGTATCTCCTCCATATCTGAACAACATCGTTTTGGTTCACTCCGAGACGCCTGGATATTTCCGTTATTGAGAATCTTCCTGGCACAAAGTAACAATGTGGACGAGATCGAACTGCCGCATTGACCGTCTAGGAATGGTTGAACTACAGACAACACGAGCCGTGTACCTCCTTCCTGGTGGAATGACTGGAACTGATCGGCTGTCGGAAGCGCTAGGTCTAATAGGCACTGCTCATGCATGGTGGTCTACATCTTTGGAGGTGTTTTGTGATATCTCCGAACAGTTAAAGGGACTGTTTCTGGTGAACAATATCTGCAGTCAACGTCTACCTTCAGGAGTTCTGGAAACCGGGCTGATGCAAAACTTTTTTTCATGTGTGTATATAGGTCGTTCGCTGGCCCGAGAAGGAGGCACGGAATTTGGGGTTGGTGGTAGTGTCGCGACAAGAGGTGGTCACGAGGTCCGTACGGCCGAAAACACGAGCTGCGCACGGAGGACCTGCGCAGAGCAGAGATACCGGAGTACTTCACCGGGGTCAGCGTCGACTAGAACCAGCAGGCCGACATCTCGTCGGTTGGTTGACAACGTTCTTGTCGGACGACCGCTCGTGGCCTGGCTGCTCACTTCTACCTGCCTTTCACCGCCACCACTCAGTAACCGCTGCGACGCATCGTCGATCCGTGGAACTGCTTGCTGACGAAGGCGAGTAACATTCTGTAGCCATCGTGGTCATTTGTTTCATTGTCTACTTGTCCTCATTATTATTTTCTGGTCTGCACCCGACACGATGAGGATGCAGAAGGCAATGGAAACCACTGCATTAAAGACACGTAACGTGTATCCACAGGACATGTGGCCTGTAATTGAAGAAGTGTTATGATGATCTCTCCATTGGCAAAAGATTCCGGAATAGTCCCCCATTCGGATCTCCGGGAGGGGACTGCCAAGGGGGAGGTTACCATGAGAAAAAGATTGAATAATCAACGAAAGGATAACGTTCTACGAGTCAGGGCGTGGAATGACAGAAGTTTGAACGTGGTAGGGAAACTAGAAAATCTGAAAAGGGAAATTCAAAGGCTCAATCTAGATCAAGTAAGGGTCAGTGAAGTGAAGTGGAAGGAAGACAATGATTTCTTGTCACATCAATATCGGGTAATATCAACAGCAGCAGAAAATGGTATAACAGGTGTAGGATTCGTTATGAATAGGAAGGTAGGGCAGAGGGTGTGTTACTGTGAAGAGTTCAGTGACCGGGTTGTTCTAATCGGAATCGACAGCAGACCAATACCGACAACGATAGTTCAGGTATGCATGCCGATGTCGCAAGCTGAAGATGAACAGATAGAGAAAGTGTATGAGGATATTGAAAGGGTAATGCAGTATGTAAAGGGGGACAAAAATCTAATAGTCATGGGCAACTGGAATGCAGTTGTAGGGGAAGAAGTAGAAGAAAAGGTTACAGGAGAATATGGGCTTGGGACAAGGAATGAAAGAGGAGAAAGACTAATTGAGTTCTGTAACAAGTTTCAGCTAGTAATAGCGAATACCCTGTTCAAGAACCACAAGAGGAGGAGGTATACTTGGAAAAGGCCGGGAGGTACGGGAAGATTTCAATTAGATTACATCATGGTCAGACAGAGATTCCGAAATCAGATACTGGATTGTAAGGCGTACCCAGGAGCAGATATAGACTCAGACCACAATATAGTAGTGATGAAGAGTAGGCTGAAGTTCAAGACATTAATCAGGAAGAATCAATACGCAAAGAAGTGGGATACGGAAGTACTAAGGAATGACGAGATACGTTTGAAGTTCTCTAACGCTATAGACACAGCAATAAGGAATAGCGCAGTAGGCAGTACAGTTGAAGAGGAATGGACATCTCTAAAAAGGGCCATCACAGAAGTTGGGAAGGAAAACATAGGTACAAAGAAGGTAGCTGCGAAGAAACCATGGGTAACAGAAGAAGTACTTCAGTTGATTGATGAAAGGAGGAAGTACAAACATGTTCCGGGAAAATCAGGAATACAGAAATAAAAGTCATTGAGGCATGAAATAAATAGGAAGTGCAGGGAAGCTAAGACGAAATGGCTGCAGGAAAAATGAGAAGACATCGAAAAAGATATGATTGTCGGAAGGACAGACTCAGCATACAGGAAAGTCAAAACAACCTTTGGTGACATTAAAAGCAACGGTGATAACATTAAGAGTGCAACGGGAATTTCACTGTAAAATGCAGAGGAGAGAGCAGATAGGTGTAAAGAATTCATTGAAAGCCTCTATGAGGGTGAAGATTTGTCTGATGTGATAGAAGAAGAAACAGGAGTCGATTTAGAAGAGATAGGGGATCCAGTATTAGAATCAGAATTTAAAAGAGCTTTGGAGGACTTACGGTCAAATAAGGCAGAAGGGATAGATAACATTCCATCAGAATTTCTAAAATAATGGGGGGAAATGGCAACAAAAAGACTATTCACGTTGGTGTGTAGAATATAAGAGTCAGGCGATATACCATCTGACTTTCGGAAAAGCATCATCCACACAATTCCGAAGACGGCAAGAGATGACAAGTGCGAGAATTATCGCACAATCAGCTTAACAGCTCATGCATCGAAACTGCTTACAAGAATAATGTACAGAAGAATGGAAAATAAAATTGAGAATGTGCTAGGTGGCGATCAGTTTGGCTGTAGGAAAAGTAAATTGACGAGAGAGGCAATTCTGACGTTACGGCTAATAATGGAAGCGAGGCTAAAGAAAAATCAAGACACTTTCATAGGACTTGTCGACCTGGAAAAAGCGTTGCACAATATAAAATGGTGCAAGCTGTATGAGATTCTGAAAAAAGTAGGGGTAAGCTATAGGGAGAGACGGGTCATATACAATATGTACAACAACCAAGAGGGAATAATAAGAGTGGACGATCAAGAACGAAGTGCTCGTATTAAGAAGGGTGTAAGACAATTCTGTAGCCTTTCTCCCCTACTCTTCAATCTGTACATCGAGGAAGCAATGATGGAAATGAAAGAAAGGTTTAGGAGTTGAATTAAAATACAAGGCGAAAGGATATCAATGATACGATTCACTGATGACATTGCTATCCTGAGTGAAAGTGAAAAAGCATTAAATGATCTGCTGAACGGAATGAACAGTCTAATGAGTACACAGTATGGTTTGAGAGTAAATCGGAGAAAGACGAAGGTAATGAGAAGTAGTAGAAGTGAGAACAGCGAGAAACTTAACATCAGGATTGATGGTCTGGAAGTCAATGAAGTTAAGGAATTATGCTACCTAGGCAGTAAAATAACCAATGACGGACGGAGCAAGGAGGACATCAAAAGCAGACTCGCTATGGCAAAAAAGGCATTTCTGGCCAAGAGAAGTCTACTAATATCAAATACCGGCCTTAATTTGAGGATGAAGTTTCTGAGGATGTACGTCTGGAGTACAGCATTGTATGGTAGTGAAACATGGACTGTGGGATAACCGAAACAAAAGAGAATCGAAGCATTTGAGATGTGGTGCTATAGAAAAATGCTGAAAATTAGGTGGACTGATAATGTAAATAATGAGGAGGTTCTACGCAGAATCGGAGAGGAAAGGAATATGTGGAAAACACTGATAATGAGAAGGGACAGGATGATAGGACATCTGCTAAGACATGAGGGAATGACTTCCATGGAACTAGAGGGAGCTGTAGAGGGCAAAAACTGTAGAGGAAGACAGAGATTGGAATACGTGAAGCAAATAATTGAGGACGTAGGTTGCAAGTGCTACTCTGAAATGAAGAGGTTAGCACAGGAAAGGAATTCGTGGCGGGCCGCGTCAAACCAGTCAGTAGACTGATGACAAAAAAAAAAAAAAAAAAAAAAAAAAAAAAAAAAAAAAAAATACCACACTCAAAGTTTTACTGGGTCGGCTTTTTGGTCAAAAGCATAGGCAGTAGTATAGTACCTCGACACTAATCGTCGTCTGAAAATTTGTTCCACTATTATGCTCCCTTCGCCTCCTGGTTTGTACCCGATCATGAATGTTCTAATTAAGTAGCTCTTGGTCGTAAATAGATCCAGAACAACTGTACTAAGAACAGGTTACCGTTAAAGAAAAGAGGGACCTTGTGGTTAGATGTAGCTGTTAACCGGTTCAGTTTGTTGATTGTAATTGCATTTCTTAGTCATGAGTTATAAGCTGTTCGTTTCTGAGTTTGAAAGACGAAGCCATTATTGGTGTATTTTAGCTGGATCTTGTGGTTCCGCCGAGTGAATTCTCTTGTAATAAGTGCTCACAAGCAATGTTTTAAGATCTTCCTTCAGAGCGATCTTAATAACTGACAATCAGTTTAACTTTGAAAATATTAACAGTGAACTGTCACCAGGGCCTTAGTCAAAATGAAATTGTTAGAAGGGACGGGTTGGTATCCAGTCGCACCTTGGTTGCTGATTGAAATTAAGAGGTTGGCAGCTTATATCATTTGTTAATCGCAGGTGCGCACTTAACCCCGAACCTTGTAAGTAGGCTGTTTAGGTTTTCTTATTGGTAACGTCACGTAGCACTCTGTATGAAAATCACTGGCAGTGCTATGTGCAGTCTGTGACTAGTTTGCATTGTTGTCTGCCATTGTAGTGTTGGGCAGCTGGATGTTAACAGCGCGTAGCAGTTGGAGGTGAGCCGCCAGCAGTGGTGGATGTGGGGAAGTGAGATGGCGGATTTTTGAGAATGGATAATCTGGAGGTGTGTCCATCAGAAACAGTAGATTTGTAAGAATGGATGTCATGAACTGCTATATATATTATGACTATTAAGGTAAATACATTTTTTGTTCTCTATTAAAATCTTTCATTTGCTAACTATGCTTATCAGTAGTGAGTGCCTTCCGTAGTTTGAATCTTTTATTTAGCTGGCAGTAGCGGCGCTCGCTGTTTTGCAGTAGTTCGAGTAATGAAGTTTTTTGAGAGGTAAGTGATTTGTGAAACGTATAGGTTAATGTTAGTCACGGCCATTCTTTTGTAGGGATTACTGAAAGTCAGATTGCGTTGCGCCAAAAATATTGTGTGTCAGTTTAAGCTCAGTCTTGTATAATTTTTCTAAGGGGACGTTTCATATGCGACACTGCCAGGATACCTCACTGGAATCTTCAGATTTTTTCTTGTAGTTTGTGCTATTAGTGCAGCCTTTGTTTATTGCTAGTGCGTAATTGTAGAGAGAATTACCTTTGTAGTTGTGGTTTTTCATTCTTGTACAGTAAAACAGTTGTGGCATGCACGTAAATTTGCACCAAGTATTTCGCAGCTGCGCTTGCAATTAGCTAGATATTTTTTTCAGTGCTATGTTAATGTGTTCTCTTATTTTTGTTCTTCAAATTGTGCTTGTCTGTGTTATCGTGTGAAATATTGTGACAATAATGGCGTGTGAAAAACGTAACACTAGGCTCCAAAGTAAACTGAGAAATAATAGTGACGACGAGCGTAGCTTATCAGCACCACTGTGTAATGAATTAACAGACATTCAGAGTAGTGATTTGGTAATTGTGCATAGGGAAATGGAGCGGGCGGCAAATAATGGTGTAGACAGTGAAACAAGTTGTGAACAGGGAAGCATTATCGATCTATCGGTCAGCAGCAGCTCGCCTCAGGAATCCAAAATGACAGAACACAATATTGCAAATACTGTAGACTCAGGTTTTGGGTCCTCACCGTTTTCTCAAATAAGTCAAGACACATTTTCTGGTCGTCAAAATGTAAATGTTGGCGGTGCAAATGCACTGCCGAAAAGCATAGAGGAACAGATTCCAGACACAATACATTATTATTGCAATTAATGCAGCAAATGAAACAAAATCAGAGACAAACACAGCAACAGTTACACACAATGGAACAAAATCTTCAAAAGTTAGACACAGTGGAACAACACCAGAGACAAGCACAACAATAGTTACACACAATGGAACAAAATCAGAGACAAACACAGCAAAAGCTTCAAAAGTTAGGCACCACACTTGAACAAACACGTAAAGATTTAAATACTGAGTTACATAACATTGAATCGAAATTTCAAAAGTCTGTAATGACGTAAAAATACAAATTTGTGAGCATTTTCAACCTATTTTTTCGCGGCATGAAAATGCATTACAGAATCACGAAGCAGCCATAAAAGAACTGCAAACTATTGTTCATGAAAATCATGAGACCTTGCAAGCTAAAACTGACTCAGTTGCATCTACCGATTCGGTTACACAACTTGCAAAAACTCAGGAAAACTTAAAGGACACAGTAGATACTCTGAAAATTGGTTCAGAAAGACACATGGAGGAAATTAGTTCACTATCAGAGAAAGTAGTCAAACTTTCGGATCAGCCAAATAATTTATCTACGAAGGTAGATGATCATCTGAATGACGCAAGACCGGTAGTCTTTAATGACACAGAAGAGTACGAACAAATTAGGAAAATCAAACAAAATCAGAATCAAATTAATACACAACACCAAATAGAAATCCGGGAAGTACAAGATTAGCTGACACAGGTAACACAAGAATTACGTATTTCAGAGGACACTCGCGCTCCTACACGGGAAGAGGGACATAGAAATACAGAAAAGCCGCAAAATAGTAACACAGCGCATTTCGCAAATTGTGAAAGAAATTGGGAAGGTGCACTGAAATTTGAAATGGAACCTCCGAGACGACTCAACAATGACCGACGTGCGACTCGCCGACACGATGATTTTGACTATAAGCTGTTCATTACTACACGTAAATTCAAAACATTTAAGAATTCTGGCAATGACATTCATCCACAAGTGTGGCTTCATCAATTCTCTTATTGTTCCCCCCCCCCCCCCCCCCACAACTGGTCATTAGAGCACAGATTAGAAGTTATGTGTGGCTATTTAGAGAATGAATCAGCTGTAAGAATGCGATCGGTCATTCGCGATTGCCACAGTGAAGGTGAATTTTATCATGCCTTCCTCTCAGCATATTGGTCTCAAGCTACACAAGACCGAGTAAAACATAGCATCATAATGATGAAACATTTCGAACAATCTGAATTTTCCAGTCTTGTGAAATATTTTGATGACATGTTGCACAAGAATCAGTACCTGTCAATCCCATACAGCCACTCAGAACTCATCCGCATTTGCTTAATCAAATTACCTGAACATTTACGACATATTATTTTGGCAGGACGTTGCCAAGACGACATTGAAGCTTTTCAGAGACTCTTACAAGAATTAGAAATTGACACTGACAATCGCGGAACGCGAAAACAGGAACACAACAATTACATGTCACATCCGTCGCAATTCCGCGATGAAAGAAATAATAACTGAACACGACAAGGCTATTCTCACAACACAAATCGTGACCAAAACAGACATCACCCGTATGACAACCGTTTGCAGAGTAGTAATAATTACAGGGAAAGATCACCTCTCCGCGGTAGTGACTATCACAGAGACAATCAGAGAAACAGACAATATGGGAATCAAAATAATTATTATCAAGGGAGACAGAATAACGTTAGACGCAACGGTCCAGCTTGCAGTTACGATTCAGGGAGAAATTCTCCACCATGTGACCGACAAGAAAGAAACTATGCAAGCCGGCCGCGGTGGTCTCACGGTTCTAGGCGCGCAGTCCGGAACCGTGGGACTGCTACGGTCGCAGGTTCGAATCCTGCCTCGGGCATGGATGTGTGTGCTGTCCTTAGGTTAGTTATGTTTAAGTAGTTCTAAGTTCTAGGGGACTGATAACCACAGCAGTTGAGTCCCATACCGCTCAGAGCCATTTGAACCATTTTTGAAACTATGCAATCTACCGACATGACGACAGACGATATGATCGTAACGACAGACCCGAATTGCATCAGAACTGGCGGGACTCAAATAGGGCGGGGTCCTCTCGACAAGGTGAATTTGTAGAAGTTAGGTCTCCAAATCTCAATAAAGACGCGCGGCAACAAAGAGACAATAGGCAATGACTCATACCGCTGGCAGCCACAAAACGTACTTCTGAAACTGACGACGCAGCTGCCATAGCTAGTAATTACGTAAAAATGGAAGACATTAGGGACATCTTACTCCAGGAACACGACGTAAAACATAACAACATTGCATATCCTGTGATTCACATTACAGTAAATGACGTAAAATTTATGGCAGTACTTGACTCTGGCAGTCCCATTTCAGTAATTAGTGAAACAGCCTTTAGCAAATGCAACAAATCGAACGATTGCCCCACACTTCCGTTACGTAAGATTAAATTACAAGGTGTGATCGTTGGAAAAAGTGTAGATGTACGCCAACAAACCAACGTAGAATTCTTTTGTCAAAGCCATAGCTTCTCTATGAACTTTCTTATTGTTCCATTATTGTCGACGGAAATTATATTGGGAGTAGACTTTTTGAATGAATACAAAGCAATCTTAAACTTTCACGATGCTGAAATAAGTTTAGAGAAAGAAGGTAAGTCAATAGCTTTGAAATTTGAAGATTGGCTCTCAAACCATGATGAGCGAAATTAATCGGCTTTACCTTCTGTTTGACAACAGTTCGGAATTTTCTACGGAACTAGACAGTAACAATCACTCTGCAAGTACTGACAGGGATGATATTGACGACATATTTGATACTAATGAGTTAATTCAGAATAAAATTTAAACAATTGAGAATTGTAATGACACTGATAGGCAAGACCTTTCTGAGATTTTACAAGCACATTCCACAGTTTTACTCACAAAGCAGGAACAATCAAGGGATTTCAATACCAATTTCGTGTTCGTGAGCATACTAAATTTTGTGTTAGAACATACGTTATTCCAGCACGTTATAGGGACCGTGTTAGAACAGAAATACAATCTATGCTTGACGAGGGCATTATTGAGCCTGCAGTAAGCTCATACAACAATCCATTACATGTTGTTGAGAAGAAAAATGGATCGATCAGACTTGTCTTAGATTCGAGACAAATCAATACTATCATCATTCCTGAAACAGACAGGCCGCAAACGATGGAAGAACTTCTTCAAAATTTTAATGGTGCAAAAGTGTTGTCTTCTATTGATCTCAGATCCAGCTTCTATCAGATCTAACTTCATCCAGAATGTAGAAAATACACAGCTTTCCTTTGTTTCGGCGTTTGTTATCAGTTTCGGAAACTTCCTTTTGGTTTAAACATTTCTTCGGCGGCATTCATTCGCGGGCTAAATTCCATATTACCTGAGTTCTTAAAACGTCACATCGCCTTATATGTGGACGATATTCTGATAGCAGAAGCCTAATGGGAACAACATAATCGCATCCTCAACAGTTTGTTACGTATTTTTGCAGAATCTGCAATTACAGTTAACTTAGAAAAGTCTGAATTCGGTAGGTCAAAGGTGAGGTTTTTGGACATATTATTTCTTCTGAGGGCATTCAGCCGGATCCTGAAAAGTTAGAAGCAATCAGAGCCATTCCAGTTCCATCCACAAAAATAAAACAAGTCCGCAGTTTTCTAGGTCTCGTAAATTTTTACCGTCGTTTTCTGAATATACAAATTCTATTTACACCAAAACTTCGTTCTGTCACTGGAAGAAATACTATTTGGAACTGGGACGAACAAGCACAGTTGGAATTCAATTCTTTGAAAGAATCGCTGCTTAACGCGCCAATACCAGCTCATCCAGATCTGTCACAAGATTTCTGCCTTAGCACGGATTCTACTAAAGTCGGTCTTGGTGCCAATTTATTTCAAGAAGCCATAGAAAATGCCACTACTGTTCAGAAAACCATTGATTTTGCTAGCCGAGTGCTAACTAAATCTGAAAAAAATTATTCCGTTACTGAATTAGAAGCTTTAGCTATCGTTTGGGCATTTAACAAATTCCGTTTCTTTCTTCCGGGTAAGCACGTAAAAGTATACAGTGATCATCGTGCATTACAATTTCTTATGTCTTCAAAATTAAATCATGACAGGTTAAAACGTTGGGCATTGTTTCTGCAAGAATTCCACTTCACAATAGTCTACATTCCCGGCAAGGAGAACATTGTTGCGGACGCACTGTCACGCGCACCGGCTGGGCTTCAGAAAAGTAACACAGAAGACAACCTCGAGAAAAATTTCAAAATTTTTTACATTTAGAAAGTCGACTGTGAAAACTTCATCACCACATCTCTAAAGGACATTGCTCATGAGCAAGATAAAAATCCGATTTGGAAAGACATCAAAAGTAAATGGCATGAAAAGACGCACACTCAGATTCGGCATTACTATCTGGTTAGAAACAACATACTCTTCAAACGCTGCACTGTTGATGACAAGCTATGGGTACTTTGCATTCCAGACGATTTTGTTAATAAACTCATTTGGTACATGCATTTCAGCTAAGCTCATTTTGGTCCACGAAAATATTATCATATTCTTCGAACGACTTGTTATTTTAACAATATGGAAAAGAGAATTCGAAGAGTCTTGTCTATTTGTAAACTTTGTCAAAAGGCGAAACCATCTACTATCTCACATCGTGCTCCGTTGTTCCCTATCATTCCTTCTAAATTAAAAGAATTTGGTGCAGTTGATCTCTTGGGACCCCTTGTCAGAACATCGAATGGATTTTCGTACGTTCTAGTCGCTGTTGAACTTACTTCAAAATTTGTTTCTTTCACTCCGTTACGTAAAGCCACAGGACGGTCGGTATCCAACGCCTTTGTTAAAAATTTCTTACGTGAAGCTGGCCACGTTGCTAAAGTCATTTCAAATAACGGACCACAATTCAGATCTGCTGTTTGGTCACGCGTCCTTCGGAACCATAAAATCAAACCTGTTTTTATTTCATTGTACTCACCACATTCTAACCCGTCTGAGCGGATTATGAAAGAAATCAATAAGCTTTGCAGACTTTATTGTCACAGAAAGCATCAGCATTGGGACAGAAATTTACACTTATTTCAAAATGTGCTGAATGAAATGCCTCATGACTCCACTGCTTTACCACCTACGCTTGTACTGAAGAATGAAGAACCACCAAACAGAATCAGAGAGCTTGTACCTTTCCCGAATACACGTAAACTTCGACACAAAGACATAATTGATTTGGCTATGAAAAATATAAAATCTGCACCAGACAAAAGAAAAAAACTACACGGTAAAGCAAATGCAAAGAAATTATATATTGGTCAGAAAGTTCTCATTGAAGCTCATTCATTGTCACATAAGAAGAAACACTTGAGTCACAAATTCTTTCTGATTTACAATGGACCTTACAAATCCGACGTATACCACATGATAATTGCGTTGAAGTTGAAACTCTGCGTACTAGGAAGAGTAAAGGATTGCACCACATTTCACATGTAAAACCATTTATTTTTCAAGATTTTTTAATTACAAAGAAAGTTTTCCGTGATATATTTCATTCCATTGCTGTAATCTGTAACGCATGAGGGTATAATTACATTTATCCTCAGGGGGATACACGCTTACTTTGTGTACCATGTGTGTGGCAAGTACAAGGAGCCCTAGCTAATATGGTATTTGATTATACAACTTTACACATCGGTACCATATTTCTCCAACACAGAATTACACAGCTATCTGATTATTTAACAGAGAAACAAATTTTTTTTTGTCAGTGACACATGTTTACGCAATTACACAGCTGGATAATTTCACACCTATGAAATTGTATTTTGTCTGTACTTTGTGAACTGTTCACATTTTTTCGGAACCATTGTGATAATATGAGAGCTTAGAATGATGTATGTGGTAAGGGATCATGATTTTTGAAGTACATTTGAGGTAGATGACTTTATTGAAGGTCTTGAAATTATTGATAGAAGCTGCGACGATTCTGAGATGTGATTGATCTGTTATGATGTTATTATTGCGATGACGATGTGTATTATGCTGTTGAGGTACGTTTATGATCAATAAGCTGAGAATCGTGCTTTAAAGAGTTGTGAAATGTGTGTACATGCGTGAACCTAGCACAATGCCGCCGAAAATTTTTTGGACTTTGTTATATTGATAGGATTTTGTTTCTACACATTTGTAACGCAAATTCTGTACCTGTGAAATTTTTATATGAGACTGTTACTGCTGTCGTAAATATTTCGGTAAGAAAGTTAAGTGACCACCTTCACGTAATGCGTCATGGGCACCCAGCTGTGCGACAATCGCCTGGAAAAAAGCCATTAGTGTGTGCCTTTCAGAGGCACAGGTGGAGAAAAAAAAAGAGGCCATTATCCTTGCTACTGACATTTCTTTGTAGACAGCATCGCAAATACGACACGCTCAAACTTGAAAACACATGATTATACTGTGGGGCTCGTAATTTATGATATTTTCTAAAATGCCTAATGAAATGATGAGAAACATTTTATATCTATTGTCTTTGTAGTTCAGAGTTTGCTCATTTCGTTTAATATCTAGTTTCTATCTGCACTGCAACATTGGTCAAAATAAAATTTTATAGATGTACTAATATATATATTTTATGCATACAGATCCAGTAAATAATATCTTTATGATGTACTTTAAAGAAGAAGACATTTCCCTTCACAGGAATTGCATACAGAATTTTCTTTTCAAGTACTTGGTAATTTATTTTGTAGAATAAATTGTGATGCATCACTCTAGTGTTAAGATGTGACATAGGTATTAGACATGGCCATCTTTACTGTAATATTATTTGTGCTTGAACTTTGTCATGTTTAGATATAAGTTATTACATTTACTGCTGCTTGCTTTACCAATTTCCATTTTTTTGTCATTCCTGTTTGTGTTAATTTGTTGTGTGTTGATGCATTGCCTCGTCCCTTAGTTTAATATCTGAGCTCAGTAGATTTAAGTTAGCTTAAGAGGGGGTAAGCTATATAAGAGAACGAGTTGTGATGAATTGGAAGTAATGCATTGAGAAGCTATAAGAAAATGGTTTGGCCAAAAAAGTATTTTGAAAGAGGATATGAACAAAAAAGTAGGGTTGAGGGACAACAGGTTTAGGTAGGATTTACTTGGAAATAAATGATGAGGTAAGATAATGGAAAATAAATAATGAGGTAAGAAATATGTGAATATATAAATACAGAAAGCATGCTTGGATAGGATTTTTTTGGTGGAAACAAATGTTGAAATAAGACGAAAGGTCTATGGAATGAAGTTTTGGGTTGGACTGCAGTACCAAATGTTTCACTGAAAACAAACCGTGCACTTTCTTCTTGTGTTATTCTGCTACGTGTTTGTGTACCCTTGTTTATTTGTGTTTTTCCTGTCTTTATGTGTTTAGCTGATAAGAGTTATGTTGTAGAAATTTTCTAATACTATGTTATTTACTTTGTAAAGATGTTTAGACATTATTTATCTGTTCTGTTCTGTTGCTCATGTGTGAAGTTGATGTTTCAAAAGTTATTCTGATCTTTTATGTATGTACTTATGGCATAATTCCTGTAACCTTGATGTATATGTTATTTCGATTCTTCTGTAAAGCCTGCATTACCACAAATGTTATCTGTATTGTTATGTTCTTTAATGATGTATTTTGTACCTTTGTTATTGTATTCTTATGTTATAAAATTGTAATTGACACCAGTTCATCAAATTAAGTAACTTGTAAGTTACATTTCACTGCACACGTTTCTTTTGGTCATAGTATATGGACAATATGTGAGAAGTAGGGACTGTTAGTGTTTGCACGTATGTTAATAATTCAGTAAGGGACTGGATAACAGTGTTACTGGTTCTAAGGACAATTCCAAAAACTTTGTAAGTGCACAAGTGATGGTTTATGGACTTGCTATATTGTCCGCAAGACTCTTCGATGGTGATTGTGCAACTGCACAGTTGCAACAGATGGCTGCTGGCCGTCTCTACAAGGACTATAGTGGGTCTGCATCTTTGATGGCCCACCAATACCATTATCTCTACAAGGACTATAGTGCGTCTGCATCTTTGATGGCCCACCAATACCGTAATCTCTACTAGGACTACAGTGGGTCTACTCTGTGATAACCTACGTACCAATAATCTTCAAAACTTCGACTGACTCTGCGGTGGGTTTGCTCTGTTGTGGCCCATTACCTGTCTGCATGTCAAGAGTCAGCACTGTCTTTCCGTTGGAAAGACAACACTACTTCTTCAACACTGCATGGAAATCTACTACTTCCGTGTGCATTTTCTTTTACTGCTCAGACATTGAGAGAAACACTGCTATTTTACTGTGATGAACGATCAGGACTGCCTTTATGGACTGTGAGAAAATTTTAGCTTTTGACCAACATTGATTGAATAAGTGTGTGCATTTGATTTCGTTGTTATTGTTATCATAATTATGAAAAAAAATTTTGAAATCTGTATTGTCCAGTGCCCAAAACAATTTGTAAAATTTTTTGTGTGGAGCATGGGGGCTATGTAAGTAGGCTGTTTAGGTTTTCTTATTGGTAACGCCACGTAGCGCTCTGTATGAAAATCACTGGCTGTGCTGTGTGCAGTCTGTGGCTAGTTTGCATTGTTGTCTGCCATTGTAGTGTTGGGCAGCTGGATGTTAACAGCGCGTAGCAGTTGGAGGTGAGCCGCCAGCAGTGGTGGATGTGGGGAAGTGAGATGGCGGATTTTTGAGAATGGATAATCTGGAGGTGTGTCCATCAGAAACAGTAGATATGTAAGAATGGATGTCATGAACTGCTATATATATTATGACTATTAAGGTAAATACATTTTTTGTTCTCTATTAAAATCTTTCATTTGCTAACTATGCCTATCAGTAGTTAGTGCCTTCCGTAGTTTGAATCTTTTATTTAGCTGGCAGTAGTGGCGCTCGCTGTTTTGCAGAAGTTCGAGTAACGAAGATTTTTGTGAGGTAAGTGATTTGTGAAACGTATAGGTTAATGTTAGTCAGGGCCATTTTTTTGTAGGGATTACTGAAATTCAGATTGAGTTGCGCCAAAAATATTGTGTGTCAGTTTTTCCACAGTCTTGTATAATTTTTCTAAGGGGACGTTTCGTAACCTTTCGACATACAGCTTTCAAACGAAAAGATTTGTCATCTGTTTTGAGTAATTGAATCACTCTTGTCACCAACGGTGCTTATATAGCTTTCATGTCTTGCAGAAGGGCATTTAATAACACAGAATGTGTCCAGCGCGATAGTAAACACCGCTGTTTCACTCGATAACGAGCGGGATGCAGGTCCGGCCGTCTTGTAATCATTGTCATATTGTTTGCTGTTCAGCGGTGCAGCACTACAGATTTCTTTTGTAAAGATTAAAAGCTTCTCTAACAAGGTGTAAGCTCAAAAGAATTTTGCATATGTGTTAATTTTGTTAAAGAAAATATTATGGTTAAATGCTTCGATTAACTGTAAACACAGTTTATGTACTGCTAAACAAAGAGGTTGTGTGAAAAGAAAGTTATATTGGTGGGTCCTCCCTTCCACGTTTTCCTTAATTCCAGTAAGTACCATGTAACGCGGCTATTTTGGTTACGGAATTACACACCATACGATCACTACAAATTTCCCCATTTCAATTTCACTTAGCTCAGGCATAATCCTCTCACAGCTACACAGGAAACTGTACTGACACTTGGAACGCGCTAAGGACGTTGCACAGGCGCGATGTTGAAGCATGCATTTCTTTTAGTGTTTCCATATTTTTGTCCTACTACAGTTTTGTCGCCGTCAAGATCCCGGCCGACCGTGTGTGATTAACACAACGGCGATTCACCGTATTGTGAATCAAGCGCGTCGCAATAGCATGTCATCTTAACCTCCATCCGCGAACGAGTAATTGATTCCGTACAACACTCTCCGTCATCTGCAATACTGGTCGGAATAAGCAGCAGTCAGACTAGGCGATTAGCGTCTCATGCGTACTCCGCCGTTGACACCACAAAATGCTCGTAAATCGCTCCCGGTGGAGCGGCGCCGTGACCCTGAAGCATACGCTGTTGGTGAATAGCGTCACATCGTCTTCAGCAACAAATCGCGGCTTGTTGAGATACCCTTTCCTTTTAAATCAGTGCATCTATCCAATCCAGAAGATCTGCAATGTCATACTAAGTTTTCTTTGTAAATGCGGCTCGATTGTGAAATTACTGAAATAATATCACATGGTGTCTCTACCCCAGAAGTTTAATTTTGTTTCTTCCTTCATTGTAGGTGCTTGATTTTTTTCTGTCAAGCAGTGCTCATTCCGCTTGTATCTCTGTACCACAGCCAGTATTCAGTTCATATGATTCACATTTTGTAACAAGTTTTTTTTCGTGTACGATATGCTCACGAATTTCACAACGCATCTCGATTCATAGAATACAGAATTTTACTGTCATGTGGTTCAGCCTACAGCTCTTGAACTCCAATCGAAAAATTTACATGTATTTGGCTAATAGATTGAAAACTAATTCATGTTTGACAAGTAGTAACATGATAAACCGTAACAGTGTTTATATACTTTTTTCGTTTGTTGCTTGACACATGTTCTTATATCACTAGGTTGAGTTACCTGTCGCATTATAAAACCAGGCAGCGTTACTGAAATCCGTAGTTATTTGGAGAATATCAACAGCAGACATTGGGCAATTTAAATAATTCATATTCTTCAAAGACATCATGTTTAACAGAAGTCTAATGATACATGGAGGCATTTCTCCTCAACTAATATGAATTTCAATAATCGACAGTCTGTCACGTTATTATGTACAGAACAAAATTAACATTTAAGAAAATAGAGCTCAGAGGTTACTTTAAAATGAGAACTCGAGCAATAAGGACCAGCTGTTCGTTCGATGCCGACAGATTTCTGGTGCTCGATCTGGCTACTGCGTCATTGGATGTCTATAGTGGAAGAATGTGATAATAATTTCTCTTAATCACACATATTAATATTATTACTTGCTCGTACATTACTCCTCTACACCCAGTGAAGGTGACGTACGAGTAGGACAATGGTTTTCATTCAGAAGGACGAAAGTTTATTTCTCGTTCCGGACATCCGAATTCATTGTTTTTTTTTGTGGTCTCCTTAAATCGGATAATACATATTAGACCATGACTGCTATCAAAAGAAATCATCTAATTCCATTACCTACCTTTCCCCAAATACGAATTACGTATAACGTATTATTTATGGAGAGAAATTTACAATTTGCGTCGTAAGTACCAGATGAAACATCTATCGTTACCGGTACTTGCAAATGGTAATGCAAACGACCACGAAAAGGTGATCGCTTAGTCTCGATTAACCGAAACACAAGAAAATATATTCCGCTGTTTCATAATCTAATGTTAAAACGAGCGCTATCGCAGAAATAAAATTTATTTTATTTGCTTTATTGTCATTTTATTGTGGACAAGATAACCGTTTTCATTTAAGTCTTAAACATACAACTACATAAATGTGTTTAAGTTTAAAAATACCATCATTTTATGCAACAAGAATTTATCTCTGCTTCTTGAAGGCAACACGATATTAAATATGTAATTTCTAGATTCTTCTGTGTCATTAGGCGATTATTTTAGTGTGTAGTATATTGCACGTCACAGTACGACTTAGCTCAGATCTTTGTCGTCTTATAGTTGTTAACTGCATGTAACATAGTCTATCTCACCAATCATGCGAAGTTGCACAAGGAAACACGCACTCTCCAACTAGAGAAACTGATGTAACACGTCGGCCAGGGAGTTTCTTCTGGCTCTACCACGGTTCTATTGGTGTGGTAGACATGGACTGAGGCATACATAAACCGGTTTTCTTTTTGTTATGTGGGCCACTGATATTACAATTTCTGATATTCATCTTCTTTTCAAGCGTGGAAATCCATGAGTTGTGGTCTCCCCTGTACAATGGTAATATTGGTAAGATGTTTCCAATTTCGGAATTGTATTTGCGCCGAAGGACTTCGTAGAGTTTATGTGAATAAGTGTTTGGCTACATTTTTGCATACCAAACTTAAATGCTCGTTTAACTGGTTGTACATCTTTAGATGAGGTGGAACTTCGTCGCAGCCAGCCTATGGTGACATTTTTTTTCTATATTTTGATGTCTACAGTGTAATCGGTGAGACACTGCCAGTACAGAGTTTGTGTGGAGTATCGATGTCAGCAGTCGCTAATATCGACACGATATCCACCCACATATGCTGCTGCAGGAACTACGCAAACGGCTCTGTGTGTGTGTGTGTTTTTCTGTGTGTGCTGCTGCACGGTGAATGTTCTGCTCCCTGGATGTGCGATCAGCACTGGCAACAAAGCGAGCTCCCACGCCGTTGCGGTCATATCACCCCATGGCGTATGTATTAACCTCTTGTCCCCTGTTGATACAAGCGACAATACACCGCTAAAGAAACATACCTTCCTTCCCGCCGTGTTGTAGCCTGCACTGCATTTACTCGTCCTACGTTTCAAAGATAGAAATTCACAAAGCTGCGATTAAGCATAGGTGTATAAGTCTTTATAGATGCTGGCTCATTCTGTGACGTATCAAAATATCACGAAATAGATATACCATCTGAAAAAGTTTATCAATTGTGTATATGAATGCAGGATGTTAAGTGGCAATTACATTCCACTTAGATGGTCATCAAATTAGTAAAATATGTATAGGTCAAGATAACTTTATTTTTCCTAAGAATTACCTCGTACAATTTGCCAATTCGTATTGAAAGAGGAAACTAACGTACTAGTTTCATTTATTCACAAGTGAACATGGACTTTTCGTCGCCAGATCCATTAGTCTTTTAAGAAGTTAGAAAAGAAGTGGTATTCAGCGTGTACACTTTTTCTCTCATTACCGAATAAATGACCGAACGAATGAATGAACCAATATTTCGATTTTCTGGTGATCATTAACGAATTGCTATACGATCATGAAAGTACATAGGAGGGAATTATTAGTGTGAAGATATTAATAGCTTCCGTATGAGTAATTTTACTCGTGAACCACAGTTCAGTAAGATAGAGTGTTAATGAAACATCATATGTTGATAAAATTCTCTCGCCGTGCGGAGTGGCCACGTTGTTTATGGCGCCATGTGACGGATTGCGCGGCCCCTCCCACTGGAGGTTCGAGTCCTCCCTCGGGCGTGGGTGTGTGTGTTGTTCTTAGCGTAAGTTTGTTTAAGTTAGTTTAAGTAGTGTGTACGTCTAGCGACAGATATCCTCGGCAGTTTTGTCCCTTAGGAATTCACACACATATGAACATTGAACAAAATTCTCTCGGGTTGGAAACCTCATCAGTTAGTTTAAAATCGCTTGACGTGGCTGCAAGTCCGATAGAATTCGTATATATCGCCGCGGAAATAGGCACTGATATAAATACTCAGAGGTTCATAATTTAAAACAGCAACTACTCAAAACTATGGATTAAAATGTTTATTTAAATCAAAACCTTATCGCTTCTGAATTTGTTACAAGTCCATCTTCAGATATTAGTTATAGATTTTCTTGTTTTTCTGCTGTAGTTTCACATTGTAGTCGTTATTGCTTTTGTGAACTATGATAAACACGTGTTTCTCTTTCACAACCTGGTAAACGTACGACCAGTTCTAGTCTTCTACTTTCAGAGAAACGTATATGTTCTTAAAATAAATAAAGCATTAATTGTGACAAAAACTTACGAGGTGGATATCTGTGTGCAACAGAATCTTCGTGTATAAGTGTTACACATTTTAAAGTTTCCGCATTTTGGAATTAGGTAAGTGCTGTTTAATTCTCGGGAAACTAGTTGAACGCATAATATCCAACGTTTTACGGCAGCACACTCGCTTAACATTTACGAAACGTGGCGTAGCTACGTATGAGTAACATAAACATTAATTTCAAAAATGTCACACTAGTAAAGAAGTGAAGTTACAGACGCTGTATCAAGTATATGGGAACAGTAAAATATATTTTTAGTAGAGCGATGAAATTAATTTAAAGGTCTAGTAAAGAAAGTAAAACTGCGTAGAATAAACACTGACTTTTCATTCTATTGAATGGCTAATATGGGGTCCACAGACCAATCTAATTTTTGTAGTTTTTATATTTATACTATGTGAAGTTGAGAATTCACACATCAAGCACCCAAAGCAGTCGATGTGGCAATTATAATTTGTAGGAAAGCCCACTTTGAAGTTGTCGCACCGACTTTATTAAAAAAAAAAAAAAAAAAAAGAAACAAAGAACTGTGTTTGTTGGGGCACCGGGCTCTGTTGTTAGTGCTCAAGACGAGTGTACGTTGTATCACTTCTTCGAGTTTCCCTTTGGTCATTATTACTCTTTTTGGTTAGTTAGAGAACTTACAATGTTTAAAAATAAAATTCATGAAATATCTATTAATTAGCACATATCTAATTACCATTTTAAAGAAATATGCAACCTGTCTCAGTTCTTATCACTTACAGCGCCAGTTCACATTAAAAATGTACAGGAAAAAAATTCTACTGTAAAAATACATCATTTGAACCATGCGATAGATGCCATGAAATTTTTTTCCCCGCTCTGGCTCGTGTGAGACCACATATGTCGTATAACACCATGAATACATACCAGATCAAGAGTATTACATTTTCATTATTGCCCAAAAAATTAAATTTATAATGCAGATATTAAAATTAAGCGTTCTTTTATAAAGGATTGATTGTAAAGAATTTACACGTATGCTAAAAGTGAAATTTTGATGGTTTCATGCAACCAGAAGTAAAATGACGTCAATTTTAATAATAATGGTTATTATATTTGAGTTACTTATCATATATTTGAATAATTTCATATTCAAATGACGTAGATATTCGAAATGAATTAAAACCGGAAAAAATAACAGACCAAGGCAGATTCGAAACAACATTCCATCAATTATCAAGTCAATAGCGCTACAGGTAGACTACATGGAACATCGAAAATTGTTCTAACTGTAATGAAATGAGGTCTCTTGCAGTAATTCAAAGTCGATTTTCTCGAGAATCTTGAGAGTAGCTTCAAATGGCTTTCGGGGATTGATTTAGGTTTTGAACTTCAAGAGATTTTTGTGGTTTATGTTGTTTGTTTTAACGTCTAGTTTGTTAATGTTATTGTTTATTTCAAGTGTGACAGTGAATTTGAACGTTTTAGCTACCATGAATGTAAATGATACTATCATGTATCTTACAGTAAATTAAGCTACAGTTCGTTTGATTATCGGTTGAGAAGATTTATTGCTCAAGATGTGAGCTGGTAGAAGTAGTTACCACGGCCAAAGAACATCATTCTTAAAAAGAAACCTGAGTTTTACTGACTCAGGCCAGCACTGGCACTAATCAAATAAAAAGCACTCAAGGTTGATGAAAGGCTTACAATAAAAGAGACTATACTACGGAAACACCCAAAAAAGGTAATTACATTGGGACTAAGGCTTTAAGTCTCAGGAAAATAGAAGCTAAAGTCAGTGAGTAACTCAAGCTCCTAAACACCGAGCAAATTAATGAAATAACGATTTTCAACATTATGAAAAACAAGGTTTAAGTTAATAGTAATAATTTATCCTATTTGTAACGTTCTTCTAAAAAGGATTTGAGTTTTGTTTGCCAATGAATTGCAATGTGTAATGTTTGTCTGAAGCCAATTTACTATGTGACGTGTTGTTGAGTGAATGACTTAATCTGCAAAACCAATAAGCAATTTTCATAATGAAATCAGTCCCTCTGAAATTTACTCAGTCTCGTGAGCACCGAGTTCTGTGGCCGTGTGAAATAAACTAATAAAATTCCATATGCAAATAAACAATGAAATAAAGTTTCCCTAGCTGTAGAGTCACAATGGAAGTAACTTTGGTATTGTGTTCTCTCCGAAGTAGGCATAGAAAATATTCAACTATGGCACAGCTAAGTGCAATGCCGGCAGTAAAATAGCTCTATACAAATAATATCAGTAGATTGCTTGATAAATGAATAACCTTCCAAATGTTATGTGAAAACACTGGAAATTGGCTCAGCACTGTGTAATGCTGCCCGCATTGAAGCTGTTACAAACATTAATACTTTTCTGATTCTGGCACATTAATGTTTTTCATACTTTGATTGAAAAACGATTCCTTTAAAGAAATATTCATTGACTTGTTACGTGTCAAAAAGTCTGACATAGTTTGACAAAATACATCCCAAAATTTAACTACTCTGTATCAGGATTACAAAAAATACATAATATTACAAATCGGGTATACCTAATCAACCCACACATTAAGTCTGATGTAAAATACTTGGAGCCTACATTCAAGGGTCAGCATTGTAAAAATTAAAGAAAACCACATTGCCTTACTGCAAACTTACAACTAAATATACAAAATGTCACTACCTTATAAATTTGTTCCATCATTCGTCCATAGACCAAAAACTAAATTCTCCCTGCTAGCGACTCACTCTAAGTCTTATATCCTACCTATGACAGAGTGCAATGGCAACAGTTACTTACTATCGATTATGCCACTCAAGCAACATGTTTGGTTCTGTGGTGTCAAATATAGTTTCTTTTACATACCGTAATCGTTTAAGGTCATTTTTCAAGAATTTCATTACAAAATCCGTTTCCTCGTTCAAGTGGATCCCACACAATTTCTTTGGTTGTTTTTCCCATGGCTATGGATTACATAGTTTTAAGAAACACAGCTATGAGCCTCATTTTTGCGTACTTTCCTTTAAGCTAATACGGGTTTCGGACTTTCACCCATCCCGAATTATCGTAATATATGTTTGAATTTTCAGGTACTGTATTCGCTTCTTCTTATTCCTTTTCTCGCTTATATAGTTGTGGTGCGAACACTTTCTACTCCTAACTTGCGCGAAAACAGTATCCGCCTTGTTGGTGCGGATAATTGGCTTTTTTTGTGCATGTCTGAAGAAGAATGAAAGCCCAAAATGTGCATTATCTTAAATGAAAATAGGTAGAAAAGTGTCTGGTTGCTGCATTTCTTAAAATAAAAATTTTAATCCGTTTGTCAAGCTCTAAAACATCGAACCCTCTTAATTAATCCTATCTCACGGGTCTCTAGTATAACGAGAGCCAAAGGCAGGAGCAGAACCAATCTTTACAGCTACTGATGAAGCTTGACAGCCCGAACATAATTGGCTGGGATGAGCGACATCAGGTACACTTTTCTGAACACGGATAAATTTTAACAATTTTAACTGCCTTTGTGATGGCAGCTGACACATTACATAGAGTCAAGAGCAGCTGTTTCCTCAGACAGTTCAGCGTCTGCCTGACAACAGCCAGTGCTCTCGGAGTACCAGATATTTTCACAGACTACAGTTCTGCCAGCATGTCCGCATCCGCTTGTGGGTCTGCACAGCATCGCAGAATCAGCCTTCCCCAACTGCTCCAGTCCAAACGCCAAGACAAAATGATTTCTGATGCGCGGGGTAGCCGCGCTGTCTGGGGCGCATTGTATGGTTCGCGCGGCTGCACCCGTCGGAGGTTCCAGTCCTCCCTCAGGCATGGGTGTGTGTGTGTGGTCCTTAGCGTAAGTTAGTTTAAGGTAGATTAAGTAGTGTGTAGGCCTAGGGACCGATCACTTCAGCAGTTTGGTCCTATAGGAACTTACCACAAATTTCCAAAGAATGATTCCAGTCAGGGTGGGAGCTCTGCAAAAGCCCCACAGGTGGCCAGTTTGAGCATTCTCATGGGACATGACCGAATGTGTTGCTGGGTAACCACCACAGATATGAGTGGACAGTCACTATGGATACAACCTAGTTTGCCTCAGGATGGTTAAGATGGTCAGCTAACTGCCCAGCAAGAGTGTCCACATAGCAATTCCGTTGTTTTGTTTACTGATTTTACAGTCGGCAAAGTTCGTAGGGGTTTCACAAGCTACGACATCGTCGCGAAAAAAACACAGTGACCCGTATATATAATAAGTTTCCTTTAATTTACGTCTATGGTCACAATCTTTTTTGTTTAACAGATTACCGGTTTCGGTCTTAAATGACCGTCATCAGATCTGCAGAAAAAACGGGAAAAATATAAATACACTCACAAACTGTATACAGCTTAAGAACAATACATAGAGCATATTGAAAAGTAGTACTGACAAAATTTACATTTGTGCGCTTTAAATATGAAGAGGCACACCTGTTTCACAAAAAAAACGTCCTAATGTACTACAGCCATAGTGGCATCGACAAATTTTAAATGCGGAATCAGCACCAGCATCGTCAAATACATATAAATCACATCACATGCACGAGTCATGTTGTCAGTAAAACTACTGTTTAAAACAAGCTGCCGTACAGTAGCCCCAAGATGTTTGTGTTGTGAGTCGACCAGATGTCGCAAATGTCGGCATACACTAGTTTTTAGTAATTAATTGAACAAGCGAAAATAAAAGGGGGATACAATAGTTAAAGTCTGTAATAAGCTTACAAAGTATAAAAGGTGTTACAGTAATAAAAAGCGATAAAAAGAAGAACACGACAAAATTAATATTGTTAAAAAGACGAAGAGTTAAAAAACAGTGGTTAAGATTTGCTCTAGTGCCAATATTCTAGACAATGACATAAATGTTAAACACCGTTGATATTGCCCCGGGTAATATTAAACAACATAAAACACATCGCTAAAGGAGCCACAAATGAAAGAAAATATAGTTCTGCACATAATCAGCGCCCTCTGTTAGCGCTATCGGCAGAAATCCGCACAGGCAGGAAGTAGTTGGTGGAACGTGACCGGCAGAGGGCCCCTCGTACCCTGCGGTACTCCGTTGCATGAAAAGAATGATAAAATTCCGTAATAGTGGAAGATCTACATTATCTGATTCATTTCATAGACTGCATTAATTAGTGTATCTACGGTTCCCAAAATGAAATAAGTCAAAACGTCATGTTTTCGTAAGAAACGTTACAGCAGCATTTCGTATCCATCCTGCCGCATTTCATTCGTCACTCATCAACTCTGCAGTTCAAGAAGTGCCAAGGAAAGGCCCTATAAATCTCCCTGCTCGTATTCCTCAGTTTACCTTTTGGATATAAGAGCACGTGTGGGATGCATTGGGAGCTGTTTTGCATCACATCCACGCCCACCAACGACGTTGCATAGCAGTTGTCAACAGCGGAGGTGGAGGAATCGACCGCTCTACCAAAAAAGCTCATTTGTAACTTTGTTGTGAAAATGGGAGCAAGGTGCAGAGCTTGTACAGCTGTCGGTCGTGATCGCACACCCATTTAAGAACCACGTACCGCCTTTTGTGATGGCTAGGGGACCATCATAAACGCGGTGACGACAGTGTCACTATTGTCTTTCAACAAAAATATCATTGCTCGTCCTCTCATTGCGTATTTCTTTCTGTTACCTTCTGTTCTGCACTGTACTGTAGCTATTCTTCTATGTTTCGAAACATGGTACTTGAGAGAGACGCATCACGCAAAAGTTACTTTCATTGTTTTTACGCGCCAGTCTGCTTTCTACCACTTAAACGCATTTTCGCCACCCTTCTTTCAGTTCTGATGTAGAAGATAATGATAATGTTTTAATTAGTAATAAAAACGTATCAGTACTCTTTAGATTTTTCACACTCCTACAATACGGCTTACTGAAGTATTGCTAATTGTGGATGTCAAGTACACATGGTTGGGGCTGTTTTGGGGAGACTGCAGAGTTCATGTGTCAGCCAGGTAAAAGTAGCATAGCTCGTTCGTGTCAATCTCGGGCTAGGTTCATATGCAGCGACCTTCTCGTCGATAAGGTGTTATATAATTACAGTATCTGGTACTGCCTGGCGATGTGGCTATGAAATAATTCGTACAAAATACTGCTATGCAACAAAGAAGCAGTTAGCAGGTTCGCAGCTGGGTAATGTGTGTGTGTGTGTGTGTGTGTGTGTGTGTGTGTGTGTGTGCGTGTGTGTGTGCTGTAAATCGATGCGTGACGACGGGTGTTCTCCTACAAAATGAAGTTGTGCTGAACCACTATCGATGTTATCTAACAGGAAGCTGACCAACCAGTTAGTTTCCACCGTTATATCACTCAATCGCTAATTTCTCAGTCCTGCTCCAGTCATAACTGATGATCTCCTTGTATAAACAAGTCCGTATGTAAGGACATTTTTGTAAGGTGTTCTACGTTGCCAGAGTATGAGACAAAAACTTCCAAGTTAGTGGCCGGTGGCTCAGTGGAGCATTCCCGCCATCTGCGCCTAGCGAGCAGGTCGTTGTTTACTTATCTGCTCCGTTGCAGCTTCGGAAATGTTTGTGCCATTGTGTGTGACATCATCGTTGTCTCGTCTCGTCCTTCGTTGGGTGTGAGTCTGACAGCAGCTTAGTATACTCCTATTTGTTTCTCATGGCGTGCAAGAGGGTGAGACGTACATGTACAGTGAGTTTGTTTCTCACGGCGCCAGGAGAGTTCCACTTGAAGGTACTATGAGTTTTCATTTGACAAGTCGACACGTAACGTTCACCTCGGATCTTCAGATATCCATGACTGCTTCCTTCGTACTCCCCTTCTTACTTCGGACCAAGTGCATACCGCCTATTTTGACACTGAGATTTGTGTTTTCTTTGTGAAATTGGTAGATTCCCTTCGAGTAGAAAAGTTCCTACTAAACTAAGGTAAGCAGGTTCCCTTCTGGCATAGAGATGGTTCAGTCAGTATGGCGGTGCTTGTGAATGCCGACATTGAATACACCAATGTTCAGACATCCGATCTTCCTCCGGAGGTGATCTATTTTAAGGAAGTTCTGGCTTAAATATGGTGACGTGAGAGGTATTGGCAGTGAACGTTGGTTGTGTCAACATAAGCTACAAAGTTATAGCGTCCTACGTTTGGTGGAAATGCATATCAAAAAGATAATGCAGTTTGTGGTTATCGCTTTATCCATGTTAGGTAGAACGGACAGGCGGGACGTGTATTCTGTGCAACAAATGTGACCATCTTCCAAACAGCTGCCCGCGGAGAAATTTTGCTTTATGGTCTTCTTTGTAACAGTGCCTAAGTTGCTGAACTTGTACCTTGTACATTGTAGGTACTTCTTCCCTCATTTCTGGTGATGATCCGACAGTTTCCCCTATCACTACGGGTGATTTTCACAGTTGCAAGCAAAGCCTATGGCTAGGCGCAAATTGAGACGCGTATAGCACGTGTGATGTGATACGACACTTAGCGCGTCACACACGTGCCGCACGAGTCGCGCGGGTACAGCGCATATTGCGATGCGTACACCATATTTCAAACGCACCGTTTGGCGACGCTCTGCGCTGACAGAACCGAAGCGCGCGTAACCTGTTATCTTTCTCAAACTATTTTACAGAAACTATTCACTGTAAATATACGATTTTTGCCTTGCTTGTAGCGTTATATTTCAGCTTCGTGGCGAAGTGCTCATCACCTCGCTAATGACCATTCTTATTGTGATGTACACATTTTAGTGTGTTTGCAACGAAAATTAGTGGTCGCTATGATTTTGCCTTTGGTGTGTATTACACCATATGTTGCTGCGTATGAAATTTCGCTAACATGCTGAATTTTTGTTTAGAATTGAGAGGAGGTCTCTATCTGCCTCCGATCTCGAGAAAATGCGTCCCATGAAGCGCGCTCACTTCCGACCCAACGCCCGCGAGAATGAAATACTCGCAACATCTCTTATATCTCCTAAACCGCACGAGACATCGAAGCGAAAGTTTTTCGAATGATGGCACACAAGGAGGAGAGTACTTTGCCAGTTCGTAAACACACTGAACTTTCTTATTTATGGCGATATATCAGAAATTGTACTTTATATTTTATTTTTGGCTCTCCAGTGACTAATTTTTTAAAGAGTTATCGACAGCTAGCGAAACAAGAGCTTCCTAGTATGAAAATAAAGATTAAATTTCTTCTTTTATGTTACTGAAAACCGACACTATGGCTTTTTCGTAAGCTATAGAGCTCTGTGATTGCCAATTTCTTGTTTAATGAGGCACTCCGTTTCGGTATTCTGTCTCAATACCTGCTGTGAGATGCGTTTAGCAAATTACACTGTGACAAAGGAAGCACAATTGAACCAGTCACCAAGATAAATGTGGCCGTTACTCACAAATTGTGATGCATCTTCGAATGAGAAAAGGTTAACAACTCACGTAAAAATAGATTGCCAGTTCTGTTGGAATTTTGGTGGAATCGTATTTTTAACACTGAGCGACTGGAATGGAAACTTACCAAAGGATTTTATTCCTTCTCTTGATCTGAGCAGTATTAAAATAATAACTAGCGTTCAAATGGTTCAAATGGCTCTGAGCACTATGGGACTCAACTGCTGTGGTCATAAGTCCCCTAGAACTTAGAACTACTTAAACCTAACTAACCTAAGGACAGCACACAACACCCAGCCATCACGAGGCAGAGAAAATCCCTGACCCCGCCGGGAATCGAACCCGGGAACCCGGGCGTGGGAAGCGAGCACGCTACCGCACGACCACGGGATGCGGGCAACTAGCGTTCCTTCAGGCGGAATGATAGGCACATGCCAGATACTGGTTACTCACCTAAGGCTTGCCAAACTGACAATATGTGATCGCGAATAAAATAGTTGTTATTGAGAAAAATGAACAATTGATCTGTCGCACAACACAATTGTCAGTGTATTATCAGCAGCGGAGGATAATGCGCGCGACAGGGATGCGCAAGCTAGCCATGTGTGCCGTGTGAGTTGGAGTTCGAAAAACATTGTCATAGAAGTAGATCTGCCTTTGTCAGCAGTACATTTCAACAAATTAAATATATCTAATCATAACACTCTTTTAGGATATTCCTACATTCGGAATAATACCGACCATTTTCTTCATTTGTGTAGCCTATTGTATAATTAGTTTACTATTGCTGATAATGTGCGTGCAACAACTGAAATACTTTTCCTCATCACGGCGAACCAATTAAAATATTGTTATTTGTGAGTGCTTTTCGACTGTTTCTAGCTTGTAGTCGAAATGTGATGTTCAGTTGGATGTAGGACATTGTGTCGTATTACATTATTACATCCATATTTAAGTATGAGCGGCTAGAAGGAAGGTCTCTCTCTTGCCCTTGGGGTGGGAAACTGCTCCTAAAGGCGGAGGAGCCACAAGGTGGCCAACGGCATAGAATGGAGAAGGCAACGGGAAACCACTCCATTAAAGACCCGGGCGGGTATCCCAAGTATCAACAGCTTATGATGGAAAGATCTTTGGTTAAATTCTCCGGAGGTAAAATAGTCCCCCATTCGGATCTCCGGGCGGGGACAACTAAAGAGATATCAAAATCCAAAAGCATTAATGTAAGAAGGATAGCAACATGGAACGTCAACTCTCTTCTTAAATGTGGTAAACTGGAAAACTTGAAAATGGAAATGAAACGAATGGATATTGATGAACTGGGAGGCTCAGAAATGAGATGGCCAAACGCTAGCGACTTTTGGTCAGGGCATTACAGAATCATACACACTGGAACAGCACAAGACAGTCTCGGGATTGCAGGAGTGGGAATTATCCTCGATAAAGAGATGGGGTTAAGAGTAAAAGGATTTGTTCAACATAGTGAGAGGATAATTTATGTCCGATTGGAAACTAAACCAAGAGACACAATTATAATCCAAGTATACATGCTAACTACGAGGCACGAGGATGATGAAATCGACATGATGTATGACCACTTTGAAGAAGTAATTGGCAGAATTAAAGGAGCTGAAAATCTTGTCATCATGGGAGATATAAATGCCGTTGTTGGGGTAGGTAAAGAAGAGGATGTGGCAGGGAATTTTGGATTAGGATTAAGAAATGAAAGAGGGTATAAACTTGTAGAATTCTGCCAAAGAAATAAACTTTGCATTACAAATACCTTCTTCAATCATCATCCAAGAAGAAGATATACATGGAAAATGCCTGGTGACATTAACAGATACCAAATTGACTTCATATTAGTGAAGCAAAGATTTAAAAACCAAGTTAAGGACAGCAGATCATATACAGGCTGTGATGTGGAAAGTGACCACATACTCGTTATGATGACGACTGAACTAAAATTCAAGAACATTAAAAGAAGAAGTACATGTAAATGGGATTTGACAAACCTGAAAAACGAAAATACATCGAAGCACAATCAACTAGAAACAGACAAGAAAACAAATACACAGGGCTGCAATGACATCCAAAGCAGCTGGGAAAAAAATAAAAACTGGTATTTTAGAAGCAGCAGAAGAAGTAATAGGAAAAGAAAGGACAGAGAAAAGGAAGGAATGGATCACTAATGACCTACTAAATATGATGGAAGAAAGAAGGAAATTAAAAAATTCTGTGAAGAAGGAAGACCAAGAGAAATACAAGAGTCTGAAAAACAGAATCAACAGAGAGGCAAAACAAGAAAGAGAAAAATACCTTGATGATCTCTGTATTTCAGTTGAGGACAACATGAGCAAGGGAAATATCGACAAGGCCTATAAATGTGTGAGACATTGCTTTGGAGACAGAAGAAACAAATTTAGAGCTGTGATGGATGAAAATGGCAATATGTTGGATGACGATGATGAAGTTGCAAGAAGAAGGAAACAATATATAGGAAAACTGTACAGCGGACCAGACCTGTCTGAAAACATCATGGAAGAAGAAACAGAAGTAGATGCAGACAACGTAGGTGAACCTATATTAAAGGTAGAGTTTGAACTAGCTCTGAAAAAATTGAAAAACAACAAATCGCCTGGTATAGACAATATCCCAGCCGAACTTCTGAAATCTGGAGGAGCAAAACTGAATCAGGAGTTGTATAATCTTGTTTTCAACATGTACGAGCAGGGTAAAATTCCTACAGACTTTGAGAAAAACATTATGGTCCCCATTCCAAAGAAGGCAAGTGCTACAAGATGTGAAAATTATAGGACACTCAGCCTAGTTATTCACGCCTCTAAAATATTAACCTCAATTATACTAAAACGCATAGAACAAAAAGTCGAAGCTACACTCTCCGAAGACCAGTTTGGATTCCGGAAAGATAGAGGAACCAGAGAAGCAATATTTGCTCTAAAACTAATAATAGAGAAACGACTAGATAAGAACCTGAAAACATACATAGCTTTCGTAGAGGTAGAGAGAGCCTTTGATAATGTTAAATGGGATAAGATGTTTGAGGTACTCAAAAAAGTAGGAATAGACCATAAAGATAGAAAAATTATATGGAACCTGTACAAAAACGAGACAGCAGTTATCCGTGGACGGACAAAACAAGAAGAGGTGCAGATACAGAAAGGTGTCCGGCAAGGTTGCGCACTATCCCCTGTTATCTTTAACGTATACATTGAAGAGGCGCTGAAAAAAGTAAGGGAAAATTCACAGACAGGTGTAGTAATTCATGGCCAACGAATAGATATGATAATATATGCCGATGATATAGCTGTCCTGGCTGAAAGTGAAGAAGATCTTGTAGTCCTACTGAATAGAATGGATAAAGTTATGGGTGAAGAATATAATATGAGAATTAATAAAGCAAAAACAAAAGTAATGGCATGCGACAAAGAAGATCAAGTGAAAGTCCAAGTTCATGTAGGCAATGAACTGCTTGAACAAGTTGATAAATTTACTTATCTGGGCAGTAATATTACCAGGGATGGAAGGAGCAAGGCAGAAGTGAGAAGTAGAATAGCTCAAGCAAAGGCTGCTTCTAACAAGAAGAAAAACATATTAACATCTAAGAGCATCAGCCTTGAAACCAGGAAAAGATTTTTGAAATCATATGTGTGGAGTGTGGCATGCTATGGGTGTGAAACATGGACTCTCGGGACAGAGGAACAGCAGAAGCTAAATTCTTTTGAAATGTGGTGCTATAGACGCATGCTCAAATTAAAATGGATCGACAAGGTCACAAACGAAGTGGTTCTGGAAAGAGCAGGTGAGAAGAGAAGCTTCTGGAGTTTCATTGTTAAAAGAAGAGTGTAATTTACAGGCCATCTATTAAGACATAAAGGACTCCTGAACACAATCATAGAGGGATATGTCGAGGGAAAAAGACCAAGAGGAAGACCACGACTGAGGTACATGGATCAAATCGTGAAAGATGTGGGATGTAACACCTATAAAGAAATGAAGAGAAAAGCTGTAAGACGCACAGAATGGAGATAAGCTGCCATTGTAGCTGTTGCAAACCAATCCTTGGATTGACCACTACAGAAGAAGAAGATCTAAGTATTCGCAGTGAGACTTCTATTCTTCAGATCTTGGACGCTTTTCATCAGCAGCACAAAGGGACCACACCTGTGGAGATTCTCCCATTCTAAATTTTTGTAACAGATGGTACATTTATGCCGGCATACTAGGCAGCAAGAAGATAACTAAGTAATCACAGTGAAACTTCTATACTTCAGATCTTGGATGCTTTTTACCAGGAGCACAAAGGGATCACACCTGTGGAGATTATCCCATTCTAAATTTTTGTAACAGATCGTACAGGTACGCCAGCATACTAGGCAGCAAGAAGATAACCTTGTTTTACTTTCCTGCCTTGCTTCTTAACGACATGATTTTATAATATTCATGGCTTCCTTATTCACTGCCCTCTGTCCGTTCTTGCGATCTGAAAACATCGCGGAGGCATATGATACATTTCCAGCGGCCAATGGCTCATCAGTTACTGTTGTGTGCATTTTTCTTGACAGAAGAAAACCAAAACAATACAGATATAAATAACAGAAAAGTATAATCTACTAACGAAGAAAGCCGGAGCGCTTAAATGGCGAAAAACGAAACACTACCCAAAGGCAATGAAATTTAGTACACAGTAAGGCAAAATTTAGCGTATGGGCAATACTATCACTGCTCATATGCTCCGTTGCGATATGAGCATATGGCTGGGCCACTTTTCCCATCCCCGCCTCAAATTTCCACGCTGCTAGCGAGGCACGCGCAACGCGCGGCGCGAGAAACTGTGCGTCAACCACAACGCCGCGCGACCTGGCGCAGGCGCGTGTCGCGTCCCAGTCGCGTCGCGTCGCAATTTTCGCGGTCCCATTTGAACCTATGATGTTACAAAAACGCGCGCTGCGCTGCGTCGCGCCACACGCGATATACGCGTCTCAATTTGCGCCTAGCCTTAAACCGTTTCTACTTATGCTTTCGCGGCGGCACGCGCGATTGTTTTAAAGCTGCGCCTATCTCAGGATGGTGATACTTTAGTTGTACCTTCCCCTTCCACTCCCCCCTCCCCCCTGCGCATTGCTAACGTAAGATACGTTAAAACCGCTACGGTCGCAGGTTCGACTCCTGCCTCGGGCATGGATGTGTGTGATGTCCTTAGGTTAGTTAGGTTTAAGTAGTTATAAGTTCTAGGGGACTGATGACCTCAGAAGTTAAGTCCCATAGTGCTCAGAGCCATTTGAACCATTTGATACATTAAAGCAAAGTTATTGCTGTTTAAGCAGCGACGGATGGACGGGTTGCGGTCGATATCGAAACCACGCTCACTACTGGACGGAGGAATCGACTTCGCTACACAATCTGCTTCGACATCAAGCTCGCCGACGGCCCCCTTCCTTTACTTCTCTTACAACAGCTAACGGCTGTCATCTGACAGCGCAAGCCTGACGCCTTACATCAGTACTATGTGCATCTCTATGACTTGGATACAACTAGTGACCTCCCCTTTTGGTATCCTAAGTAGGCACTCACGCCTGAACAGAACGGCGAATTCCTTCATACAGAGGACGTATATGGTCTTATTCCTCTAGGAATTTTATGTGCTTTTTGCTTTTTTCAACCCTCTTTCGTGTCACATTTATGTTCATGTTGAACGAGATAATAAGGGGGGGGGGGGGGGGTGGAGGGAAGTTAAGTTGTGCCCGCTGCATTCTAGATAGGGATAGTTGTTGATACCTGAACATACTAGACCTAATACTTTTGTTAATTATCGTTCTATCACGTTACAGAGTTTTGATTGTAAAACTGTGGCGAGGGCACTAAACTGCAGGATGTCTCCCTTATAGCTGACGTTCGTCGACGGTTATCAGAGTTCTTTCCTTCTGTCAATAGTGTCTTTGTCTTTTTTGGTTTTTAATGAGTATTTCGAGAATCATGAAACCCTGCTTCTGATTTTGGAGGTGATCGGTTTTACTGTTGAGGCTCGTAAAGTGCTGTCGAACTTTTTCACGGATACTGCAGCTTCGGTAACTGTCAGTGGTTAAGTGATGCCCCCAGTTACCATCCGTCTGGGAGTGCCGAAGGGGAGCCCACTTTCGATGTCTGTGTTTGACTTATCTCTGCAGTCGCTGCTTCGGAAGGTTGTGTTCCAACTTAGAGTGGGGCGCTTTCTGAACGGACCCTCACTGTTCGCTCGTACGCTGGTGATGTGATGGTTTTACTCCGTCGACGTGCAGAGATACCTCTTCTGATGGCGATACTCAACGGTTATTGCGGTGTGTCGCAAGTGCGATCTAACGAGGGCAAAAGTAGGCTTCTTTATTTACGGGGATTATATGAAGCAGTAATCACGTGGGCCAGACCCGTGCATCGACATACGTCATTGGAAGTTGTTGTTGGTCATTTTCCGCTCCAGATGGAGACTCCCCAATGGAAACTGTTTTCTGATAAGATTCAGGGGACAATACTGGAACACGAACGACGCTCCGTTACTCCTCTTTAGACAGTATGAATTATGGACGGGATGTGTTGTGCAAGGCAATTTCTCCCGCTGCCCTCTATGAAGGCTCAGAAACTTAAGCTGTTGTCTGGTCACTTTTTATGGAAGATTATTATCTTCAGTTTGCTATACCGGTTCGTGACGAACCAAAGCTCTCTCGGCAAACTGGGCACTTCCGTGGTTGAAAGGAAGGCATCTGTCTTCTTTGTTCAGCCTACCATTTTGACGATCATTCAGGATTTACATAGATTTGCATCTCAGCTTTCAACTTAGTGGGTCCAGCGGGTCATGATCCACCTGTTGACACTGGTCGTCTGAATTTTACACAAGCACATTCGAGTACTCTGCCTAGCCAAGAGCTGTTTGGTGGCTGACACATTGCAGCGCATAGTGCTCACGACTATGATTTTATTGACCCGTTATGAAAGGATTCCGTGTCCCAATCCTGTTGAACAATTATCACTACGAATATCCTGGAAAACAGTGTGGGCCAACATTACCCTCCAGGCTCTATCAATGGCAGCGGCCTCTTCCTGGTACAGATCGGTTAATAGTTTGATTTCCTGACATCTTATCAGGATTAGTGGCACAGTTGAATGCAATGAATGTGCATCCTTAGATACTCTACAGTTCCGGTTTTCTTGTCGTGGTCACCTAGCAAACTAGTCCTGCCTCAGGAAGTAATACTCGTAGGCTTCCATCACTCGGTCTGTAGAAGCTGCATATTCCACTGATATAATTCTGTAGCCGGAAACTTTCTTTCTGACGACAAAGATTACTATGGCCATGCAGTTGGTTGGCCACTTCGTGCATTTTGTTGTTGCTGCTAAGGATGATGGTGATCATTTGGAATTCCTCCAATTTATGTCTACGTTTACTAGTCCTGCTTGTAACTGTCCCGACTGTGACAACCAACATGCTGACTCTTACCTCTCAAAGACAGGGCGGCAGTAGCAGCTACTCTCCTTGTGGTTTTGTTTTCTCGTTACAGTTTTTCCTCCGTATTCCTTCTCCAGAGCTGTTTATATTCATTTTGAAAAATTAAAGAGAAACACAAAAGAAGAATGAAGCCATATACGGATGCAATTTAGTGACAGGGGAGGCGTAGGGAATCAACGTGGCGATGCCTCTGGATTCGACTCCCGTCAATCTTGCTACTTCTAATTAATTCTATTTGCATATATGTAAACTGTGTAATACTCATGTTTATCATATTTATTTCAATATAGGTAAATCGCCCATAGAGACTACTTACAAGGGAACATCCCCATCGCACCCCCCTCAGATTTAGTTATAAGTTGGCACAGTGGATAGGCCTTGAAAAACTGAACACAGATCAATCGAGAAAACAGGAAGAAGTTGTGTGGAACTATGAAAAAATAAGCAAAATATACAAACTGGGTCGTCCATGCCTAAGATACGCAACATTAAGGGCAATGTGAGGCGAGGAGCGCCGTGGTCCCGTGGTTAGCATGAACAGCTGCGGAACGAGAGATCTGCCCTCGACTGAAAATTTTGCTTTCTTTATTTTCGCAAAGTTATGATCTGTCCGTTCGTTCATTGACGTCTCTGTTCACTGTAATAAGTTTAGTGTCTGTGTTTTGCGACCGCACCGCAAAACCGTGTGATTATTTGACGAAAGGACGTGCCTCTCCAATGGGAACCGAAAACATTTGATCGCAAGGTCATAGGTCAACCGATTCCTCCACAGGAAATCACGTCTGATATTATGTATACGACACTGGTGACAGCATGTGCGTCACATGACAGGAATATGTTGTCGACCCACCTAACTAGTACACTTGGCGAATGGGTGAAAAGATTCTTCTACCTTGCCCGATTTAGGTTTTCTTGTGGATGTAATAATCATTCCAAAAAAAGTGATGAAAACATAAGAGTTTTTCACATAAACTGAATATAAAAAGTTAAAATTTTCGGTCGAGGGAAGATTTGAACTGAAGACCACTCGTTCTGCAGCTGTTCACACTAACCACGGGACCACGGCGCTCCTGGTCTCATACTGCCCTTCATATTGCCTATATTACACATGGACGACCCAGTTTGTATATTTTGCTTATTTTTTCATAGTTCCACACAACTTCTTCCTGTTTTCTCGATCGATTTGTGTTCAGTTTTTCAAGGCCTATCCACTGTGCCAACTTATAACTAAATCTGAGGGGGGGTGCGATGGGGATGTTCCCTTGTTAGTAGATTACTTTAAGGAGAAATAAGGCGGTAAAATGCCAGACCACAATGGTCTCGGAATCTACCCCTGTCTATCATAGGATTTTTATCTCTGCTCTACGACTACTTAGACCTGTGCTAACGTTTGTTGATGTGTATAATGTTGAGCAGCACCATAGTTCGGAATCCCTATTAAACTGTGGGATGAAGGCAACGACACAACAGTACCTACAGGACCGTGCCTAGTAAAGCACTTTGGTGTTCAAAACTATCTTTGAATTGACAAAAGCTTTAACATTATTCCCAATTACTCATGATTTTACTCTAGTGTTTCGTAAAAGGCTTCTGACGCAGGGAGAGTAAAGCGCATTATCTCTGGTGCACCAACCGGCAGTGAAAGAGCTACGTTGAGTCTGGTGGAACTGAGTGTTCATGATTCCCAGCAGAATAATGACGACGATAAGGATGATTAGGGGATTAAAGTGATGAATCGTCTTGATTATCAACATCTCATTCTGTCATATCTGTCTGCAGTTGGAGTAGATCTCACTTGTAACTGTGTGAAAGTTTTCGAAATGTTGGCGTGGCGAGTGTCTGAGTCTGAACTTAGGTTCCAATCCGGTATTCACTTAGTGGCATGGGGATCCGCTGGTGGAGTGTTGCGAGAAAAACGTCGTGTAACCACTCACTGTAACGGTCCTGCTCAGGAGAACCAGTGGCAAAGAACAGATGACTGTCTGTGTCTCAATATTGTCATTTTTTTCATGAGCGCCAACGTATGTGCACAAAAGATTCAGCGGGTCAGAAACGTTCTTCAGGTAAATACAGATCCTCCAGGTGGATTCCCTCTCTATCTAGAAACTGTTCTGTGATGACGATCCGAGTAATAGAGTCCAGCACTTTGTTGCTCTCATTCGTTACCAAACTTCGAACAGTGTAAATGGACCAGTTAACATATTCTTCCAAATTCCATTCTATAATGTATTATAGAATGTTATGAATTATCTGTTCGAACGCTCAAGCGCATCCAGTACGAATACAACTATCTGCTACATACAGGTTTGAAATCTGTTACTTTAGCTACAGTTCCCCATCAGATCCATAGGGACAGATTTCATAAATAAGCGTATGAATAATGACATTTCCTAAATAAAGTATCACGATTATAGTAAAGAATAATATCCACATTGCCACTTTAGAAGCCATCTTCATTGGCTTGAAGTGCAAGTAACTTCACGACAAACAGTTCTGGCCACTTTTCCATCGATGTAATTTTGTGAACATGTAATAAAGGGATATTGGAAACATTGTTACTTACGATTGACTCCAAAAGTCGATATACTATTGTATAGAAACTTACAGCAAATTTACTGTAAAGTAAGTTTTACGCTTGTTATTGTACAAAATCACCTATAAATATGCATTATGTGCTTATGCGTGAACATAATTTACGGTACATATCTTGTAATAGAAGTCACTCGACTTCATTTGAATATCTTGTTCTACTAATGCATTCTACTTGAATACAATTTCCTCCACAGAATAGGTATACGAGTAGTTTATGCTTAATACACTTCTTCGTGTCGCACGAAGTACACAAACAGATCAGTGGCAATAACTTTACCGACAAACCGTTTTCGTCAGAAGGCTCGGACGAAGAAAAAGGATAATCATACCTTCAAAGCTGTCAGCCACTCAAAGCAGTCACAAACAAGAAAAACAAATACGACAGGTTCTTCATTTTGAGAAGTTGAACACAAAGACGAATATTTATTTTACGTGTTAAAGACTTTTGTTAGCGGGAGAGTGAAACTCTCTAACTAAGTTGAGTATCTGCTTTGCTAATGAACAGCATCCGTACCTAAGCTCAAACTCCGACGACCTTCGTTCCGCGTTGTGACTGAGTGGAGCTGGTGCAGGAAGGCATCTGTAAGACAAGAAAACTGCCGCGAAACGTAAACTTTTACACATAGAAATTTCACATTTATTAGAATATTCCGGGTTATTATGACGTGGTTGGATGACTTTCTTGTTGAAACCCTATGTTTCGGCCCCGTCTGCAAAATACAACTTAAAGGACGGTTGTAGTTTTTTAAAGGTCCAGTGCATACCATGGCCATCTATTGAGTGAAGTTACAGTTTCTCTACCCCTCCCCCATCCCCCTCCCCCCTTCACCCTTCTCTCCTTTTGAAGAAGATGTTTCCCGCAGACGCAGACGTGACATCTGCGATATTCATCAGACCGCGGCATAATAAGGCAAAACAGATCAACAAATATGAACAAAGCTGTTTTTCGTAAACTCTGCTTAAGATAAATGCTTTCGACCTGCCGTAAATTCACACCCGGAGCTCATTCCCAGGCACAATATTACGGATCATTTTCCTGATACCCAATCGAAATTCGTTATCCAGTTCCTGAATAAAAAGAACATCTGGAAATTAGGATGTCATAAACAATATTAAATGCATTTTACTACCAGAAAATCACAAATAATCGTTGATTAATATTACATGATTCGAGAATTAGGAAATAATGACAAGCTTTCTAGGAAATGGTATACACATTTTCCCATGCAAAATGTAATTGCTACCACATACATCGTCAGAATTTACTGACAGTTAATGTTGGGTTGATTTTAATTAAACCTCGCCACATTTCAGTTTAAACATGTGTGTTCCAGAAATGTGTTCCTAGGCCGAAAGAGATGTATTCCGGACGATTTACCGACTTAGTTGAACTTTGAAGAGACTGACGTTTGAGCATTTAGCAATTGTAACCGTCACCTCCAAATATCTACAACCACTTGTAGTATTTGTAGTTGATAGAACATCTTGACTCAGTCACCATGAAGTATCACATTATTTAACCCTCATCAGACATAAACAATCGATTGCACATTCCAAGCCTATAATACGCAACGTCTGGACTGAAAAATATGACTCTTAGCTGAACATACTATTCGGGTTAAATGTTTGTTGTACAAAACATATCGTTGCGTTCTGGTTAAATACCTGTTCTACAAAACGTATGCCACTGAGAATGTATTATTTTTGTTTGTTGAAAGATATATTACAACGCATCTGATGTCACTTCGTTTTTTACTAACACAGATATTTTTAATTTTTAATAAACAAATCGATATCTTAATTTGCCCTTGGACTCAGTGTCACTTTGACCCCATTATTTGGTTTCTATGATACTGTGAAAAACGGAATTGTTCAGAAAAATACTAATACCATACTGTCACATGAGAAAAACTTATTTTGCGCCTGTGAATCTTTGCTTGGTGTTCACACGTTCAGAACGTGAAAAGAAGACTGGGGACACCATGCTGAATGGTTGTAGGAGAGGCCTCATTATTGAGTCTCATTTATGAGACGATATAACGACTTTATAATATCCTTGTCAATAGAATCAGTGCATGTATTCCGCCTAGATAGGGTGTAAGGTCGTAATGATAAATGGAAGTACTGATAGATCTTTATAAATTTCAATCGATATTGTAATAACTGAAATTACGTGTCAGTACATGAAATTACAACATAAAAGTAATAACAGATAAAAATAAAATGTTTATGAACCAGAAAAGTCAAGCCATAAGTTTAGGTAAACGTAATCAACAATACAACCAGAATCAGCTTCATTTTCAAGGAACTCCTCAACAGAATAGAAGGAGTGACCCATGAGGAAACTATTGAGTTTTGGTTTGAAAGCGCATGGATTACTGCTAAGATTTTGATTTCTGGTGTTAGCTTATTGAAAATGGATGCAGCAGTATACGGCACACCTTTTTGCACAAAATGTAGTCCCATACAAATGCTGGTTTAATTCCTGACGAGTATTAACTGAGTGAAAGCTGCTTATTCTTGGGAAGAAGCTGACATTGTTAACAAGAAATGACAGTAGGGAATATATGTATTGAGAGGCCAATGTCAACATACCCAAACTCGTGCACAGGGGTCGACAAGACGTTAGTGAACTTACGCCACTTATTGACCGAACCACCCGTTTCTGAGCCAAAAATATCCTTTTAGAATATAATATAATATCATACGCCATAAGTGAAAAGCAGCGCAGTCAGTGAGAGACTGTGAGACTTGTTTGTGAATACTTTCTAAACAATACAACTTGTTGTTGTTGTTGTCTTCAGTACTGAGACCAGTTTGATGCAGCTCTCCATGCTACTCTATCCTGTGCAAGCTTCTTCATCTCCCAGTACTTACTGCAACCTACATCCTTCTGAATCTGCTTAGTGTATTCTTCTCTTGGTCTCCCTCTACGATTTTTACCCTCCACGCTGCCCTCCAATACTAAATTGGTGATCCCTTGATGCCTCAGAACATGTCCTACCAACCGGTCCCTGACTCTTGTCAAGTTGTGCCACAAACTCCTCTTCTCCCCAATTCATTTCAATACCTCCTCATTAGTTATGTGATCTATCCATCTAATCCTCAGCATTCTTCTGTAGCACCACATTTCGAAAGCTTCTGTTCTCTTTTTGTCCAAACTATTTATCGTCCATGTTTCACTTCCATTAATGGTTACACTCCATACAAATACTTTTAGAACCGACTTCCTGACACTTAAATCTATGTCGATGTTAACAAATTTCTCTTCTTCAGAAACGCTTTCCTTGCCATTGCCAGTCTACATTTTATATCCTCTCTACTTCGACCATCATCAGTTATTATGCTCCCCAAATAGCAAAACTCCTTTACTACTTTAAGTGTCTCATTTCCTAATCTAATTCCCTCAGCATCGCCCGACTTAATTCGACAACATTCCATTATCCTCGTTTTGCTTTTGTTGATGTTCATCTTATATCATCCTTTCAAGACACTGTCCATTCCGTTCAACTGCTCCTCCAAGTCCTTTGCTCTCTCTGTCATCGGCGAACCTCAATGTTTTTATTTCTTCTCCATGGACTTTAATACCTACTCCGATTTTTTCTTTTGTTTCCTTCACTGCTTGCTCAATATACAGATTGAATAACATCGGGGACAGGCTACAAACCTGTCTCACTCCCTTCCCAACCGCTGCTTCCCTTTCATGCCCCTCGACTCGTATAACTGCCATCTGGTTTCTGTACAAAATGTAAATAGCCTTTCGCTCTGTGTATTTTATCCCTGCCACCCTCAGAATTTGAAAGAGAGTATTCCAGTCAACATTGTCAAAAGGTTTCTCTAAGTCTACAATTGCCAGAAATGTGGTTTGCCTTTCCTTAATCTATTTTCTAAGATAAGTCGTAGGGTCAGTATTGCCTCACGTGTTCCGACATTTCTGCGGAATCCAAACTGATCTTCGCCGAGGTGGGTTTCTATCAGTTTTTCCATTCGTCTGTAAAGAAAACGCGTTAGTATTTAGCAGCCGTGGCTTATTAAACTGATAGTTCGGTAATTTTCACGTCCACACCTGCTTTCTTTGGGATTGGAATTATTATATTCTTCTTGAAGTGTGAGGGTATTTCGCCTGTCTCATACATCTTTGCTCACCAGATGGTAGAGTTTTGTCAGGACTGGCTCTCCCAAGGCCGTCAGTAGTTCTAATGGAATGTTGTCTACTCCCGGGGCCTTGTTTCGACTCAGGTCTTTCAGCGCTCTGTCAACCTCTTCACGCAGTATCGTATATCCCATTCATCTTCTTCTACATCCTCTTCCATTTCCGTAATATTGTCCTCAAGTACATCGCCCTTGTATAGACCCTCTACGAGTATATACTCCTTCCACCTTTCTGCTTTCCATTCTTTGCTTAGAACTGGGTTTCCATCTGAGCTCTTGATATTCATACAAGTGGCTCTCTTTTCTCCTGTAGGCAGTATCTATCTTACCCCTAGTGAGACAAGCCTCTACATCCTTACATTTGTCCTCTAGCCATCCCTGCTTAGCCATTTTGCACTTCCTGTCGATCTCATTTTTGAGACTTTTATATTCCTTTTTGCCTGCTTCATTTAATGCATTTTTATATTTTCTTCTTTCATCAATTTAATTCAATATTTCTTCTGTTACCATAGGATTTCTATTAGCCCTCGTCTTTGTACCTACTTCTTCCTCTGCTGCCTTCACTACTTCATCCTCAGAGCTATCCATTCTTCTTCTACTGTATTTCTTTCCCCCATTCCTGTCAATAGTTCCCTTATGCTCTCCCTGAAACTCTCTACAACCTCTGGTTCTTTCAGTTTATCCAGGTCCCATCTCCTTAGATTCCCACCTTTTTGCAGTTTCTTCAGTTTTAATCTACAGTTCATAAACAATAGATTGTGGTCAGAGTCCACATCTGCTCCTGGAAATATCTTACAATTTAAAACCTGGTTCCTAAATCTCAGTCTTACCAATATATAATCTATCTGATACCTTCTAGTATCTCCAGGATTCTTCCACGTATACAAATTTCTTTTATGATTCTTGAACCAAGTGTTAGCTATAATTAAGTTATGCTCTGTGCAAAATTCTACCATTCCCATTTCATTTCTCTCCCCCAATCCATATTCACCCACTATGTTTCCTTCTCTCCCTTTTCGTACTCTCGAATTCCAGTCACCCAATGACTATTAAATTTTCGTCTCCCTTCACTACCCGAATAGTTTCTTTTATCTCATCATACATTTATTCAATCTCTTCGTCATCTGCGGAACTACTTGGCATATAAACTTGTACTGCTGTAGTAGGCGTGGGCTTTGTGTCTATCTTGGTCACAATAATGCGTTCACTATGCTGTTGGTAGTAGCTTACCCGCACTCCTAGTTTTTTATTCATTATTAAACCTACTCCAGCATTACCCCTACTTGATTTTGCATTTATAACCCTGTATTCACCTGACCAAAAGTCTTGTTCCTCCTGCCACCGAACTTCACTAATTCTCATTATATCGAAATTCAACCCATCCATTTCCCTTTTTAAATTTTCTAACCTACCTGCCCGATTAAGGGATCTGACATTCCACGCTCCGATCCGTAGAACGCCAGTTTTATCTCTCCTGATAACGACGTCCTCCTGAGTAGTCTCCGCCCGGAGATCAGAATGGGGGACTATTTTACCTCCGGAATATTTTACCCAAGAGGACGCCATCATCATTTAACCATAAAGCTGCTTGTCCTCGGTAAAAATTACGGCTGTAGTTTCCCCTTGCTTTCAGCCGTTCGCAGTACCAGCACAGCAAGACCGTTTTGGTTAGTGTTGCAAGGACAGATCAGTCAATCATCCAGATTGTTGCCCCTGCAACTACTGAAAAGGCTGCTGCCCCTCTTCAGGAACCACACGTATGTCTGGCCTCTCAACAGATACCCCTTCGTTGTGGTTGCACCTACGGTACGGCCATCTGTATCGCTGAGGCACGCAAGCCTCCCCACCTACGGCAAGGTCCATGGTTCATGGGGTATGCAATGGTCAGAACCCATCAGAAATGATAGAAAAATTGGTTGTACGGGAGTGGTGTACGAATATAAATATTTTGGTAGTTTTATTTTCAGAAATTGTAATTTTCATTTGCTTGTTGAAAGGCTTACGAAACCGTTACCAATACATTTTCTCTAAAAACTGCAAGGAAATCCAATGAAACTTTGTTGTCGTTATTATAAAATCTGACATATAGCCGTACAACTTGTAGTATGAAAAGTTTGTCGCGACATATTAGTATCCTGATAGCCAACCAAAATCACATATTAATTACACTTTCTAAAAATCATGAGAAATCGGTTCCCTGAGATGCTCCTGCAAGCAACAGACGCTGGCTGAAGCTACATAATCATATTTCTCCAGGAAAGTGCTAAAATAATTAAAGAAATTCTGAGGTCACTCAAAATCCAAAGCATGGTCTCAGCTACTGATGCAACTACTCTATTGTTTAATTTTTGTAGATATTAAATGATCAATAGGGGTTTCGTCAACATGCCTTAAGCAGTGCAAAAAAAAAAAAAAAAGGAATTAATAAAAACTTTTACCATATTCTGAAAATTGAAGATTCAAACACCGGCAAACTATACGTCGGCCTGTCTTTTCCTTGGACAGCTTGATTAGCAGACACTTAAAATACACCACAACGTCAATAATCAATAATCACGTATCCAGTCGCAGCAACTATATGAATATTGCTCTCAATGTAAGCATACACAAATCTAACAAAATCCCTCCAGTGCACACGTCAGCAACGACTACGTAAAAATTACCAAAAATTCTTGATTAATCCCAAAATCTCCTCTGGCGCCACTAGTACGGCCAGGACGGGCTGCGGCCTCTCCTGAAGCGCGGCTACTCTCCACGCCACTCTGGGTCCGACTAGTCTCAATAACTGTTGGCTCGCTACCACTAGCGAAAGTTATATCTCATACTCAGAGCTTGTGTATGCACACCACAACAGAATCAGTAGCCAGCGTTCCAAGAAAAAACACGAACGTTTAACATCCAATTTACTTATACATGACCCTGCGAATAAAGTCTGAAAACTCATATGTACTTTGACGATGGCGTGTTTATATGTTTACGTAGGTCGTAAAACAATAAATTGTAGGCAAACACACGAACACTTACGAATAACAGAGGCATGGTACTAAGACTGGCAACATTAAACAAAACTAAGTACTTGAAAACAATGTGGAAGAATGCCATACCGGATTGTTACGTAGTATACACTCGAGTACTGAAAGACGTCACAACTTTAAAATAGTCCGCTGTTGCCACCCTGAGTGATCTGAAATGTCACAAAAAACTACTTGCTTCAAACATAGATGCCAAACTTTTATTCCTCGGAAGGATCCTCAAGAAAAGCTACTCTCTATCTGAGGCAGTTGCTTATAAAGCCTTCATCTCAATGATTCTTGAAAGATATATACAACCCACTGTATTTTGTAACAAATTCGAATAGTTAGTATGTACATGGAAAAGTTAGTATAAACCAAAGCCATTATCAATCGCTACAAATAAAGCTTTGTACATCAAAAACAGGTTAATTGTAAAATTTCAAGAGCGAATGTTTCAAGACAGAGCAAGCAACATCTTTTCTTCATCAACATACGTATTACGAAGTGATTAGAGAAATGAGACCTAATGTGGAAGGTGTCTGTGGTCTAGAGTTCGCCGGCGTAGCAGCTCAGCGTTTTCGGTCGGAGCGTAAGGTGCCCTCCGTAAAAAAAAAAAAAAAAAAAAAAAAAAACTGTGTCAACAGATCAACGATGGACTTGAAAGTGGGTCATGAGACGTCTTCCATGACAACACGAAAAAGGGGGATTGTGACTTTGATTTGCGATCAAAACGTCCTCGGTCCCGGGTTCAAAACCGCCACTAGTGAAATTTTGATTAATAATCGACATCGGCAGCCGAGGACTTCCGGCATAAGAAGTCCCACTCATGCTTGTCAAAGGGGGCGGAGTAGCGGACAGAAGTTCGGGGCAATCCCTTGTCCTTGGGGTGAAAACTGCCCTTAAAGGCGGAAGAATCAACAATGGTAAACAGCATGAGGAAGGAGAAGGCAATGGAAAGCACTGCATTAAAGGAGGAGGAGATTAGTCTTTAACGTCCCGTCGACAACGAGGTCATTAGAGACGGAGCGCAAGCTCGGGTGAGGGAAGGATGGAGAAGGAAATCGGTCGTGCCCTTTCAAAGGAACCATCCCGGCATTTGTCGGAAGCGATTTAGGGAAATCACGGAAAACCTAAATCAGGATGGCCGGAGACGGGACTGAACCGTCGTCCTCCCGAATGCGAGTCCAGTGTGCTAACAACTGCGCCACCTCGCTCGGTTACACTGCATTAAAGATACATAACATGTATCCAGATAAGACGTGTGGTCTGTAATTGAAAAAAGTTTCGTGATGATCTACCCATTGGCGAAAGGTACCCTAATAGTCCCTCCTTCGACTCTCCAGGAGGGGACTTCCAAGACGGAGGTGACCATGAGGAAAAGATTGAATAATAAACGAAAGGATAACGTTTTACGAGCCGGGACGTGGAATGTCAGAAACTTGAACGTGGTACGGAAGCTATAAAACTTGAAAAGGGAAATGCGAATGCCCAATCTACATATATCAGGGTTAGTGAAGTCAAATGGAATGAAAGAAGACAAAGATTTATGGTCAGATGAATATATGGTAATATCAACTGCAGCATAAAATGGAATAACAGGATTAGGATTCGTAATGAATAGGAAGCTAAGGCAGAGAGTGTGTTACTATGCACAGTTCAGTGATAGGGCTGTTCTCATCAGAATTTACAGCAAAACAACACCAACAACGATAGTTCAGGTATATAAATGTTCAAGTGTGTGTGAAAACATATGGGACTTAACTGCTAAGGTCATCATTCCCTAAGCTTACACATTACTTAACCTAAATTATCCGAAGGATAAACACACACACCCATGCCCGAGGGAGGACTAGAACCTCCGCTGGGACCAGCCGCACAGTCCAGGACTGCAGCGCCCTAGACCGCTCGGCTAATAGCGCGCGGCTCAGGTATACAGGAAGACGTCACAAGCTGAAGATGAACAGATAGAGAAAGCATATGAGGATACTGAAATGGTAATAGAGGACGTAAAGGGAGATGAAAATGTGACATAGAGGCCTGGAATGCAGCTGTTGGGGAAATTGCAGAAGAAAATGTTACAGAAGAATATGGGCTTGGGACAAGGAATGAGAGGGAAGAAATACTAATCGAGTTCTGAAAAAAATTCCAGCTAGTAATAGCGAATACTCTGTTCAAGAATGATAAGAGGAGGAGATATGCTTGCAAATGTCCGGGTGATACGGAAATGTGTCAATTAGATCACATCATCGTCAGGCAGATATTCAGAAATCAGATACTGAGTTGCAAGGCGTAACCAGGAGCACATACACACTCTGATCACAATGCAGTGTTGATGAAGAGTTGGCTGAAGTTTAAGAGATTAGTCAGGAAGAATCAATACACAAAGGGGTGGGATACGGAAGTACTAAGGAATGTCGAGATACGTTTGAAGTTCTCAATAGCCAGTATAATCGAAGAGGAATGGAAATTTGTAAGTAGCGCAGTCGCAGATGTTAGAAAGAAGAACGTGGGTACAAAGAAAGTATCTCCGGAGAAACCATAGGTGACATAAGAAATACTTGTTGGTCGATAAAACAAGGTACTACAAAAACGTTGAGCGAAATTCAAGAGTACAGAAACACAAGCCACTAAGTAATGAAATAAACACGAAGTGCAAGGAAGCTAGGACGAAATGGTTGCATGACAAATGTGAAGAAGTCGAAAAAGAAACGATTGTCGGAAGGACTCACCCAGTATACAGGGAAGTAAAAACAACTTTCAGTGAAATTAAAAGCAAGGGTGTTAACCTTAAAAGTGCAACGGAATTCCATTGGTAATTCCAGAGGAAAGAGAGGATGAAGGACTCACCCAGTATACAGGGAAGTAAAAACAACTTTCAGTGAAATTAGAAGCAAGGGTGTTAACCTTAAAAGTGCAACGGAATTCCATTGGTAATTGCAGAGGAAAGAGAGGATAAGTGGAAAGCGTACGACGAAGGCCTCTACGACGGGGGAGACATGTTTGATGCGACAGTAGAAGATACAGGAATCGATTTAGAAGCGATGGGGCATCCAGTATTAGAATCTAAGAGAGCTTTAGAGGACTAAAGACCAGATAAGACATGAGGAATGTATAACATTGCATCAGAATTTCTATAATCATTGCGGAAGTGGGAACAATATGACTATTCACGATGGTGTGTAGAATGTATAAGTCTTGCGACATACCGTCTGCCTTCCGAAGACTGCGAGAGCTGACAAGTGCGAGATTTATCGTACAATGAGGTTAACAGTTCATTCATCTAAGGTGCTGACAGGATCAATATACAGAAGAATGGAAAAGTAAGGCTCTGTTAGATGACGATACGTTTGGCTTTAGGAAAAATAATGGCATCAGAGAGGCAATTCGTATGTTGCGGTTGATATTGGCAGCAAGACTAAAGAAAAATCAAGACACTTTGTAATGATTTTTATCTAAAGTTGTTGTGGTGGTGTGTGCGTGTTGTTGTAAAACGTGTGAAAATGTAGCAGCAGGAATAATAGTATTGTTCCAAGGAAATAAATAATCTCTGATAATTCTTATTTATGTGCTGCTGAGCCCGACTATAATGAATTATTTTGTCATACCTTATGGCGGCAAATAGATATTTAAATGGTGTTTCAATAATTCAGCTCGTGTCATTAAAATTTATGCACCAAATAATTAATACATCACACCACAACCTCTACCCATAACAACTCTGATATCATAAATATTTTTATTTAAAGTCAGTGATAAATTAGTGTTAGAAAAATTAATCTTGCGCGCATGCAATAACAATTTTTTCATTTACTTAAAGCCTAAAAGTGTGCTACTGAATGTTATTTTCACTGATAGAATAGAAAAATAATAAATTCTTGTACAGTCTTGTCCTCGAAGTTCAAATATTGTAATACCGCTCGAAAGATTTAATGTCTGATTATTTTTGCAGTTTGACACTGCCGATCCATATGCTCAGGTGATGGCGGCAGACAAAGCAAACTCTTGACTTCTGCGGACACAAAACTTTTACAATATTTAAAAGAACAGTCCTCAGCTTATCTTCGATCTCATCCGCTTGATACATCACAGAGAAAAATAGAAGAAAGGAAAATTCCACGGACAGTACGATGCCAATACTTTATTTTTTTGGTATTATCTTCTGGGATACGATTATTCTTTGTAGGGAACTAGTTATAAAATAACCAAGTTTATTGTTGTTGGACATTTCACAATATAATTCTCAGTACTCACATGTTGGCGTAAGAGTCATTTCTGGGAAAATATTTATCACTTCATTATTCTCGAAAACTGTCGCATATACTGGCGTCACAAAATATTGCTGTTGACATTACAGTAAACGTTCATACCATTTTTCGACCTGGAAATAGCGTTCGACAATGTACAATGGTGCAAGATGTTAGAAATTCTGAGAAAACAAACAATGATGGAAATAAAAGAAAGGTTTTAGGAATGGAATTAAAATTCAAGGTGACAGGATGTAAATGATACGAACTGCTGATGACATTGCTTTCCTAAGTGAAAGTGAAGAATTACATGACATGCTGAATGGAATGAACAGTCTACAGGGTACTCAATATGGACAAGGAGTGCATCGAAGAAAGACGAAAGTAATCAGAAGTAGCAAGAATGAGAACAGCGAGAAACCTAACATCAGGATGATGTTCACCCAAGTAGATGAAGTTAAGAAATTCTACTACCTAGGCAGCAAAATAACCAAGACGGACGGAGCAAGGACGACATGCAAATGAGACTAGCACTGGCAAAAAGAGCCTTTCTAGCCAAGAGAAATCATCAAACATAGTCCTTAATCTGAGGAAGAAATTTCTGAGAATGTAAGTTTGGAGCACAGCATTGTATGGTAGTGAAATATGGATTGTGGAAAAACCAAAACAGAAGAGCACCGAAGCATCTGAGACGTTGTGCTACAGAAGAATGTTGAAAATTAGGTAGACTAATAAGGTAAGGAATTAGGAGGTTTTACTCGGAATCGGAGAGGAAAGAAACATATGGAAAACACTGACAAGGAGAAGGGAGGGGATTATATGACGTCTGTTAAGACATCAGGAAATTACTTCTATGGTACTGGAGCGAACTGTGGAGGGCAAAAACTGTAGAGGAAGACAGTTATTGGAATACATCCAGCAAATAACTGAGGACGTAGGTCGCAAGTGCTAGTCTCAGATGAGGAGTTTGGCAACAGGTGAGGAATTCGCGGTAGTACCTTTCGTGAGACAGTTGCTCCAGATGCTCCAGATGCTCCAATTTTGATTTCCGAAGAAATCTTTTTGAGTCGGCCATCTGGCTGTGAAACAGGGATTAAATATAATTACTCCGATGAGCCGAGTGTTGCAGTTCTTAAAAATTTTCAGAATGAGTTTTCTAGGGTGCAGCAGTGCTGTTGTTTGTCACGACGTGGGTCTAGTTTCTGAAACAATCCATTTCCATGGCTAATTAGTTGCTTATTCACCTATAGATCATTCGCAAAATGATGTAACAGTTGAAAAGAAGGAAAATATTTAAAAAAAACTGACTCATTGATGGGTGCCGTAACATTTTTTGTCGTAATCAGTCCATGTGTTTGAAGGCCAGCAAAATTCACAAAATGTCATCTTATTGTTCACATTATTAGTGGTTTTTAGCTCTTTTTCTTGCTTATTTTATTTATTTAGGTACCCATGTAACATGTATGTTTCATTGTCTATGCTAAATGACAAATAAATAATAATAATACTGTTTCAAAAAAATACTTAAATACTTTGACACTTCTCATTTGGCTAGCATCACTGATCTTTGCAGCCACTACACGTTACACTGGACTGAGCCCAAGCACATCTCTCTCTCACACACACACACACACACACACACACACACACACACACACACACACAAACATACATGCGAACGATTTCGGTGGACCCTGACGAAACTTACGCCATTCTACTATATTATTCACATTGTTCCATTGGACTTTCTGCACCTCACCACTATCTATGAGATGTTCAAAAGAAAAAAGGAGAGCCTAGACTCGTCCGTCACAAATTACAGTATTACAGTATTAATCAATAAATTATGATAGTTTACTGCATAATGACAGATTTACTATAAACTAATGTTAATTTTTTACATTTCCATCTTTATGTTACGTGAATAATCATTGAATTCGAAGTATGCATTACGTAAGAGTTATGACTTTAGTGATTTTTGTAGTCTCTTTAATCTCTACCATCAATTTATTGGACAATTTCATTTTTGCACATAATATTGTTTTGTGGTTTCGGTTTCTTCACTGCTTCGAAATGTGAGTTTAGTCTGGTTCTATTTCCATGAGCATGAATACCGCTGCTCATACGATACTTCCTGATGTTCCTCGTGATGTGCATAAGAGAATAGTAGATGGACTCAAATGACACAGTTAGAATCCCCACCTGCGTAAACACATCATTAAAAGGAGCTCCATAATGCATGTAAGAGGAATGGGAATTTATTGGTGCTTTGCGTAGGCAATTATAGTGCAGCTATAGCACCTCTCAGGTACGTAAGATTTTTATTATCTGGCATCATATTGCTTGATCCATATCAAATGGATAAGGTCTGTGTTACTCTATGGGGAATACCGTCTCGCTGTATGCAGCATGCCGCGTCTGCTCTCCACGTTTCAGCTAGGTGGTCGTCAGAAAGTTTGTGATAATTCATTTTGGATTTGGTCTTTAACATTACATACAAGAACTAGGCCACTTATATCATTGATTTATCACAACTGGGCAACCTGAAAATGTTCTAACAACGAAGCCGGTTGTAGCTCAATAACTGCGTAATTACATAGCTGAGGTGGTTTTCATTAATCAATAAAAGTTGTTGGTTGTGGTGCTCAACATGATCTAGATAACTGTTTTAGCGAAATCTTACTGTATGCCACGCTCGCTTATTTTTCATAGCTTAATGATGTATCCTAACTTGCATCCATGTATTTTTGTGGAACCCATGACAACACTAAAAACTGCAGATCATTTGATGGATTCAATTGGTATTTCTCTGTGCTGAAGTTGTGTCAAATTTTGTACGGAATTGCTAGTGTGCAGGGTGGTGTTATAAGAAAGGGTGGTATCTCATTGTCAAAAATATAACTGCATAGTAGAAATTTTGTCTGTAGTGTATTTACTGCTATCTGTGAGATCCCATTCTTCTGTGGTTTTAAAATGCAAAAAGCTATGTACAAGTCACTCTTGAGCTTCTTCTTGTTATTTTTCCAGACGACAAGATTCTGTATCTTCCTTCTTATCAAAATTACGAGTGAAATCAAAGCTAAGTGCTTAAAAACGCCACATTCATACAGACATACTAATTGCCAGCCCCTGCAGCGTGCATACAAATTCAGTGAGCCAAACTAAAAGATATTACAATTTTCTGTCTTATCTGGCGGCACATGGCAAAACTTAAAAATAATTTATTCGTAATTTGTTAAAGATAACCTTTAGAAAACATTGAAAATCTGCAGGTGCTTTTCTTTGCCGTAATTAATCTGAACATAGATTGTCTGTAGCACGGCCTGTCTAGATAAGATCATAGATTCACAGCACACTATAAGTTAGATTTACTCTTTCACTTGACAAATAATTAGATTAGTGGAGGAACCTAAAAGGAAAACAGTACATACATGTAACGTTTAACTAGTATCCACTTTCATTTCTATGTAAGTAACATGTACCTTCGAGATCTGTCAGTGAAGAAAGCCAACAAGAAGAGAAGTGGAAATTTGAAATGCCCATATTGAGAATTACAATAATTATTAGCAGTCAGCAAGTCGTATTAGAAGACGGAATAGATTCAAAGTGAGCGCTTCCAGCCCTTATGTAAGCCTACGTCATCTCTAACAAAGGTGTAATGTACCGCGAATTTTGAAATGAAGACTAACAGTGTCGACGGCAAAAAGCCTTATTTTGTGGTACCCGATTTCGGTCGGTTTTTAACCGTCTTCAGACCGCGGAGACCAGAGCTGGTGTTATGACGCCACGAATGTTAACTACCAAAATTATTTATACTACGAATTAATGACATAAAGCTACCATAAAGCTTGTAGACGACAGTCTACAAGCCACAATGACTTAGCGAGCAGCCATCGCCAAACTGTCTTCACTGTCTGTAGTAAGATTCAGTGCTGCTGACTTAGGCTGCAGTCACAGTCGCACCGATTCCATGGGATTCTGCCAACGACCGACTCAAGTCGAAGACGGCCTATCTTGTCTTATCAGTACGGCACTACGTTCACGCTCACACTGTTGACCGATCTCATCGCACGAGCGTATATATTTCTGAAGACATTAGGTAAAATTCAAGTCGCTTTGTTTTTTTTTTTTTTTCGATCGTAATTTCCTACACGACACGAAACATTAACTGTGAGAAACTGCGCCGGCCACGGTGGCCGTGCGGTTGTAGGCGCTGCAGGCCGGAACCGCGGGACTGCTACAGTCGCAGGTTCGAATCCTACCTCAGGCATGGATGTGTGTGCTGTCCTTAGACTAGTTAGGTTTAAGTAGTTGTAAGTTCTAGGCAACTGATGACCTAAGCTGTTAAGTCCCATAGTGCTCAGAGCCATTTGAACCATTCGATTTGAGAAACTGACAAGTTTAGTCAGACAGAGTGTGTGTGGCTTCCTGAGGTTGAAAAATATCATAATCAGGGAATAGTTCGTAGGCTACGGACCTGGAAATCACAACTAGGGAATATCTTTATCTGAGATTTTAAATGTAGAGTATAGCCTCAAAATAATACGTTCAAGGGACAACGATGACTACCTTATTTTTAGTGTTAAGTTAGTGGATCTTTTTGGTTTCTGGTACTTGGCTATTTGTTGTCTACAAATCATAATTACAGCTCTTATCTTACCGACGATTTTATGCCAGCAGGGTGGTGACTCTGTTACATAAAGTGGTTTGCAAATGTGGTGTACGTGTGTACTTCCACGTTCAGTGCTTTACATGTTCAGAGTATTTTATTCTAAACTTTACTACGTATGTCTTTCACACGCGTATAATATGAAAAACATTGTAGATTAGTTAGCGTAAGTGTGCAAAACTTCTGATAAATTCAGCAAAGCAGTTCCGAGTACTTGTACAGGTGTCATTCGAACTCAATTAAAAAATTCAGTTGCCGCATTAAAATAAGCGGTTCTCACTAAAGCAAAACTAGAAGTTACGTTTTGATGTGTGACGTCTGGTGATTACATTTTTCCAACTGCTAGGCCTTTACCACGTACTGAAAAGTGTAACTTCGGAGTTTTTGTGTGATATGTTGGATGTTATTTATGATGCCCTAAATACTAAGTTAAACGTTTATATTTTCAGACATGCACCCCAATTCCTTCGAAATTTTTAATTTATTCCATAACAAATTTTGGAGCTACGTTTGTGCAAGCCCACTAAAATGCACTGAAGTACATTAGAGTTTCTTTATTAAAAGCTACACTTAACTTTAAACAATACTGCAAAAAAATCTTGTTGCTTCCTCTCTCAAACAGCACTGAAGTTTCCAGGAGTAGAATCTGATTATCTGAACATACTATCAGTACTGCATTAATCATCATAACTTCTAGAATAAAGTTAGCTGCTGCGAAGGGACAAATCTGCTTTTCATTACTTATATGATACTTGCTTACAGTCCGTCGGAATGCACAATGGACATGAATGGATACAGGTGGCCAGACAGGATGCATCTCTCACAGTCGTATCTAGGCGTATCAGGTGTCCCATTTCAGTCCAACTGCACACGCGCCACACCATTACAGAGCCTCCACTAACTTAAACAGTCCCTTGCTGGCATGCAGGTTCCATGGATTCATGAGTACACGTCCATCCACTCGATACGATTTGAAACGAGACTCGTCCGAAATGTTTCCAGTCATCAACAGACCACTGTCGGTGTTGACTGGCCCACGTACGGCGTAAGTCTATGTGTCGTGCAGTCATCAAGGCTACACAGGTGGGCCTTCGGCTCCGAAAGCCCACATCTATGATGCTTCGATGAATTTACACGCCGACCCTTCTTGATGGTTGTTGTTGTATCTGGGTGCTGACTAGTCTTATCCATTTGGCTCGGTCTTCCCACCGTTTCTCTTACTCCACTTTCTGCTAGGTCACACCTCTCCTTTCCACAGATATTCTCACTCCCGTTTTGCAACGTGTTCTTGGGCCCCCTCTAGGTCTTTTCCATCCATATTTAGTTCTTACATAATTTTGGGAAGTCTCTGCCCACGCAGCCTCTTAACATACCTGTACCATCTTAATATCTTTACTTCGATTTCTTCTTTCATAATTTATCGTTTAAGGTCCGTTGTAATATCTACATTCCTCATTCTGTCCATTCTTGTTTTTCCCTAAACTGCTCTGAGAAATTTCGTTTCCACTATTTGCAGTCTACTCCAGTCCCTTCCTGTCATTGTCCATGTCTCTCCTCCATAGCTGACAATAGGGAAGTAGTAACTCTTACACATAAGGAGTTTTGCTTTTTCTGTAACTTCCTTATTCCAATTCAAGTGCTTTATTGTTTGGTAGAAATTACCTCCCGTCTGGAACCTTCTATTAATATCGTTACTCTTTCATCACTAGATCTTCCACTCCTTAATTCATTATTTCCTTCCAAGCATCAAGTTGTAACTGTTCATCTGCCTCTTTATCGCCCCATATTACCATATTATTTGCAAAAATGAAAGTCCAGTATTGAAATATGCAGCAATTTACAGAAGGGTTGCACGTCTGTCACGCTGAACGATTATCGTCAATCATCGTTGGTCCCGTTCTTGCAGGATTACTTTCCGGCGGCAGCGATGTTAGAGATTTGATTTTTTACCGGATTCCTGATATTCGTGGTACTCTCGTGAAATGGTCGTAAGCGAAAATGCCCACTTCATCGTTACTTCGTAGATACAGCATCAAGTTGTAACTGTACATCTGCCTCTTTATTCCCCCTTATTACCATATCATTTGCAAAAATGAAAGTCCAGTATTGAAATATGCAGCAATTTACAGAAGGGTTGCACGTCTGTCACGTTGAACGATTATCGTCAATCATCGTTGGTCCCGTTCTTGCAGGATTACTTTCCGGCGGCAGCGATGTTAGAAATTTGATTTTTTACCGGATTCCTGATATTCGTGGTACTCTCGTGAAATGGTCGTATGCGAAAATGCCCACTTCATCGTTACTTCGTAGATACTGTGTCCCATCGCTCATGCGCTGACTATAACATCACGTTTAAACTCACTTCAGTCTCAATCACGTGCCATTGTAGCAGCAGTAGCCGACCAAACAGTTGCGACAGACACTTGTTGTCTTATACAGGCGTTGCCGGCGGCAGTGCCATGTTCTGCCTGTTTGCATATCTCTGTATTTCAATACACATCCTAAAACCTGTTTCTTTGTTTTCGTAACACGAGCGTGTAAATACGTAAAACATCGATTACGGCACTTTATCTTCAAAGATGGCGGCTCCTTCTGACGCTAATCGGCAGTGAGAGAAGTTAAATGGCATGACAAAGTTAAAACGTTTATAACTGTTGGGGTATGGTGTTTTCCTATTCGTCTCATAGATTCATAAAACTTTCCAGGCAATTCCAGTATCCGGCGCCACGTTCTTTTAGAGGCAGGTACAGCTTGTTTACATGCATTCGACATCCTTTTGATAGCAAACGCTGCATTGCAGAACTGGTGCATAAGCACAGAAGCGTCGTGGTATCCATCGCATCCTTGGAGGTTAAAAAATGTAATCTACGTCATACAGGGTGATTCAAAAAGAATACCACAACTTTAGGAATTTAAAACTCTGCAACGACAAAAGGCAGAGCTAAGCACTATCTGTCGGCGAATTAAGGGAGCTATAAAGTTTCATTTAGTTGTACATTTGTTCGGTTGAGGCATTGTTGACTAGGCGTCAGCGACGGTTGATGCTAAGATGGCGACCGCTCAACAGAAAGCTTTTTGTGTTATTGAGCACGGCAGAAGTGAATCGACGACAGTTGTTGAGCGTGCATTTCGAACGAAGTATGGTGTTAAACCTCCCGATAGGTGGTGTATTAAACGTTGGTATAAACAGTTTACAGAGAATGGGTGTTTGTGCAAAGGGAAAAGTTCTGGACGGCCGAGAACGAGTGATGAAAATGTAGCACGCATCCAGCAAGCATTTGTTCGCAGCCCAGGAAAATCGACTCGCAGAGCTAGCTGAGAGCTGCAAATTCCACAATCAACTGTATGGAGAGTCCTACGAAAAAGGTTAGTTATGAAACCTGAACGTCAACTACCCGAGGCGATGGATCGGCCGCCAGGCAGCCCGTGACAGAGCACTTCATCACTGGCCTCCAAGAAGCCCTGATCTTACCCCTGCGATTTTTTCTTATGGGGGTATGTTAAGGATATGGTGTTTCGGCCACCTCTCCCAGCCAGCATTGATGATTTTAAACGAGAAATAACAGCAGCTATCCAAACTGTTACGCCTGATATGCTACAGAGAGTGTGGGACGAGTTGGAGTATCGGGTTGATATTGCTCGTGTGTCTGGAGGGGGCCATATTGAACATCTCTGAACTTGTTTTTTAGTGAAAAAAAACCTTTTTAAATACTCTTTGTAATGATGTATAACAGAAGGTTATATTATGTTTCTTTCATTAAATACACATTTTTAAAGTTGTGGTATTCTTTTTGAATCACCCTGTATATTAATGTAGTAGACTCTAACCTAACATAACCTCCTCGACCCCGCCAAATAATGACGAATGAGGTCTGACGTACCTCAACCAGCTGTCGGCCTATGTTATCGAACTCAGGCGACAGCGTCTGACGACTGCTGTCGGTGCCAGTGTGAACGCATTCTTAGTACCTTCCCGCCAGCGGGACACCTGCTGAATGACTGCCACATGCTGGCTGGCTACCATGGTAAACTGAGGCTGGAGCCTGGGCCGTCTGGCTGCCCAGCCATCACTGCCCTGAGCTGGCAAGCACTGTCGTCGTTCAAAACCCTGTGAGGCCAAACATTGCTGATTGTCACCGTCGCCCCGTGCGGGCAGACGTCCCCGCTGGGACTACAGTTTGATTCCGTCTGTCCTGGAGCGCTTCGTGCTACCCAATGGGAGCGAGCCACTTGCGGCACGCGCCGAGCACTGTCCTTCAAGCGTCACCCAGGCCTGGCCGATAGCAGCACGACGGCTGCCGCGCTAACTGTAGCATATCTTCGCCGGGTGCAGGGGCCAGCCTGTGTCACGGTGGGCATTGACCATCTTCCAGTACCTTCTTCAGCGTCTATTTTGTTCCAGAAAGAGAGATTACTTGACAATGCCATTTTCCTGGTGGATCGTCTAACAACATCCTGACACTCACAGTCACACCTATGCAGAAACGTCCACGGGTGATGAACTGCAGACATCCAGATCTGTCACGGCCAGCGTCACCGAACCATCTTAGGGATCTCCATTTCTGGCGACAAACAAAATCGCTTTGAGAACTATGGCGTATTTTCCTGAAATCCGGCAAATGCTAATTGGCCATTTTTCGCCCCTCACAGTTAAGCTGGTGCGTGTATTTTCTTCTCGAGATATTATTGACAGTACTGTTTCCGCGATGATCGTCGGACAACCACCTGATACCCACGATCACACCAATGCAGAAACGTCGAGGGTGGTGAACTGCAGACACCGCGACCTATCACAGCCAGCCTCACCAACCATCGTAGCGATCTCCCGTCCTGGATACGAAAAATGGCTTACTTTCCAAAACTCCGACAAATACCAACTGGCTATCTTTAGCCCCTAATATTTAATCAGGGAGCTGTATTTTGTGGTTAATAACCAGAGGTATTGAATACATAAGTCTGATGCCTCGACAGGGAATATTCAGTGCAAGTTAAGTAAAAAACTGAAACTCTAGAGCGTTAATAAAGGCATGGAGACAAGTTATTCGCTTCTGAGAAATTTTTTGATGTTTGAGGAGACTAAAAAACAAACAGTTGTATCAGGAATCAAACATCCATACACAATAGTGGCCCACCGAGGAAAGGGTAGTATCTGATATGTGACAACACAAGTGACTCTTCGTCATTAGAAGAAACCAAGATTATGTCGTTTCTAAATCAGCCGAACTATCTGAGTTAAATAAAATTAGGGGTTTCACCTCGTTTTTTGCGACGTTTATTCTGATGTATTATACCCTTTTACAGTAACATTATACATTTTCGTGAGCTGATATGTAAATGAAATACAATACAAACACTCGTCACCCTATAGATTTCAGTTTACAAACAGATTTGGCGTCCATGAGAAGTGTAGTTTTATTTGATTTTTATCACATATAACTACTGCTACACGGACTTGATTGTTTCCTAAATTTAATTCACGAAGTAGTAAATGGAATTGTATTATCCGTCAGAGTAACAGCTGTTACTAAATTTCAATAACACACTCAGTTCCTGTGACAACATTTTATTACAAAACAAAAATCTCGATGTAAACAAACGTTGCTTAGTGGTAAATTTTGAAATTTTACATTTTTATTTTACAACTATATCAAACATTTTTATTACTACTTTTACTGTAAGAATTTTGTATATATAGAAAGGACTCTTGTTTACTTATATTCTGTCTGTATAACTGGATGTTATGGTCATCTTCAATTTGCGCAAACAGCTTGTAGAATGTTTCAGAAAAACTTAATTTGTTAAATGCAACTGAATTCGCGCCAAGTTAGTCAGTCCACATCTAATCTGTAATCAGTATGCTACGAGCCGTTAGGCCTTGACCTGGATGAAGTGGTATTGCACATGAAGAGAGTTTCTTGTTTCCGAAAAGTGTTATGTAAATTCGTCTCTTGGAAATCGCGTATGATCTGCTTTACTATTGTGAAATAAAATGAGAAGAAATTGTGTGAATAGTGTTTTCATTGGACGATAAAAACTCGTCGACCTGACCATCTCCCAGCAAAACACGCACTCCACATTTGAAATAAAAGTTTTTGGGTGTAGTGTGGCATTACGTTATAAAATAATAATTAATATTTAAACCAACATTTCGGCCACGGTTACAGTGGCCTTTCTTATGGCATTCGGCGTCCAGATTCACTTTCCGTTTGCCATGACTGCTCACTAAGCTTGACATCACGTCATAATTTTTGAAAAAAATTATTAATGTAACCGTTCACGTGAAACGAAAGGACGGAAACTTTTTTGTAATAGATTACGGCGGAGGAGGGAGTGGGAAATCTCTTTGGTTTATTGCTTCTTGCAATGTACGTCGTGATTGGTAGTCATCTGCGAATGAGGTGGCGCACAATAAAAGAAGCAGCAGACATTTGCGGAACCATTCTCCCTCCACCGTAATAAGCTGGCTCTGGCAACTTTTTACAACAAATAATAAAATTCGTTTAGTTATTAACCTCTTCATATCTTAAACAGAAGCGGTATCATCGTCCAACCACTATCGTGCATATGGAAGCATCAAGACACAGAAATGTAGTAGCTAGTGGTGAAAAATCACAATCTTGCAATATGTTAGTAGTCACAAGGACTTTTTAGTTTAGGTCGTCTGAGGTCACCTCTCAGTGACAATACTGAAAACCTACCATATGTATCTTTGTGTGGCCACTAGGATATGCACTGGTAGTGAACGTAACGGTATAACAGTCATGAATATGAGCTCTAACATTAGTAACACAATGCGCGGACTGCATAGTAAAAAGATGATTTGAAATAACATTTGCATGAGCAATGAAATTACAGAATATACATGCAAAATCTGTGATATGTGTTTTATAGCAATTTCCGGTATATATAGTTTCTCAACTAACAGTTTTGCAAAGTACATCAAATATTACACAATATTATAATATGCATGTAAACATATTGGAGGTATGATACTGGTTCAAATAAAGGTTTTCGACTTGGTAGTCACTGCGTAAAAAATGAACTATTTCGAAGTTATTACAATGGGACTTAAATAATTCTGATAGGGTAAGATATGAGAGAATTTAAGAGATTCATCGGTTCCACTGACGAAATAGATGGCATTCACTCACGAGACACACTTCTTTCTTTGTAACTACTTACTGATGAAGCACGGAAGTTATTTGCAGTACTACAACTTGTAACATGATTCTCCTCAAGGTTTGTCAATAGAAATACTCAAATCGTGTACCTGTATGTTTGCACTATTTTGGATGGGTGATCATCCTCCCGGTAACAACAATAACCGTGAAGCACAGTATTGATAACGTACTATATTCACTCTGTTGAATGCCATAGTTAGACGAAATTACACTGGTCTATCTCCACAAGAAAACTTGCCATATATTTCAGAAAAAGGTAAATACTGTCAGCTGTAACAACATATCACACACGAACTCTAATACCAACACAAACGTTGTAGAATATTGAGATAGAAATTGATGTATACTATGATCTTATCTCCAGTGGACAGTAGTAACTAAACACAAATTCCAAGAAAAAAATTATTTAGATGTAATAACATTTTGTCTGGTGGAACCGTCTGCTTAAAAATGTATTAGAGAATAAAAGTTTCGGTGGTAGCTCTATATAGACTGTATGATATCTCCAGGAGTGTTGTATGTATATCTCACACAGAGTCTTGAAACATAGATAAGGTGAGCCTTACAGCTTCAATGACCAGTGTTTGCAGAACTTCATGTCTTAGGCTTCTATAATCCTGGCTCTGCAGACAACTATCAGAAACGCTGCTGAAGAAAACTGGAGCCAGAGAGGTAGTTTTGTGGCTTAAAAATCTGTTTAGTATGGGACTCTACCGTGATTCATGAGAAACAGCAGCAGTGTGGTTCAAGCTTCTAGTTGCAATGCTGAATGACTGCAATGCTGACAGAGTGCAGCGTGGCCGAGCGGTGGCGTAACACCACTGTTGCTGTCAGCAACGTCCCCAGTCTCAGCTGTTAAAGCGGTTGGGGCGAGACATGGTAGATGTCTCCAGCGCCGCCTGGCTGGCAGCAACACTGAGCGCAGAGACTGTGACACTCTAGAAGCGCTGTGGCCATCGCGCTACATACCGGGGCTCAGCTGGCCCCACGGCGGCTCTTCATCTCGTGTCTCAGTGTCGGCTATTGTGATGGGGGTCGAACTGCGGTGCAAGTACAACATTTCGGATGGCACCAAAGTGGTGCCCCAAGCGCCACTAACACAATATTATCTCATTAGAAAAGTGGACAGGTATTTACACACTCACGGGTTGCGCTTGATTGGTGACGCCTTGAGGAACGTACGCTAAAGTCTTGCATAGCTGCAGGTGGAGAAAGAGTTTCACCTTCTTCCGTATAAGTGCTGCTTTGTCAACTACTTCCACACCTCACCTGCCCAGCTCGCCTCACGAAGTACAACGGCTCTGTTATGTTTTGTAAGGCATAACATCCGCGCTCGCATTTAGCTGACTGTGCTGTAATGTACTACCTGACCTTCTTTCTTCGGTGCACTTCATTGCCTCTTAACAAAGGCCGGTCTCAAAGGTCTTCTTAAAAAGATCATCCTTAAACAGAAGACTGACCGATCCTGGCAGCTGACGCAACTATGCTCTTTCGAGATTGCTTTCACCATCGAGTTCCCTTAAATACTGCTCATCATAAGTCCCTCAGTATTCCGCTCAATTATGCTTACTCCTACAGCTCTCCCTACTGCCTCCTAGGATCTGGTAATCCAGTCCACCGGAGTTTCAACAGTGGCTGGGTCCGAACTTCGTGTTCCATTTTTTTTTTTTTGGGTCATCAGTCTACTGACTGGTTTGATGCGGCTCGCCACGAATTCCTTTCCTGTGCTAACCTCTTCATCTCAGAGTAGCACTTGCAACCTACGTCCTCAATTATTTGCTTCACGTATTCCAATCTCTGTCTTCCTCTACAGTTTTTGACCTCTACAGCTCCATCTAGTACCATGGAAGTCATTCCCTCATGTCTTAGCAGATGTCCTATCATCCTGTCCCTTCTCCTTATCAGTGTTTTCCACATATTCCTTTCCTCTCAGATTCTGCATAGGTCCTCCTCATACCTTACCTTATCAGTCCACCTAATTTTCAACATTCGTCTATAGCACCACATCTCAAATGCTTCGATTCTCTTCTGTTCCGGTTTTCCCACAGTCCATGTTTCACTACCATACAATGCTGTACTCCAGACGTACATCCTCAGAAATTTCTTCCTCAAATTAAGGCCGGTATTTGATATTAGTAGACTTCTCTTGGCCAGAAATGCCTTTTTTGCCATAGCGAGTCTGCTTTTGATGTCCTCCTTGCTCCGTCCGTCATTGGTTATTTTACTGCCTAGGTAGCAGAATTCCTTAACTTCATTCACTTCCAGACCATCAATCCTGATGTTAAGTTTCTCGCTGTTCTCATTTCTACAACTTCTCATTACCTTCGTCTTTCTCCGATTTACTCTCAAACCATACAGTGTACTCATTAGACTGTTCATTCTGTTCAGCAGATCATTTAATTCTTCTTCACTTTCACTCAGATTAGCAATGCCATCAGCGAATCGTATCATTGATATCCTTTCACCTAGTATTTTAATTCCACTCCTGAACCTTTCTTTTATTTCCATCATTGCTTCCTCGATGTACAGATTGAAGAGTAGGGGCGAAAGGCTACAGCCTTGTCTTACACCCTTCTTAATACCAGCACTTATTTCTTGATCGTCCACTCTTATTATTCCCTCTTGGTTGTTGTACATGTTGTACATGACCCGTCTCTCCCTATAGGTTACCCCTACTTTTTTCAGAATCTCGAACAGCTTGCACCATTTTATATTGTCGAACGCTTTTTCCAGGTCGACAAATCCTATGAAAGTGTCTTGATTTTTCTTTAGCCTTGCTTCCATTTTTAGCCGTAACGTCAGAATTGCCTCTCTCGTCCCTTTACTTTTCCTAAAGTCAAACTGATCGTCACTTAGCGCATTCTCAATTCTCTTTTCCATTCTTCTGTATATTATTCTTGTAAGCAGCTTCGATGCATGAGCTGTTAAGCTGATTGTGCGATAATTCTCGCACTTGTCAGCTCTTGCCGTCTTCGGAATTGTGTGGATGATGCTTTTCCGAAAGTGAGATGGTATGTCGCCAGACTCATATATTCTACACACCAACGTGAATAGTCGTTCTGTTGCCACTTCCCCCAATGATTTTAGAAATTCTGATGGAATGTTATCAATCCCTTCTGCCTTATTAGACCGTAAGTCCTCCAAAGCTCTTTTAAATTCCCATTCTAATACTGGATCCCCTATCTCTTCTAAATCGACTCCTGTTTCTTCTTCTATGATATCAGACAAATCTTCACCCTCATAAAGGCTTTCAATGTATTCTTTCCATCTATCTGCTCTCTCCTCTGCATTTAACAGTGGAATTCCCGTTGCACTCTTAATGTTACCACCGTTGCTTTTAATGTCACCAAAGGTTGTTTTGACTTTCCTGTATACTGAGTTGTCCTTCCGACAATCATATCTTTTTCGATGTCTTCACATTTTTCCTGCAGCCATTTCGTCTTAGCTTCCCTGCACTTCCTATTTATTTCATTCCTCAGCGACTTGTATTTCTATATTCCTGATTTTCCCGGAACATGTTTGTACTTCCTCCTTTCATCAATCAACTTGAGTATTTCTTCTGTTACCCATGGTTTCTTCGCAGCTACCTTCTTTGTACCTATGTTTTCCTTCCCAGCTTCTGTGATGGCCCTTTTTAGAGATGTCCATTCCTCTTCAACTGTACTGCCTACTGCGCTATTCCTTATTGCTGTATCTATAGCGTTGGAGAACTTCAAACGTATCTCGTCATTCCTTAGTACTTCCGTATCCCACTTCTTTGCGTATTGATTCTTCCTGACTAATGTCTTGAACTGCAGCCTACTCTTCATCACTACTATATTGTGGTCTGAGTCTATATCTGCTCCTGGGTACGCCTTACAATCCAGTATCTGACTTCGGAATCTCTGTCTGACCATGATGTAATCTAATTGATATCTTCCCGTATCTCCCGGCCTTTTCCAAGTATACCTCCTCCTCTTGTGATTCTTGAACAGGGTATTCGATATTACTAGCTGAAACTTGTTACAGAACTCAATTAGTCTTTCTCCTGTTTCATTCCTTGTCCCAAGCCCATATTCTCCTGTATTCTTTTCTTCTACTCCTTCCCCTACAACTGCATTCCAGTCGCCTATGACTATTAGATTTTCGTCCCCCTTTACATACTGCATTTCCCTTTCAATATCCTCATACACTTTCTCTATATGTTCATCTTCAGCTTGCGACGTCGGCATGTATACCTGAACTATCGTTGTCGGTATTGGTCTGCTGTCGATTCTGATTAGAACCACCCAGTCACTGAACCGTTCACAGTAACACACCCTCTGCCCTACCTTCCTATTGATAACAAGTCCTACACCTGTTATACTATTTTCTGCTGCTGTTGATATTACCCGATACTCATCTGACCAGAAATCCTTGTCATCCTTCCACTTCACTGACCCCTACTATATCTAGATTGAGCCTTTGCATTTCCCTTTTCAGATTTTCTAGTTTCCCTACCACGTTCAAGCTTCTGGCATTCCACGCCCCGACTCGTAGAACGTTATCCTTTCGTTGATTATTCACTCTTTTTCTCATGGTAACCTCCCCCTTGGCAGTCCCCTCCCGGAGATCCGAATGGGGGACTATTCCGGAATGAGAGAGATCATGATGACACTTCTTCAATTACAGGCCACATGTCCTGTGGATACACGTTACGTGTCTTTAATGCAGTGGTTTCCATTGCCTTCTGCATCCTCATGTCGTTGATCATTGCTGATTCTCCGCCATTAGGGGCAATTTCCCACCCATAGGACAAGAGATAGACCTGAACCTCTATCCGCTCCTCCGCCCTCTTTGACACGGCCGTTGGCAGAATGAGGCTGACTTCTTATGCCGGAAGTCTTCGGCCGCCAATGCTGATTATTTATAAAAATTTAGGCAGTGGCGGGGATCAAACCCGGGACCAAAGACGTTTTAATTATGAATCAAAGACGCTACCCCTAGACCACGGGTCACAGTGTTCCATTATTTGTACATATAAAGAAGGACCACACTTATGAGAGTGTCACTGCAGGAACTGGTATTACAACATCAATGTTGTTCCCCTCCAGAGCTGATCCTCCCTTTACTGACTTATACGCTTAATCAGTCTGTCAACGAAGATATGACCCTCCAGCTCTCTTACAAGTTTGTTTGTGCACTGAATCAACTCTGGTCGCCCAGTTTTGTTTCAGATGATTGGATTTGCAGCTGGTGACACATGGGTTTCTCGGGCCAATACGATCAAGAATGTGTAATGCTTACATGAGTTATCCACAAAAGAGTGGCAGGGAAATAGATAGTAGGTCACACTATTTCAAATGATGTCATGACTATTGCTTCGTGGAACGCACAGTGCAACCAACGTACCTGAACGTGGTGGAAGTACATCTCAGACCTAATCACTTTCTTCTTGCAATCTGTCTCTGCTTTTTGATCCAGCACTAATTTGACTGTGCGGTATTTCTGACCCTCTCTAAATACCTCGTTTCCGGAAATAATAAGCTTACCCATGTAACACTGCTTCTTCCATTTCCACATGTCTCCTCTTTTCTTTCGCAACGAATAACAGCCATTGTTTCTTTACTCTGACAAACTTCTCCAGCATCCCCCATATAACAGGATACACATGGACTACATAGCATTGATACTGTGCAGGCTACCCTGCTACTGGGAAGGGAACTGAAACGTACATCTTTACTCCACCAGTCCTTTCTTCTGCAGTGGCTAGGTTAAAATAAAAGATTAAATTTTTACAGTTAGATTGCAGGTCCAATACTAACTCTGGTGGTAGCTCATTTTGCACTTTCTCTAGCCCCTAGAAGTACTGTTCTGGTGACAACAAGCTCACTCCTAGCTAGCCTCGCACAGCTTTCTGCATAGCTTCCTGTAACCCTGCTATCTCCCTTCGTGCTTCTCACACATTGTTCTCCAAGGACTGTAACACTTTGTTACCACTACTTCCTTATCCAAAATTTCTGCTTCAATTCTCAGCCTCTTAATGTTTTGGTTCGCTGATTCACGTTCTATGCCACTTCCTGATACCTGTTGTTTCATTATTTCCACTGTGTCAGTTATCCTCCTGATTTTCTCCTCATCCTCTGTCCCATATAGAGTTTCCAGATGTTGGCCTCCCACATAGATCCAACCTTTCCTCCTCGTATGCGATATAATCCCCAGAACCTCCGTCGTCATGTCCCTCAATTTCTCACTTGCTCCTATCTATTCTGCTCCATACCCTGGTAACTTCTTTAAGCACTCCGTAATTCTCTGCCCCTTGTCGAAAAGTCCTTCGCTAAGCACAGGAAAATCTACAGAGCACTGAACAGAAATTTCAAGCTTCCAAAGTGACACATGTAAAACACGTGACAAGTTTTCCTTGAAAATTCAAGATTGCAAATTAAAAACTGATACTAGGGTGTTTAATGAAATTAATAAAAAAATAAATATAAAAACAAAATGAAATGAGAATTGATTTGATTATGTTGGGGGGATTGTAAATGTGAATGGAAATGTTACCTTAAATTGTTTTATGTTATTTGCTCTTTCAGTACGAACTTTCTTGTAGAACCCCTTATTTACGTGTGGTAATAAAAATTCATTTAGACAGAATTAAGCACATTTAAAATTACGTGAACTTACTCAACCCTCTCATGCTGATAAATTCATATTAACTGATTAAGAATATTTAGTTGAAAATTGTATAAATTAAATTTTTTTACGTATTTCGGCCTTGGCACACATTTTCTAAATGCAGTGGTTTTTTTTAAATATTTACTGAATCCTTTCCCGGCGTTAGTTATGGAACACAAGACTGTCTCTGTTAGCAGAAAATGGTTAAATATTGCCAAGCCGACCTGAACGTTTAATAATCATTGATAAAACACACATCACTATACGTTTAAGTTATTTGCTTTAGAAATTGAAAGAACCAACAGATTGTTAAACTTCAACGTTAACTATCCGCCTATGAATGCACAAATATGAAACCAGTAATAAATTCTGTCAGTCTCAGGATAGCTGTAAAAGAAAAATATTTTCTTAATTCACTGCTAATTTTATCTGCTCCACATTTACGGGTTTGGTTAATTTTTCTTAGCGGAACAATTTTTTAAATGTGCCACCGCTGCAAATCGTTCGTTCGCGGCACAGCCCAGCAACACCAGCGCTAATTGCTAAAAATGCTGAAAATTCTTAAAAGAAATATTATAGATGACATGGGCAAGCTAATTTTACATTAGTAATACATAATTTAGATAAATTTTAATGTATTTAGACTACAACAATAATTCAACTTACATTAGTTTGTAATTTCTCCTCTAATGGCGGCTAAATCTAGATACAGACAAAAGAAGTCTACTCATTCATAAAATGATACATCACAGGTTCCTCTCTCTCTCAGCTCTCGAGGAAGACGACAAAGAATGCACATTATGTATCCCTATTTATACTATTGCTGCTTGTTAATTTCTCTTTGTAATCTTACAAGATTATTTTCCTCTGTGGGTGTATTTTACAATTTTTTTATCGCAGATATTAACATATTTCGTAATTACATTATGAGTATTTAAATTTTACAATCATAAATACATCGAGGATATTATTACAGAAAATATTACAATAATAATATTACAATAATAACGAATGTACTGTATACAAAATTAAATAATATTTTTTTTGTTAAACAATTACAGTACATAGGCGTACATAGTACAATTAAATGTCATTTCATTTTATTAATAGTGTGTGTGCTGCCAGGGAACGTTACATTGCCCCCTGGCAGCATTTGGCAAAGAGTTTCTATACTTTGACACACTGGTGCCAGTAACGTTCTTTACAATTCTGTTTTTTTTATGGAATGGCTCTTTTAATTAGTCCCAGGGTTATATATGTTCATGGCTCTCCCATTGGGCGATGGCAGATAGGTAACCTGGGCAAAACTGTGCCGGAGCCCAGCCATCCCAGTTGGTTCATGATTAAACTTGTCTCTTTAACAGTCATTGTTTTGAAATGATTTAGCAGTTTGTCATCAACGGTTACATAACATCACAGTCACATACAGTTCAACGAAAGTTTGTTGTGTGTGTTTAACAACTCGTAATTATCATTTTTGCGATACTGCAAGGTCACTTGTCCTAGGATATATCACTTAGTTTTTCGAAATCATTTAGTACAACGTCACTTTTCATAATGTTCTCACTACCTACGTGTTACAAATCCATCTCCTACACTTGTTAGTGTTCATTTTCTCTCGTCAATTTACGGGTATACATAATAAGTGTTCAATGTTTGTCAAAAATCGAGTTCATTGACATGTTGTGCAGTTTGTGTAAATATTTTGGAATATGTCAATAATGCTGTAGTTGGTGAGCGGTGCGGAGTGATTGTTGAGCGGCGCTCGGCGCGGCGCGTCGGCTCCGTGTACGTCACCGCCCCCGGTGTTGACAGCTACGGCGCGGAGAGGCGTGTGGCTGTCTGGTCTGCTACGGGCTGCTGCGGCCGCTGCATGGCTGAAGTAGCCAGATGCGCGTTGTATATCAGCTCGCCCATGTGACATCTTCTTGCAGTGCTCCAGCAAATATGCAACCAGTTCACAAACAGTGTACTAACCTTATGGGCATTTTTCCTGCTGTGGCAAAGAACGCACACAGTTATTGGCAGTAATTATTCGGTAGGCCTTCACTAGTCTGGTTTGTACAATGTTTCTTTGTCACAGTAACACGTTTTATGGGCACACAATATTTTTTCACCATGTCATGACTTGTCATTAGTCACACGCAAGTTTTCACCTTAGAACAAAATGTATCTCTGTAGTCAATGCGATTTCCTGGCGTCCCTTGACACACAGAGTTATAGTTTGACACTAGCTTGGTCCACCGTCTGTTATCGGCTCACTGTTCGTGTCGTGTTAGTTCCTTGTCCACTTGCACACACGGCGATGATAGTTTCTTATTGCTTGTTCAAAACAACCTCGTGACGTATTGTTGCAGTTTTAACAGTCACTGTCTGTCTCTGCCACACAATACTGCACTTTTGTTTAAGTTTTTTCAGTTACAATGTCCGTTGTGAAATTTTTTGTAACAGCACATTCGTAACTTCTTTGTTCGCTCTTTACCAAGGTGTGTGACAATTGCGTACATGGTAACAAATACTAAAATTTCGTATTATTTTGCCCAAAAATCATCTATATTTATGTTCGAGTAGATTTTATTTGTGCATTCCACCCGGATTCAGGCATATTGTTCAATAACTCCTTTGACATTATGTCTCACTTCACTTGCAAGGTCCTACGTAACTACAGTGTAGTCTCTGTAGGCTAAAATTGACTTGGACTGTATAAGGCTAGCACTTTTTATTCATTCGATCTGCACATGCTTGAATTGAAGCTTCTTTGTGCGTAACATTGCGTAACTTAAATTTGCAATAAGTTTGCCTCCCATGGTGCCCTCGGGTCACTACTGGGTGCATTACTCTCTTTGATAATACTGGTTTGAAAATAAAGTTCTCAGGGTCTCATATTATTGATATTATTCTGGGTTCGAATCTGTCAATCTGACAGCTACACACACACACACACACACACACACACACACACACACACACACACACATATATATATATATATATATATATATATATATATATATATATATATATATATAGAAAAGACTGTACCAAGAAATATTTCAAGTTTGACACACATTTAGAATATTATGCAGTACACAAACTAATCACTACTAAAATGTTCCTCCCGACTGAACTCTGTCACAATTTAACACTACAAATATTTGCACTAATCAGGTTATCCGTGCAGACATTTAGAGCATGCTTAAACTAGCACTAATTAAAAAGAAGACATAACACAAATAATCATAAACAAAAGAGAAAGTCAATCGTATTCTTATAACTAAATACTTCTACACTAGTACATTATCTCTACAGATAACACATCATTAATGTTCATTCATTTCCAAAAGAATGGTGTCCCTTTTTACACATAACACATAGGACTATTAATCGTTTACTGTAGGAATATTTTCACATCCTTACGTGGATACAGCCCTCGTACTCTCCCTGAGTGGGGATCTGCTAAGAGATAGCTACTATTTCCTTCTTGGACCAAGGAATGGTGTATGAGGCTCGACAGTAGGTTTTGTGAGGCTTCACCTCGATATTGTATTGATATCCCTTAACAATTCCTGGCCGTTCTGAAAATACATCTGCGTGGTTAGATAATAACTGTACCAAATCCTGCTGTTGCATTGTGTTCAAATTTTCGGACTGTGATACTTTGTTCACAAGTGCGTCCACATTTGCTTTTAACTGATCACTTTGTACGTCTGGACAATAGAGATTTTATCCTAGAGAATGTTTGTCTAAATGTAGCATCCACTGATTCCTACATTTTATGTTAATAGCATTACAATTAGGCACAGGTACCTCTTCAGATCTGAGCATGGACAATTCTATCCTCCTACCCGTGTTCATCGAACTTAATTTTCACCGAGAAAGGTCGATTACTGCGTCCCTTTCTCTCAAAAAATCTACCCCCAAAATGCAGGCTACCTTTAAACCCTTTACTACCAGGAACGAGCACGCTATGGCTTCTCCCCCTATATACATCTCTACCCGCACTTGGAGTTTAATTATTTGTCGCTGTGCACTGATGGCTCCAGTGACTTTGCAATTGTTCACAGGAAAAGTCAGTATACGCTTTTCTTTCCCCAGTACTCTGAATAAGTCCATACTCATGACACAGACTGCAGCACCTGTATCTACGATTGCTTGTACATCAATATTGTTAATTTTGATCACTATTACCGCTTGTACTTCGGTTTTGTGCTCCTTTATGCACGTGGGTGGTTCAGTTATTAATTCATGTCCCATCTGTACCCCGTCATTATACCTGAGGATACAGATTTCCGATGTTTTGTTCTGTGTCGGGCTGCTCTCACTCCAAACCTCAACCGACGATGGAGAGCGTATCTCGGCTGAATCTAGTTTGTTGGATTATTACAGGTGGATGGGTGTGGCAGCTCTGTGTCGCTGACCTCCACTATGTGTAAGTTGTGTTGCGTCGGCCGCCACGGTTGCGTAATTGGCGCATTTTGTGGTGGCAGTCGGTTATTGTCATATCTTTCACTGTTTTGCCGGTCCGGACTGGGCCTCTGCTTCTGTGGCCAAGTTCGGTTTGCCTCGTCATAGGTATTGGTGTTCCACCGCCCCCTGGCATTTTTCCATCTACTATTGCTTGGTGGGCCTGTTTCGTATCGGTCATCGAACTTCCTTTTCCGGTCATTGTTCACCGGCGGTCTATTGCCTTTCCGGCCTCTACCTCTATTCCCGTTTTGTACATAATCTTGTCTCCTATTGTTACCTCCGCCGTTTCCATTATTTGGTGGAGGCGTGTTATTTCGACCATTTCTGTAACCGTTTCCGTTACTTCTAGCCTGTTCAGAGGCTGCCTTAACATCCTCCTGAATCAGGTCAATTGAGTCCAGAACAGACAAGAAATGTTCCATGTCGTTCTCCGGTACGTGTATAAGTTTTTCCTTTACGTGTATCGGCAAGTGTGATTTCAAAAGTCTGATCAAATCCCGGGATGAAATCGGCTCGTCCCAGTAACGGGTCTTATTAATGTATTTCTCAAAATATTTTCGCAAATTGCCTAATCGTGGAGAATACGGCTCTGGATTATATACCTCTTTCCGCAATCTCTCCTGAATACATGTTGACCAATATTTGGCCAAGAATACCTTTTCAAATTGCTCATATGTGTCGCAACTGTCAGTTGCTTCGGTTGCCCATAATGCAGCATCTCCTTGTATGTAAGACATAACGAACTGTAATTTCTGTGTATGACTCTAAACGCTAGGCAAAATGTTTCTAAATCCCTTGATAAATACTACAGGGTGAACAGATTTCTTCTCCGTTGTAAAGACCTGAAACTGTCGGTTTTTAATCAGGCTTTCTTCAATCACTATTTTGGAGTGACATTTGTTTGTTTCGCTAACATTGGTTGCCTGTTCTGTCTCGCAGTCGCAATTTTTCACTGCTGTATCTATATGCCTATTATTGTTGGACCTGGCTGGCGTGACACACCTGTGCGTCGCCGTGCAACAAGCTGTTTTCGAGCTCCGCAAGTGACGGTTGACATTCCGCTGTTGCACGGCACTTTTTAGGTCCTGCATTTCCGCACTCGAGCCCAAATCCTTGGTCTCAATCGCGGCGTGCACGTTCTCGTCTATTTTTTTTATAAATTCGTTTTCAATTTTGTTCGCCTGTTCGGACATTTCCTGCTCTATTGCTTGACTTGTGTCAATTTCTAATTTTTCCATCCTGTTAGCCAGTACACTAGTTTCATCTACGATACTGGCGTTAGCCACCTGGATATTATCTACTCTTCCGCTCAGTTCTTGCACCGCTTTGGGTATGGTTGCATAGTTTTGTCTCAAACTAACAATCTCACTTTGCATAGCTTCCAAAGATTGCATTAACTGCAACACGCCTGTGCGTCGCCGTGCAACAAGCTGTTTTCCAGCTCCGCAAGACGACGCTTGACATTCCGCTGCCACAGCGGAATGTCAGTGTGCACGGCCCTTTTTAGGTCCTGCACTTCCGCACTCGAGCCCAAATCCTTGGCCTCAATAGCGGCGTGCACCTTCTCGTCTATTTTTTTTTATAAATTAGTTTTCAATTTTGTTCGCCTGTTCGGACATTTTCTGCTCTATTGCTTGACTTGTGTCAGTTACTAATTTTTCCATCCTGTTAGCCAGTACACTAATTTCATCTACGATACTGGCGTTAGCCACCTGGATATTATCTACTCTTTCGCTCAGTTCTTGCACCGCTTTGGGTATGGTTGCATAGTTTTGTCTCAAGCTAACAATCTCACTTTGCATAGCTTCCAAAGATTGCGTTAACTGCAAGTCTCTCTCATGCTGGCGTCGATCACGCTCAGCTTTTTCATGCATAAACGTAGCTTGGAAATTGAGCATGCGCTCGAACATAACTCTTAATGATTGCACTTCTGACACCTCACCACTCTCTGGTCCATGTCTAGTGCTTGTAGGTGGCACAGTATTTCTACTTTCAACTGAATCACTGGCTGGCAGTGGCAACATTTCTTTCCCTTCTGCCCCCAGATTCTCACATTGTACTTCCTGAACTACGCCACTAACATTATTTTGTGCTCCACTTTCTAACTCGGTATCACTGCTTGCTAACTGTTGTTCATTATCCATGTTTATATTTTTCTGACTACGCAATCTAACCATAGTCAACAAAAGAAACAAAATCTGAACTAAATATCCTAACACTCAGGTTTCACTGACATAATCACACAAGAAATGGTCATTTGTTGAAACACACTTATTAAATACTACGATGAGTAACTACTCAAATGTCCTGTTATTAAAAAAAAAAAAAACCCTAACAACAAGCACACCACTAATGATCCGAGAACACCGCACTGAGGCTACTTTACTACCGACAGGACAACTACACTGTAGCTTTACCTGTTGGTGATCTATCTTGGGTGCAGCTGCCCCCTGGTATTGTGGTAGATAATTAATTTTTTGATATAATGAGCTCTCTTCTTCAGCTTGCCTCTGGGTATATAGTGTTCTCATGCAAATATTGGTTAGGCAATACATACAATACATGAAAAAATTATTAATTGTTCTCCAACAAAGTTCGACTACAATAATTCCCTAATTATCTCATGAGTATTTTGTGGCCAATGCTTATTCGAGCCCCGCGTTATTGGGCGCCAATTTAATGAAATTAATAAAAAAATAAATATAAAAATAAAATGAAATGGGAAATGATTTGATTATGTTGGGGGGATTGTAAATGTGGATGGAAATGTTACTTTAAATTGTATTATGTTATTTGCTCTTTCAGTACGAACTTTCTTGTAGAACCCCTTATTTACGTGTGGTAATAAAAATTCATTTAGACAGAATTAAGCACATTTAAAATTACGTGAACTTACTCAACCCTCTCATGCTGATAAATTCATATTAACTGGTTAAGAACATTTAGTTGAAAATTGTATAAATTAAATTTTTTACGTATTTCGGCCTTGGCACACATTTTCTAAATGCAGTGGTTTTTTTTAATATTTACTGAATCCTTTCCCGGCGTTAGCTAAGGAACACAAGACTGTCTCTGTTAGCAGAAAATGGTTAAATATTGCCAAGCCGACCGGAACGTTTAATTATCATTGATAAAACACACATCACTATACGTTTAAGTTATTTGCTTTAGAAATTGAAAGTACCAACAGATTGTTAAACTTCAACGTTAACTATCCGCCTATGAATGCACAAATGTGAAACCAGTAATAAATTCCGCCAGTCTCAGGATCACTGTAAAAGAAAAATATTTTCTTAATTCACTGCTAATTTTATCTGCTCCACATTTACGGGTTTGGTTAATTTTTCTTAGCGGAACAATTTTTTAAATGTGCCACCGCTGCAAATCGTTCGTTCGCGGCACAGCCCAGCAACACCAGCGATAATTGCTAGAAATGCTGAAAATTCTTTAAAGAAATACTGTAGATGACATGGGCTAGCTAATTTTACGTTAGTAATACACAATTTTGATAAATTTTAATGTATTTAGACCACAACAATAATTCAACTTACATTAGTTTGTAATTTCTCCTCTAATGGCGGCTAAATCTAGATACAGACAAAAGAAGTCTACTCATTCATAAAATGCTACGTCACAGGTTCCTCTCTCTCTCAGCTCTCGAGAAAGACGACAAAGAATGCATATTATGTATCCCTATTTATACTATTGCTGCTTGTTAATTTCTCTTTGTAATCTTACAAGATAATTTTCGTCTGTTGCTGTATTTTACAATTTTTTTTATCGCAGATATTAACATATTTCGTAATTACATTATGAGTATTTAAATACTACAATCATAAATACATCGAGAATATTATTACAGAAAATATTACAATAATAACGAATGTCCCTTATACAAAATTAAATAACATTTTTTGTTAAATAATTACAGTACATACGAATTGCTTCAAAGGCGTACATAGTACAATTAATTGTCATTTCATTTTATTAATAGTGTGTGTGCTGCCAGAGAACGTAACAGGTACTACATGAATTATAAGTTCAGCAAGATCTTTACCATACAAGAGCACAAGCAGGATTTACAAAAATGTAGAAAATATAGATCAAGCCAAAGTTGAAGACGATACTTAATGGAGCATTGCGAGAAATTTAATGCGAGGGGAAAGAAACATGTTTTGATAAGTGATAAATGTGGCGTCTAAAACAAAAATTGGTCTTGTGTGGCTTGTTTTACTATACCTCGTTGATACTGATAGCATTCAACATGCAGAACATGATTTCCCTATTTCAGACCATACGATTCTTCCTTCAGACGAAGATTTCGGCCATATAGAAAGATATTTAAGAAGGTACTTGAAGATTCTATATGCTCCACAACAATGGGTAAAAATTATACAAAATCGTCTCAACGAAAGAAGTTCATATTAACGAGAGTGACGCAGGAACATTTCGGAAGTCTGGAGAAAGTCAGGATATATTTTACTTTAAAAACAAAAAAAAAAAAAAGAAAAAAAAGACCAAAAGGAACCTACCCAGTTCAGAGATGCCATTACCCTCTCATATTCAATGGATGACACAGTGAAACTAAACAATAAGTTTCAATACAATGGGCTGGACGAAACAGTAAATTTTTGTCCTAGATATCACGTTGGGTCACCAGCAAAGGCAGTCTTTTCTTTAAAGTGTAATGGACCAAGAAAAGTATATTATTTAAAAATGAGAGTCATCTTATTCTTTAAAGATTACCTCCCAAACATCTTCTTAGAAGAGTATCAAAATAAAGTGAGGTCTGGTCATAAACCGGAAGGAGAGTTAGATGAAGATAACTTGTATTCAATTATAACTGAAGGTATATAAATACAGTAAATCACTATGTACTTCAGCAACAATGTTCACTATATTTTTCCTATCTCTCAATATACGAGGGCTTGAAAAAAGAGTTAGAATGTCTTATGGAACGCAAATTCATGAAACATTATGTAGACTAGGTGCATTTATTATCATTAATTAAGATTCATATTTCTTAGAAGAAACGAATACACACACATCTCTTATACCAGTGTTAACATACTGTCATAAGTGTATTCTTTGTGTTATGGTATAATGTTTTTTTACAGATGTTAAGGCTTATGTGATGTAATACATACAATCATTCACCTGTTAATTTTTTTTTTTTTTTGTGCGAGATAAGCTTTTTCTTGCAGTTGTGTTTACAGCTGATCACAAATGGTTCTATTTTATTAGAAATAACTTTTAATGTTAATAAGGTTATGTGCATAATTGTATTCGAATAGGACAGTTGTGTGTTACGTATCATGATAGAGTACAGTTTTTTTCAGGAAATAATATATTTACTGATGTTAAAAAAAAGCATGATAATCAATATTTCAGATGAATTTTCCCGCAATAAAAACGGTAAGTCGCACAAAAAGGTTACGAAATATTAAAAAAAGGTTCTTCTGATTTGATAAAATGCTTCTCTATATTAAATTATGAACTCTCTGTTTCTTCCAGATGTAATGCACATTTCAGGACAAGGAAAACTCAACTGTCTTGGAGTCTCATGTTTGTGAGTTAACATGCCAACTTTGTATGGTGTGTGGCCACATTGTGTCCCAGCATTTTCCCTATAGTTTTATGTGTTCTTTATACTCTTCCAGTAGCTTGAGAATGTAGAGGACTCGACCCCAATTCCTTCGCCATTTATCTCTCGTTTGCGTACAATACTGCGTGCACCTTCTCTGATCCAGTACTCCATTTATTTCCAACGATTCCGCCACATACAAAACTCCTACCTATGGACTGGACTCAGTATTAACCACAAGCGATTTCCAGGAACACTCAGGTACACAATTGTGTGAATCGAGATTTAGTATAGTTGTTTACGGTTAATTGGTTTGTCATTTGCGATAGACTCCCTCATGACAGCTGTTTCAACCAACTGAAATGTTTTGCCATCGGTCTTTACAGTATACTGCCGAAGATCCAATTTGTCACAATGCAGATACAAGAAATCCAATCCAAGAATTATGTCATAGGCCTCACACCCATGTAGCACCATTTCTACTCATTGTCTGAATTGAACAGTACATAGGCAAAGATCTACGCCCATCGATCAGAACGGAGTGACACTTTATCCCTCACTCGACTTAATCTATACCATGATGGGTTGTAGTGCTTATTTTCCACTGGTATCCGACACATGCACTACTGTGTCCAACAATATCCAGCTATTCCTCTTTCCTACTATTCCTCTGATTGCACAATATACCTCTCCACATGACTTCATAAAATTTAATCTTACTGGGAATGACCTCAGGTTCCTTTTGGCGATTAAAGTGTGCGTCTTTTTCGGTCCTTTACCTATGAAACTGCTGTGACCTCTGCCTCTACTCCCACTGGAGGCTGGTGACATTGCCTCCTTACATGCCTGAGCCATATCGGCTCGTTTTCTGAGCTCTTATATATTTGCTTATTGGCGCAGTCTATTTTCGTTTTACGCCACTAGGCGGCGCTTCAGTCTTCTTGGAGGTGGCTCTTTGGTTAGAGGGTCTTTGAGGCAGGTTGTTGACAGATGATGGGGCAGTGAGAGAGAGACGCATGTGACAAACGGTGAGCTTGCAATTGCTGGGTCTGATCGGTGGTTGCTCGTCCAAGAGAGCGGCTTTTTACACAGGATCATGTTGGTGTGGAGTGGTGGGCTCTACACTGTGCCGCCAGAACGACTATGAGGATTTGCGGCCAACTATCTACTGATGTGAGCATCTGATCACGTTGGTTTTCTCTGGCAACTGCCTGTCCTCCATTATTTTGGAAAAGCTAGTTCTGTTTATGGATTTTGGCACTGCGCTCCAGTGCTGGTGTGGTACCAATTAGTCGGGTTTGAACGATGTTCTCCATCACTCTGTACTCAAGTTACTAAATTCTCCCTCCTCTCTGTGGGAACTCCCTTTATGGATGATACATTTGAGTGTATTAAAACTGTGTTTTCCTTTTTATTGAAATTTCTTCAACATTTTGGTGACGCCGTTATTGCTTCGGTGTGAAATTAGTTTCGTTGTAATATGTTGTAGTGCATCACATATTTTAGTGACGACTGAGGTCGAATATCGAGCCCGACCTTTAACATGGCAAGTTGTTGCTTGCCTGACTTGTGCATCAATTGTAACATTGGGCTTGGTCATGAAATGCAAACACCGGCGACCAACGAATGATGGCTCATTTTCTGTATTCACGTTGGAAGGTCTCAAAAGAAGGAATTTATTGTTTACTGTTGTATATTTTATTACTACCGTGCTTAGGTATTAGTGCTCAAGCATTTCTTGCTCCTTTTCAGCTTAATTAATGAATTTGTTTCTTGGGGGTCTTGTCAACAGTTATATGATTAATCAAATTTATTGTCATGTTTCATCATCACCGTTATACGATTAAACACTTAATCACCTTTGTTTTAATTACAGTCATTGTAACACTAAGATGTTGGTAGGAGTTTGCATTTTGTGCTCTTGTGTCGAGATTTGAGCATTTACTTATTTTGATGACCAGTCTTGTATGAATTATATGTCTGTTTGTTTCCCCTGTGCATCCTGAGTTGTTCGTAACGTTGCAGCCATTGGCCCCAGCGTGTCATCCACCAGCTGCCGATTCATCGGGTGTGGTTACAGTTAGCATCATGCATAAAGGCGGCCCGGTTTTCAACCGTTCCCACATTATTAACTGCTACCAGCCAACAAAGTCCACTCTCTCTCCGAGTGGCTAGGCATGAGTTACAACTAGACGGCGAGAATCTCTATGCTGCACTGTTGCCATATTTCTCGAGAATGCAGTTTCATTCGCAGGGCGACTGAACTATTCATTCAGATGCTGATTTTACTTTCATGCATCACTATAGGTGTATATGTGTATCTGTAAACTTTTGAGTGTGATTTCAAAATGTATATGTCAGATGACGGCTATGAACGTGACGTTCCTCATAAGTAACTTTAATTAAATTACGTGCCTATGGAGTATCGTCTTAGTTGTGCGACTGGGTTCGTGATTTCCTGTCAGAAAAGTCACAATATATAGCAATCGACGGAAGTGTAATAGGCCTTCTGATGTTTCTGACCTAATAAACGATTTAGGAGACAATCAGGGCAGCCATCTTAGACTTTTTGCAGGCGATGTTGCGATTTATCGCCTTATACACTCATTAGTTGACTGAAACAAATTACAAAACGATTTAGGCAAGATATCTGCACGGCGACAAAAGTGGCAACCGATTCTAAATCAGAAGTCATTCACATCAGTACTAAAAGGAAGCCTCCAAATTTCGGTTTGCAGGATAAAACACACAACTCTAAAGGCTGCAAATTCCACTAAATACTTAGGGATAACAATTACGAATAACCTGAAGTGCAATGATCACATGGATAATGTAAAGTGCAAATTAAACCAAAGACTTCGTTTTATTGGTTGAACACTTTGAAAATGCAAAGGTCTACTAAATAAACTATTTACACCCCGCTTTTCCGCCTTCTTCTGGGGTATTGCTGTCCGGTGTCGGATCCACAGCAGATAGAATTGATAGAAAACGTTCAAAGAAGGGCAACTCGTTTTGTATTATCGCGAAATAGGGGAGAGAATACCACGGATGTGACACGCGAAATGGGGTGGCTACCATCAGAACAACGGCTTTTTCGTTGTGGAAGGACCTTCTCATGAAATTTCAGTTTCAGAGTTTCTCCTCAGAGTGTGAAAAGACTTTGTTTTCGCACACCTACATCGGGAGTATTGCTCATCACAAAAAAAATAAGAGAAATCAAAGCTCGCACGGAAAAATTAAAGTGGCCCTGTTTCCCACGCGCTGTTCGAGCATGGAAAAATTAAGAATTAAGAAATAGCTGCCAGGTAGATAATTGTGAGTTACAGAGTAATCATGTAGATGCAGACGCTTCAGAAGAAGACGTGGACGTTGATGTCCCACATTTATAACATTTTCAAATGTTAATCTGAAAGCGAGACTTCTATTTTTGACATTTTGCAGACTCAAGAACGAACTGCAGAAGAACGTGTCGGCAAGAGAGCTGTACAGGGAATAGTAAACGAAAGTGTCATAGCTGTAGAAACCTCAGAAAAATTGGTTTTCGTGTGGCCTGGAAAGCATGGAAATCTAAAGATTCCTGTAACACAAGTAGACGGTTTTGACAACGGTATTATAAAGCGCCCTGTGTTTGAAATGTGTGTGAGAAAGGAATGACTGATACTACAAAAAATTGTTACAATTATTCCTGAGCAAACTGGCTTCAATGGTAGCGCTTTGTCGATGCAAACAAGAGGTGACCCAGACGGGTAACCGATGGCACCACATACCATTACACCGGGTGCTACATCAGTATGGCGATAACAAATACACGCTTCTTATGTGCGTTCACCGCGATGTCGCCAAACACGGATGCGACCATCATGATGCTGTAAACAGAACCTGGATTCATCCGAGAAAATGACATTTTGCAATTCCTGCACCCAGGTTCGTCATTGAGTACACTGTCGCAAGCGCTCCTGTCTGTGATGCAGCGTCAAGGGTAGCCGCAGCCATGGTCTCCGAGCTGATGGTCCATGTTCGTGCAGATGGTTATTGTCTTGCAAAAGTCCCCATCTGTTAACTTAGGGATCGAGACGTGGCTGCACGATCCGTTACAGCCAGGTGGATACGGTGCCTGTCATCTCCACTGCTAGTGATACAAGGCCGTTGGGATCCAGCACTGCGTTCCGTATTACCCTCCTGAACCCACCGATTCCATATTCTGCCAAGAGTCATTGGATCTCGACCAACGCGAGCAGTAATGTCGCGATACGATAAATCGCAATCGCGATAGGCTACAATCCGGCCTTTATCAAAGTCGGAAACGTGATGGTTCGCATTTCTCCTCTTTACACGAGGCATCACAACAACGTTTCACCAGGCAACGCCGGTCAACTGCTGTTTGTGTATGAGAAATCGGTTGGAAACTTTCCTCATGTCAGCACGTTGTAGGTGTCGCCACCGGCGCCAACCTTGTGTCAATGCTCTGAGAATCTAATCATTTGCATTTCACATAATCTTCTTCCTTTCGGTTAAATTTCGCGTCTGTAGCACGTCATCTTCGTGGTTTAGCAATTTTAATGCTGGGTAGTGTACATTACGACTTCTTTGTTTCTGTTGATTATGAATGTGCAGATTATGACATATTCAAGCTGTAATGTTAAACATATTGCCAAAAGAGAAGTTCAGATTTTCCCCACGTGTTGTAAGCTCTGATTACTCGCGAGAAGTGGCGACATGAGTTTGTCAAAAACTCCAACATATCGGCAAGTAAACCCATGTCATTTTGAAGGCATTAATTGGAAAATACCTTAAATTGAAAGGGAGGGTTACCTGTCGTTTCCGACGTTATCGTTCAGCGTACTCTCGACTTATTCACACAAGGTGGTTAACTGTTTGCTTGTTCTATGTATGAAACATACCTTCTCCCACTGATATACCGCACAAATTAGTTTAAACTCATAATGCCTGTTGGTTCCGGAAAATATGATAATATATTGACTAATTTTACAATAGTCTCTTGCACTACTCTTTACTATCAGTAATTCTTTTTTATGCTTACTGATTTACCTTGAACTGCGGTGAAACACACCCACATACGCACTTGATATACATTTAAAACAATTATGTGGAGTAAAAGCAGTTTGAAGTTTATTTTGTACTGTGTTACAGTTTTTACTTATTACATACTCCAAATCGCAATAAACGGCAATTATTGAAACCATATTTCGATTATCTTGTCGTTAGATAATCGTCACTTTGAGAACAATTGTACTTTACGTCGCCACATAGCGGTATCAGCTGTTTCGACATCACACAGACGATTGCTGTGCCGTTGTGGACACAGACTCAAGGCGTGCAGTAAGATTTCTCTCCTGTAGACGACTGATCGAAGTCGATTTTAAAATGTTTTTATTACCTCATAGAGCTGAACGTATAATACGATGAACCGAAGGCAAATAAACCTGCCTGTAGTCGGCTGCAACACATATCACCGACGTGGACTCCGTTCGCCTGCTTTCTGAAGCCATGCAATCGCATACCTCACCCCCTCCACACTTCCATACCGCTCCGCCTCTATGCGCTCAAGCGTCGTCCTACGTGATGAGGGCAATAGGTCACGTCGGCTGTGTACATGCATGCAACATGGTGTTCCGCATATCTTGGCGTAGCCACTGAGGCGGCGGGGAATCCTCGCTTGCTACAGCATCTCTCTCTATAAGTTATGGTCATAATGTTTATGGCATTCGAACGTAAGTTAAAATCAAAGTGTTCTCTATGCTATGACATCCTAGCCAAGCCTTTCCTCCACTGGCCCGGCCTTCTCTTGTCATTGATGCCTTGACGTTTGACTTATTTGAAGATCTTTCTATGTGTAAATTTTAAAATCGTTGTGGCCCTTGTGTTCCAAAATTGTTGGTGCCCAAAGGGCGCATCTGATCTTCAATGATAATTCAGAACCTGTAAATTTTAAATTATTGTCAAATGCTGAACTTGTAAAATTTTGAATATTATTACCTTCCTGCCTGAGAAGTTGCTAATGTCAAAGAACTGCTCCAGTTACGTGAAATACTGGACCAGTAAATTAAAAAAAAAAGGAAATAAAGGGGTTATCCTTCGGTTTCTCAATTGCTAGCGCCAAAAGCGTACTCAGGCTGACACACCAAATTTTCTTTGAATAAGAGGCCCGTTCCTTGTTTGAAGTTTACTATCTAATGAGTGGTTCTCAAATTGTCGTTTTAATTCTTTCTATAATTGTAGAAAAATCACATTTGTGTGGCTGAAATTTTATGGGGGCCTAAAGGGCTCTCGAGTTGCATTAATATGAATGTTGAACTTGTTATTTTAAGGAGGCATTACTTGCTCTGAAAAAAATGTATCTACTGTAAGTTTGATCTCTCTGCTTTGCCGCCCTGAAATCAATCTCAAACAGTTACTATTGATTTACATGTTACTGATGTTTTAAGAATATATTGTTAAATAATGGATTACCAACTACTGTCAATGAAGAAATGACCTTTCGTAGAAACAACCCGCACGTTCCTCTCGCCTGTTAAGTTGTCTATCCTGGGGCGTCCACTGAGACTTTAGTACCCGTTTGTTCACACCTATAACACCTAATATTGGTTGGAAACTCAGTCCGGGTGTCCTGCACAGGGGGTGACTTGTCATTGGAACATGGTCGGTGCCCCACACTACCTAATAGGATCCCAATGTCCTACATTTCACAGAAAGAAAAAAAAATAGAACTGTAATATGCAGTAAATCGCATATCGATCAGGCAACATTGCAGATCATTGTTAAAGAGCTCTCGTATGGTGTGTTACTTAACACGGAATTCGAGTAAACTTTTGAATCTCTTAAGACGTTCAAGAAAATTATGAACACTTATTGAAACATGACACAAGGAATCTTGTTTTATGTTATTCGATAACCCCTCCTGATATTTTAATGTTCTATTGTGTGGGGTCCTGCCAACTCGTCGCTTATAGCGTGCCTAAAGGATGTTGCTTTCTTGGATAGCTATTCAACAATGCACTCAAATCAGATGAACAGTTTTATTACAAAAAAGATGACTGGCAGTACTTAATTTTGAAATTACAACAGTGTCGCAAGCGATGGGCGACATGCAAACAATCAAAGGCCTCTCCTGTAGGCAACTGATACGGATCACACGACACTGCTATCGTAGTGTTGGTCTACAATTGTTCCGGTCTTCTAGCCTCGGTCTGGTTCTGTGCCAATAGCGTGCGGCCGAGGTTGGCGGGAACGGTGCTTACATTTACTTCTTCTAGAGGCCGCTCCTGTCCTGGTGCGCACCATTGGCCGACGTCTCACTGCCTTCTCTGCTCTTGTGTTCATCATCTTCGTTCCGGCGCTTGTGGTTACGCCAGAACATATTGCAACGAAAGATTGGTATTACTGGACAATGACATGTTTCAAGCAAGTTATTTTGAATAGCTCTGCATGCCTTTCAGTAAAATAAACCGTAGTGTCACCCATTAAAATCGTTTTTTTAGTTGTTCCTGACGTAGGTTGCAAACTAGGCAGTGCTGATTATTTCCTTGCAAGTCATTCGAATATGTGCATTATGAGCGTTTCAGTTACGAGGGCGTATTGAAAAGTAATGCCTATGTATGATTTATGTGAAAACTGTTAAAGCTTTTTTAAATAAAACAAACGCTATTAATATTCTACACTCCTAATCTTCATGTCTAGTTATTAATTTCTCAACATAGGCACCCTGTCGATGAAAACATTTCTCCCAAGAAGAGATCAGTTGCTTTATACTGTCACTGTAGAGTATTTGACTTTGTTGACAGACCCACAACCTCACCTCTGCTTGCACAACTTCATCACTTTCAAAGTGAGGTCCTCGAAGGTGTTCTTTAAATTTTGGAAACAGATGAAAATCGGTTGGGGCCAATCCGGGACTATATGGAGAACGATCGATGACAGTGAACCGATGGTGTCGGATTGTTACAGATAAATGAACGCTCGTATTTGTTCGGCCATTGTTCTGGAGCAGTGGGTGATCCATGTGTGCACGATCTTTTCGTATTCTAAACTCGATTACAGCACGCTGTTTCTCAGGCGTCGACATACTTACGTTCCACCATGTTATATGCTAAAGTTAGGAGCCATATAGCGACAGCGGGCTACGACTATCTAGACCTGAAAAATAATGATGTCGAATGTTAATGACCTATGTCTTATTAAAAAATCTTTTTAAATTTGAACATACAAAATTCGAAGATATTACTTCTCAGTACACCCTCGCATAATAGACTCAGTGTTACTGATCGTACCCTTATACTTCCAACAGAATGTGCTTTGAAATAACGTAGTGCTTGTGATATATAACACCATTTCACGATGAAACATTACAAGGATTTATCATATATATTGCCTTAGTGCAGTCAAAATGATCTAAAGCAATTTGTGGAACTATATTCCTTGACCTCACGAGTGGCTCTGAGAAATGAATTCTTATCCAGAGAGAGGAGCTCCGTAGTTTCATATGAACTTCATTTTATTGGTGAATTTGCAATTTGCCATAGCGAGTGCTTGAATTATGGAACAAAAATATTTTGAGGATTAGAATAAATGTAAATGAGACTACAACCTTCTCTGTGTGTTATTACAACGAGTTCTGAGTCCGAGATTACTGTGCAGTAGAAAATTTGAACACGAAATGAGTGGCTCCTAAATGTGTCGTATGATTCACGATATCATTATTATTATATGTTAGACAGGATCGAAAACGTAGGGACCTAGACCCAGTGCATGTCAGGTAGATTCTACGAGGGGCGTTCAGAAAGTAAGCTCCGATCGGTCGCGAAATGGAAACGACTATGAAAATCCGATAAAGCTTTGCACAGATGTGTTGGGTAGTGTCTCTAGTATAACCCCAGTTAGCATCACGTCGCTCTTCTCATTTCTGAGCTCGCAGTGAGTGCGTAATGATGTCAAGAAAATAGTGTCTGCCGCCAAGTACGAGGGCCTGGTGAGAAATTTCGCCTGAAGCTATGCAGCTAACATTACATAACTTTCGTGCTGTTTCTTCTTCAAGACAATGGTCAGCCGCATTCTGCAGGGGCAATGAAGATGCTCCTGCATCGTTTTCAAATGGAAATGTGAGATTACCCACAATACAGTCCGCAATTGTCTCCCCCTGAGTTTCATCTCTGGTCACATGAACCGCTGTCTTTGAAGACAACATTTTGACACAGACAACGAGGTGTAGGCCAGCGTGGAGAATTGGCGGAAAGCACTGGCGGCTTCCTTCTATGATGAGGCTATTGAAAAGTTGGTACAACGCTATGACAAAAGTCTAAGTCAGAACGGCGACTACGTAGAGAAGTAGCTGAAAGGTGTAGCTAATTGTTACAAGTAAAACATTTCTGATGTTCACTGTGGTTTCAATTTGGCAATCAATCGGAGCTTACTTTCTGAACAGGCCTCGTAATTATGACTCATGTGACCACTGCACGTTGCAGTATATATGTAAAATCGTAAGAAATAGCTCGTAAGAAATAACCAGAGTTTGAATAATGCTACAAGTTTTATGAAACTGAAAGATACTGAGTGAGAAATATGTTACATAAAAGGAAACGTGACTGGCACGCTGTAGTCGCCATATAGCACCAAACGTTTTACAAAACGGAAATACTTTCATTAATGCAGAGTAAATAAATTGAAAGTCAGGCGATTTCTAGGGAAATTTCTGAGTGATTTTGAAACACCGTACGTAGTAGCTTCAACTGAAGGTATTCGTACAAGTAACGCAGAGGATGGTGAGAGCCATATTAGTTCCTGTAAGTGTCACTAATGTTGACTTCAGCGACAGTGTCTCGCTTAATATGCGTTGAAGCCTTGCATACAGCAATCATGTTGGAGTCAGAAAGCCAAACTGATGATAAAGCGAAACTGACCAGTTATCTATTTATCAACATTACAGAGTGACCCACCGCCATGATAACTATGGTAAGTCGTTTACAACTAAAAATTAAGCTGTAGAGACAGACTCATCGTCTTTTTCTACAGACTCTCTCAATGCTGAACAACCTATGTGACTGTACATTGTGGGACGAACAGCATCTCACACAGACTCGTCCGTTCACTATCAACGAACTGGTATCAGTCACTGCGAAAGAATGGCAACAGAAAGATGTAAGTAGCAAGGAATCTGTTGGTAAACTTTCCACTTTGTGCTCAGATTCTGCTCTTCCATGTAGACACATCCTTGGGGACAACAGGAAAAAACCCCATGGCATACTTGTTTTCGCGTACCTGCTTCCACACTGGATTCATGTAGTTAATGTCCGCTCACCAGGTAGCCAGGAATCTGATGTCCCGCAATGCAGAACGGAAGTACATGGAGATGCCATTTTCGGGAATTAACCGATCAACAGTGAGCGAAGATGAGTCTCGTAGATAGAGGCAACATTTGAAATCATCTACGCGAATTCAGAAACAAAGATACGTAGCACAAAAAAGAAAAATCCTAGATGTATGTCTCGTAAACCAATACATGTAACATGATGTATAACGAAAAAATGAAACAAAGAAGTGTACCACAGAGAACAGATATCGTAGACATAAATCACATAAACCCAAAACTGTAATCTTATATAACGAGAAAAAGTGAGAACACGCCAATTAAATCCACAAAACAGTAAAATTAACGGGACAGGTGCGGGAAGTAGGGTTATTTTGGCGGGTACAAACTAAAAGTATACAATTACAGACAAACCCACGAAATGAAATACAAACGAAAATATCGTGAAAACATTTCAAGCAAGGTGACAATGCAAGACGACACACTTCCGTTCCTTCCCAGTGGTGGAAAGGCAATAAACCGGTCACTGGTATACCGTTCTTCAGTTGACCTATATAGGTCAATTGAAGAACAGGATACCATGATTACCAATGGTGAAAAATACTTCTAACGCCGCACTCGTATCCTGTTATGCAGCGGATCTATATAGACTCGCTGAAGAACAGGATACCAGTATTATCCAACGTGAAAGAAAACCATCACACCGAACACTGGTACCCTGTTCCCCTTCACCAGTAATGGAGAAAACTAATAACCTAATATTGGTATCCTGTTTTACAGTTTCCCTATTTCGGTGATCTGAAGAACAGGATACCCGTATTAATCACGGTGAAATAAACGATATACAGAACATTAATATAGTTCTTATCATTTCACTTGTGTAGGTCTAACTAAGAAAATGTCCCACTACTACCCAAAATGAAAATACTAGCAAACCAGGTATTAATATCTCTTTCTTCAATTGACAGCAGTGTTACGTGCGGCAAAAAAACCAACAAACCAGGTACTGATATTCTGTTCTTCAGATGACCTACAAGGGTGAAACGATGTTAACAAGAGAGATAACACAGCGAAAACCACAAGACGTCGTTCATAGTGTCACTAACATCGATTTAACTACATAGAACAAACAAACAAAAGGGAACCACAATCGCTACAGCCACAGAACGAAGAAATAGACATACGTGCCCACAGGACACGACTCTCACCTACATAGGAATAGCATACAAACGAAAACCAACAAACTCACTAATAAAATTATAATATGTAACATTAATATCACCAAAAAGTCTCCCATAAGTCCAACCCCTCGTCCAAGCCGTGGGAGATGGGCAACGGCACAAAGTAGGGGACTGCCTATATGGGCGATGTACAGCGGGGACTTCGTGTGCCCCAGGACCGCTACGGTAGCTGGGAAGGCCCTATGGGAACCCTGAAACGTGACGGCTAACGGGGCTCTGGTGAAGCTACGATAGGCCTAGCAAGCCAGTAGTGGATAAATCAACTGCTTTTAAAAAGCGAACATGCCTCGGATCACGGAACGGATTTAAAGGAAACCGACCAAGCAATGGAAAAGGATTACGAGATGGTTTACGACTGGGCACCTTAAACGTAAGGACTCTAACTGGGAAGTTAGAAGAAATTGTAGAAATGATGGAAAGGAGGAAATTGGACATCTTGGGACTTGCTGAGACTAGGTGGAGAGGAGTTGGTGAAAAACCACTAAGTAAAGGATGTAAACTGTACTGGATAGGGAATGAGAGGGGAAGAAATGGAGTGGCAATAGTAGTCAGAGAGGGTCTGCAGGAGGAGGTGGAAGGTATCAATGATCGAATGATAAAAGCCAGAGTACGAGTGAAAGGAAAAAGCAATGAAATCATCCAAGCATATGCCCCACAGGTGGGGTGTACAAAAAAGGAGAAGGAGGAATTTGAAGATGACATGCAAAAGCAGCTAAATGGAGGTAATCAGATTATAATAGGGGACCTCAATGCACATGTTGGCACAGACAGGAAAGGATTCGAGGAGATAATGGGACCAGAGGGCTGGGGGAACCGAAATAGAGAAGGAAAATTGTTGCTGGAATTCTGCAAAAGGAATGGGCTGGCGATCGCAAATTCCTGGTACAAGAAGAGAAGTAGCCACAAAATAACTTGGTACAGTGGAGACTGGTCCCAAACTTCAGTAGTAGACTATGTACTAGTGGATAGGCAGATGATGAGCAGCCTCACAGATGTTAAGGTCATTCCATCTGAGGCCTTAGACAGTGATCATCGGCTGTTGGTAGCCACCCTGAGAGAGAAAAAAGATAGGAGGGCAACAGATATACAGGAGAAAAGGTTGAAGACATGGATGCTGAAAGAGGATGAACGGAGGACCCAGTACCAGACACTGATCAGGAAGAAGCTACCAAAGGAAGATCAGAGAACAGTGGAAGAAGAATGGGGAGATTTTAAGAGGGCTCTAGTTGAGGCAGCTGAGACTGTGTGCGGAAGGACTAGCACAAAGAGGAGAAGTAAGGAAACCCCATGGTGGAACAACATATGTAAAGAGGCAGTACTTCGAAAGAACAAAGCCTTCAGAGAATGGTCCAGACCCGAACAGAGGAAGCTATGGTAAAATATAAGGAAAGCAAGAAAGCGGCACAGACCATAGTAAGGGCGGAGAAGAAGAAGTGGATGGAAAAATGGACAAGAATGTTAGAAGAGGACAGTGAAGGGAACAAAAAAGTAGTTTACACCATGGTAACAAATAAGAGGAACGACAGAAGCGAGTGCCTGAGGATCATGGATAATAATGGAAGAGTTGTGGAGGAAATGCATGACCTCAAAAGATTTGGAAGGAGTACTTTGAAGATCTGTTGAATGCCGCCAAGCGGGTAACTAACAGCGATGGAGAGCCTAAGGCAGCAGACGATTATAATAGTGGGGAAATTGATGATCTAACTTGGAATGAAGTGGAAGAAGCCATAAAGAGGATGAAAGGGGGCAAGGCACCAGGTTGGGACGAAGTAACAGTGGATATGATACGAGCAGCAGGAGAAGTAGGAACCCAGTGGCTATACAGAGTGCTGAGGGTGGTGTGGAAGGAGAACAGAATTCCTGAGGATTGGAAGAAAGGAATTATAGTCCTGATCTTCAAGAAAGGGGATAAAAGGAGATGTGAGAACTACAGAGGAATCACCCTGCTATGCCACTGTGGAAAAATCTATGAAAAGATCCTGGAGAAGAGAATAAGAAGCAGTATTGAAAGTTGACTGCAAGAGGAGCAGTATGGTTTCAGACCGGGAAGATCAACAACGGACCTCATGTTTGCGGTAAGGCAACTGCAGGAAACGCACTATGAGTACGGGAAGGACTTAATCATGGCCTTTTTAGATATTGAGAAGGCGTATGACAGTATCTGTAGGGACAAGCTCTGGGATGTGCTGAACGCAAAAGGGATAGATGAAGAGATAACACGAAAAGTCAGAAAAATGTATGAGGGAAGTGAGAGTTGTGTGAAAGTGGGGAGGGAACGTACTGCATGGTTCAAGCTGGAAAATGGGCTGCGACAGGGAAGTGCACTTTCGCCTTTATTGTTTATTATTGTTATGGATGAAATCCTACAGCAAGTATCAGATGCAATTGGAGATCATAAAATGAAAGTAGTGCTTTTTGCCGATGACCTGATGTTATGGGGAAATTGCGAGAAGGAGGTGCAAGAGCAGTTAGATGTATGGGAGGCAACGGCAGCACAATATGGAATGCATTTATCTGCAAAGAAAAGTGAAATAATTGTCACAACAAGGAAGAAGAATAGGCCAATTGTGGATATAACTTGTGGAGGGGAAAACTACAAGTGGTAGAGAACTTCAAGTACCTGGGAAGCATGATTGAAAGTAAGGGGGGAAACGCAATGGAAATAAATGAAAGGTGCAGAAAAGCAGGGCAGTTCTACAAAAGCATTAGGGGGCTTATTTGGAGCAAGGAGGTGCCACAGAAATCCAAGGGAATTATATACCGAACCTACTTTGTCCCCATATTGGCATACGAAAGTGAGACATGGGTAATGCACAAAAGCGACAAAATTAGAATACAGGCTAGTAAAATGAAGTTCCAGAGGAGCAGGTTGAGTGTAACAAGACGAGACAGATTGCGAAATGTGTATGTGAGGGAAAGACTAAAGGAGGAACCAGTACAGGACAGGATAGAAAAATCAAGACTGCAGTGGTATGGACACATGAAGAGAATGGATGAGGGAAGAATTCCAAAGAGGATGTTTGATCTGCAACTGGAGGGGAAGAGGCCCAGAGGAAGACCAAGAGATAGATGGGTGAAGGGAGTGAAGGAATGTGTGACGAGAAGAGGAGAGAACTGGACGAAGGTGGAAGAGGGGGAATGGTGGAAAGACAGAACACGATGGAGAGGCTTGTGTTCCCGACAGACCCAGCCAGTGGCTGGAAACTGTCCAAGATGATGATGATGATGATGAATATCACCAAAAAGTATTATAAATATTCAAAAATACTTTTATAGGAAAATAAAACGAAAGCTCACTGGACAGTCTCATCAAGAAAATGCTTACGTTGACCATCAAATTACGTACTCAGAGACATACAAACACAAAGATGTACACAAACATACAAACGCACACAAAAAATACATGGCGGAAACACACATACCAACAAACACAGGCGCACAACCACCAAAACAAAATGAAAAAATATCTCGAACCTTACCAGCCAAGTGTATATACCTTCACCCACGTCCGCTATCCCTGTTCCCAACCTACACCACTTCCCAAGAAAAGAAAAAACACAAAATAACGAAAACCAATGACACACATGAAACTATCAAATCATGAAAGTGCAACAGATATTACGGCAAACCTCTTAGCAACATGTTCTTGGCGAACACAATTTTGGAACTGTCTGATCCTTCAACAGCTTCGCTTTCCCCCGCCCCCCCTCAGCCCCCCCCCCCCCACCCGTTCCACCCATGGTCCCACTGCAAGCTCACCCCTATTACACTCGGTTTTTCCGAAAGTTTACTCGTCAATTTTTATGACAGAGACACTCGGTTTTTCCGAAAGATGACTTGTCAATTTTTACGACAGAGATCCTCCCCCCCCCACCCCTCCCCAAAGACCCCTATATTCTAAATGCTCCCCACAAAATTCACGACAAAATGAATACAAATCTGTTACAGTACGCTCACTTTAACGACGCTCACGAACAGACAACCATAAGGCTTAACGTATACACAAATAATATGTGATCATCATAACGGCTTTGAAGACCAGCTTAGACTTTTGGAACCACGTTCGTCATGTAATTGAGCGCCACAGTTCGTCCCGGCTACACCTCCAAAGATATAAATTAGTAATACGGTGCCGTGACACACTCGTAAATTTCATATTTTGCTCGTACTCACAGCAGCGAACAAACTTACAATTTAAACTAAATAACTGTAGAAATTTAATTATTGTAACATGTCCACACCCAAAGCAACAGACAAGTTAACCTTATTCATTTCCGCAGAGAAATCCATACCTAGAAACGAATAGCATGTATAGTAATATTACGCAAAATATAGAATAATATTTCGAATGAGAACTTATGAGACTACAAACACTCACTATCGATTCAAGCGTCGGCATATAAAACCTAAAACGTACTCAAAATCCTAAATTTTATACAACATTCATTTATTTTTATTTACGCTTCGTTGTCAAAGATCACGTATATATTACATATATATTATCTTTGGCTTAGATGTGACGTCATTGTTCAAAACCAACGAGTTGTATCTCATTATTCAGTACACCCGAATCAGAAGTCTTGGGATGCCGTAGAGCAGAAGCCAGTTTTGCGGATGAAACCAATCAACAATGAGCAAAGATGAGTTTCGTAAACGACTTGATGCACTCATTGGTAGCGCGGGAAGCAGTTCAACATCTAAGACAGACGAGGGCGACGGGAATAAAAAGCTTTACAACGAATCCGTTTGGGGAAATAAACCACCATCGATGAGCAAAGGGGAATTCCATCAACGCCTGACGTTCCTCATTCACAAGTCAATAGGAACGTCAACTTCTAAGACTGACGAGGGCGAGGAAAATAGAGGGCACACGTGGGAATCCGAGATAGGTGAGCTACCGAAGACTACGAAGAAAGACGATTTCCGCAAACGGCTGTCACACGTGTGGCGTGAAGGTCAACTGGTTCCCACAGACAGATGTAGCGGAGTCAAAGAGCGAAAGCCAGAAGCCAAGCAGGCCGCTCAAAAAGTAAACACATCTTACACCGTGATCAGTAACGCCGAGGAGATAAAGATGCCAAATATTGACAGTGGAGACCAGCATCGTGAAGACAGCATCTTCGATGGTCTTTTACGGTGGTGCCTCAGAGGATTCTTCCGATGTAGAATGCAACATCATTTCAAGGTATGACATGACTTTTAATTAATTAACAGTTTCAGTTTCTTCCTACTCAATTACGGTAGTGATAGATAGTGTTAGACCTAGTGGATCTGCTTAACTGGTACAGATCCCAGTGGGTGTAGGTCCAATTTCGTATTTATTGTTAGTCCATAACAGCAGCAGTGACAATTAAATAGGTGATTTATTGTTTATTGTTACATAAGTTTGTATTCAATGGCGCGGATCAAAGTGTCACAGCTAGAGACAGTAACGGTAATACTACCGTAGAACGATATCGATTTATGAATGAAATACATTACTTCGCTGTTAATTTTTGTGTTTTTTTTCTTATGAAGTGGAACATGTTAACCAACTGCCCACTGGAACTGAACTTAGTTAATAGAGTTCATCCGTCAAATGAGTAAGGTTTTGTCATCCCTTGTCTATGATAATTTGATGCATAAGTATGGCACGCATTAGATTATGTAGTGCTCTGCAAAAGAACCATGTTCCTTCCTATTACGGCATTCCGTTTAGAACTACATTGCGTGTGTTATCACACACAATAGTTAACGTTTTCAATCGTTTGCACTATGTTACTTAATTGAGACGCCTCTGAAATCAACTTTAGCTAGTCGTTTCTACTCTGTAATGTTATGTTTTGCTCCGTCATATGACGAACACAGTTTTTCATGTTGATTTTCGTCTATAGTTACGGGTCTGAAGAGTTCCACAATGTCAGTAACTGTTCACTTTCAATTGAAAGATTATGTGCGTGAGTTAATTATCACTGAATTGTACTGTACCATGCTCCTCTTTGGGGAGTGTGTTTGTATACAAATTAACTCTAGTAAACCAAATATTACTGATGACGTGTGTCTGCGAGCAACACGAAAATTTGCAAGTCGACTTTGTTCTACGCAAAACCTCTTTAATTCTGTCACCTGTCTCAGAAGAGCCTTTCAGTAACCAACTTCTCGAGTGAAAGAAAAGAAAAAAAAAACGTATTTTCTGTAGCCCATTTCGTAATCAGATTCGAAACCACAGCCAGTGGAGTCGACTTTCTCCTTCTGAAGAATCCAGTCGACGGCACAAAGCACCTGCAGGATTACATTTCCAAGAGTATCGACGTCAAACAGATAATGTGACGTTTTAAGATCTACGTTAATGCTGAGATATTTCTATGCCGACTGAACTTTTACCGCAACATTCAAATCATCTTACAAGGCTACAAGTTCCTTACAAAAAGTCTGAAGACAGAGAGCAATTATCCATGACTGTTCCGCAGCGACATTTCGAAGCAGTACATTCTTTAGTCGGATACTGGAAGAAAACTGTTGCAGTTCGTATATTTTTATATACCGATAAACAAATTATAGGATTTCGACCAAATATATAAATATTGGCGAAATTCTATAATTTACATATATTTAAATTCTACATTTTCTGAGGCTCTTCAGAATCACGGAATATGTTTTTACTCGTGCAGCAACGTCTAATGAGTTCTACAGTACGAAGGCTACGGCTGCTAACTTCAGCCAACTGTGTTATGACCTGTTATTATGGTGCTCTAGTAACATGCCGATAATCACGGTCTTCTTTGTCTGCAGGTGCTCCGATAGAGGGAGCGACCCAGAATGGAGGATCTACAGCATCTTTGGTGAACTAACGGCTGCCGCCGAAGACTGTGGGAATCTGTGGGCGTCCATCTGTGTGTATTAGCTGAGCTCTAACCGTCTCTGTCGTCGCTACAGAGAGGCAGTAAACTGCATAAATGTGGATTTTTTTGTATTAATTTGAGTTGTAAACTTGTGCTCCGGTTTAATATCGTGGACGGCAATTTCCATACCAGTTCCAGGAGCTGATACGATTTTCCGAGTCAGTTCACAGTTTACACCGATATGAATTGACTGTGTGATTGGTCAGAAATTTTTGCTACAAATTGCAGATGTGAACTTGCGCTCCTTTATAATTCCGTGAGCACAACACTTCAGAGTCTCTACTGAGAGATGAAATAACTCTATTTCATTTCTTGAATTTATTTGCTCGCTGTTTTTCTTATGATTTTTGTTACCATTAAGTGTTGGCTCTTCAGGAGGCAGTTCATTTTAGTTGAACACTGTAGGACAAAATGATACTATAGCAAAGAGTCCTTAGATAAACATGTGTTTAATCTTCTGATATTACAATGATTGTGCGTTTGAAACACAAGGTATTTAAATCTTGAAACATTTGTTTCAAAACTCACACTTAGACACAAAATACCATGCTCAAAATTTCTCACGATTTATTTTACTGTAATTACTATTATATTTGATATTACGGTTGTTATTGTACTCCACATATGACATTCTGACAACCTCAGTCCCGAATCAAGTTAATTCCCTGTGGAAAAATTTAAGTGAATTCGTTTACTAGTTCTCTTTGTAAAACAATGTTAATGAACCTCTAATACGTAAAGTGAGGTACAAACAGTATGCAAATAAACTGCAGGCAAACGATTACACAGGGATCGACTGCCACCAGTATTGACTCTGAAAGTGTTCAGTGCAGTCAGGCTAGAAATTAAAGGTTTACAAAACTGTGGAAGGGAAAAGATTCACAAGTTTTGATTTTAAATTATTAATGATGCCTACAGTTGTGTATAGCAGTTCCACTGGATCTACCACAAATACAACAGACTGTCGTATTTTGTTACACTCATAACTAAAATAAATGTCTGTGAAAGCTTAGTTATCCTTGACTCCATTGTAAAAAATTGATATTCTAATAACAAACATTGTAAGGTAGAGTGTTTTGCTCACTACGCCGGTTTAATTACGTGAGTTATGATTTTGAATCCGAGAAGTGTTTTCGAAATAGCTTACATGGGGCACAGTGATTTTTGAAGCTGAAGCACTATGAGAACACCACATGAGCTGACATAAAAGACAAGCTGTTTGTGTTAAAAAGACAACAACTTGAAATAATTTGCTCAATGTATAATTTTCCCAATACATTTAAATGATCTAATTAACTAACGGAACAGGAACGTTTTAGTAATTTTAGGTAGTCTCATTTTCCTGTAAACGTCAAAAGTCTATGCACATGATTACCTTTGAAAGCTAAATAAAACTATCATTTTAACTAGTCAGAATTATGTCACTGGTCTGATGTAAATCACAAAAAAATTTTGGTACACGTAATACATAAACACACTATAATACCGAGAATATAACTAATATTTAGAATACATATCTATTAGTATTACATAAAATAATAAAGGTTTCTAGCTTTAAGAAATCAGCCAGAATCACAGAGGGATTCAAGACACTTGAGTTATTAGAGTATCGTATTGGTGTAGCAGGAGCTACTTTATCAAATAAACGACTGAGTCCGAATAAAGTATTCAAGTACGGAAACTCTGCACACTACAGAAGAATGACGTGAAATACCATCATCACACGGCGTTCTCTGAACTTATCTAAAGGTATACTTTCATCTAGTAAAATTATTTGTCAGTCACCACTGTTGTGAAAATATTTAGCAGTCGCCTCCACTCAACAGACAGATAGCTGAACAAAAGTTTCATTTGTACTGTTAAATATGCATAGCTGTGAAAATGTAATATTTCTCGACAATATTGTAGTTTGTTACTACACTTACCAAACGAAATGCCAATCGAGTCCAATCCGAAAAATGACTGACATGAAATGATGCAATTTCAAACAGTCCTATGAACTTCAGAACAGTGCACATACTTTCGGGTTTCCAGCCAGTGAGTTTGTCGAAACGGACCTCGTTGGAATAATCGTCACTCACATCATCTTCCGGAGCACATGAGAATGTCGAACCATTTCAGCTTACTCACCCGTCTGGAAAACCGAAATTTTTCCTGGAAATTTAACTAGGTGTAGTAAAGAGGAACTAGTGCATCAGAATCAGTTGTCGTGCAACAGTTTTCAACGCGACTTCGACCGCTAGAAATGTAGTCCCATAAAGGAGGCTCGAAAAATGCAATTGGCATGTTGCGGCATGCTTGGATAAGCAACTGATGAGCATTCCAATGCATCACACGCAGTGGGTGATAGTAACGACATCTACGATCTGCATGTAGAGAACGATAAAGCAAAGTCTATGTCATCGTGAAATTATATACGAATGTGTTCCAAAAATGGGAAAAGTCTCTGTTGCTAGTTTTTCTTTTAAATAATGACGCATTTAGTGCTGTCAGCGCATCTTCAGACTCTGCAAATAGCAATAACAACTTTGTACAGAACAGTTTATTCTCAAACCGATCTAGCACAGAACAATGGGATAGCTAAGCTACAATGGGAAGTAAAGTGATTCACTTGCCTCGAACAGTGGAGACCGCATTAGTCATATTTAAAAACCACTAGTATGATGACGTTAAAGCGAAGACTGCAGTCGTCCAATGCGAACATAGCAAAGCCTGAAATGCCAAGTGAAACAAAAAATTTTATGATTCCATGACGTCAGCTTTGTCAAAATTTAGGTAGATTGATGTCTTCGTTTTCGTGACCGTTGGAACTGCTTTTCATTTTTGCTGCCTTTGTCTCTCACCACCGTGGTTTCGTGTTCGTTTCTCCCATTACCCCAAAATTTTTAAGCCTTTTCTCAACATTTTCTTCCCCCCCCCCCCTGCCCCCTCTCCATCCATATGTTTACCGTCTCCTGCACTACACCCTTCCCCTCCCCTCTTCTTCTCATCCTCCTTACTCATTTAGACTGACATTTTGATGGATCGTAATAGTTAGCATTCACTGAAATAGTTACTTCTTATGTCATCACTAGTAGGTCTGTTGTTACTTTTTAACATTGTTGTATTCTTTTCCTTGGTTTTAATTGGCTTTGTTCAGCATTTACTTTATTACAATCCTTTCTTACTATCAGCGCCACTACTCTGCGCTTCCACTATATTCCGTTGTCAAGTCAATCTGTAGTGTGACCCCCTTGCTTCAACATATACGTTGTGTAGATCAGTATTTGTTAAAAGTGGAGTGGAGTAATGCGCGTATAAGAACGTGGTTCGCCTCTCGTCTCATGTAAGCAGGAGAAACGCCTAGCAGTTTACCACTATGATAACGTATCTTTGCCATGCTTTGGTAACTTCCCTTTTGGTTCCTCATCCTGCGGAAACGCAGATTTAATTTCTTATTAATGCTGCCATTTTACGTTTTTAACTTTGTGGTTACCACTTGCCATTTCAAGCTTTCTTGTGGTCATATTTGAGGACAGAGCTTTTACGCTATCATATGAATAGCTTTGAAATATGACTAATGTGGTCTCGCCTGTTCAAGAATTAGTGAATGACTTTACTTCACACCTTTAGCTTAGCAATCCTACTGATCGGTGCTAGACAGGTTACTATTATTCCTCTTGGGGTTGAAGCTCTTTTGTCCGTTTTGCTTTAACAATACACATGTACGTATTTAGATGGGGTCCATCTTTATCAAAACACGATTGTATTGAAACAAGGACAGTGGCAGCTCATTATATAGAATTTCACAGTGAAGAAAATGAGGAAAGAAGAAAACATGACAAACTTAAAAAAAAACCAGTCACTGTAAAAACATAATACATCAGAAAAACCACACCATGTGGAAAAAGCCGTAAAAAAGCCTACTGACGATGCTGTAACTGCAGTGAAATATGTTTGGGATGAAAAAACTGTGTTTCGCTAAAGGATTACCCCATCCAAATACACATGTATTATTATTCCTAACTACAGATAATCAGAAGATGTAATGACCGCACAAAACGCGTCTTTGTTAATACAACTTTGCAACAAGGACTGTTTTCTACATCTACATCTACATCTACGTGATTACTCTGCTATTCACAATAAAGTGCCTGGCAGAGGGTCCAATGAACCACCTTCAAGCTGTCTCTCTACCGTTCCAATCACGAACGGCACGCGCGAAAAACGAGCACTTAAATTTTTCTGTGCGAGTCCTGATTTCTCTTATTTTATCGTGATGATCATTTCTCCCTATGTAGGTGGGTGCCAACAAAATGTTTTCGCAACCGTAGTAGAAAACTGCTGATTGAAATATCATGAGAATATCCCGTCGCAACGAGAAACGCCTTTGTTTTAATGACTGCCGCTCCAATTCACGTATCATGTGTGTGACACTATCTCCCTTATTTCGCTATAATGCAAAAGAGATTCCCTTGTTTGTACTTTTTCGATGTCATGCGTCAGTGCCATCTGATGCTGATCCCACACCGTATAGCAATACTCCAGAATAGGGCGGACAAGCGTGGTGTAAGCGGACTATTTAGTAGACCTGTTGCACCTTCTAAGTGTTCTGCCAGTGAATGGCAGTCTTCGGTTTGCTCTACGCACAATATTATCTATGTGATCGTTCCAATTTAGGTTATTTGTAATTGTAATCCCTAAGTATTTAGGTGAATTTACAGCCTTCACATTTGTGTGACTTATCGCGTAATCGAAATTTAGCTGATTTCTTTTAGTACTCATGTGAATAACTTCACACTTTTCCTAATTCAGGGTCAATTGCCACTTATGGCACCGTGCAGATATCTTATCTAAATCATTTTGCAAGTTGTTTTGATCATATGATGACTTTAAAAGACGGTAAATGACAGAATCTGCAAACAATCTAAGACGGCTATTCAAATTGTTCACGTCGTTAACATAGATCAGGAACAATAGAGGGCCTATAACACTTCCTTGGGGAACGCCGGATATTACTTCTGTTTTACTCGATGACTTACCGTCTATAACCACAAACTGTGATCTTTCTGATAGGAAATCACGAATCCAGTCGCACAACTGAGGCGATTTTCTAACATTAAACCGCTGCTTTTGCATCATGCCAAAATGGAGTAGAGTTATGTATATGTACAAACTGGTTCGTTTATGGCGAAACAGAGTTCGACAATGAAGAGCGAGAGACCTGTGCAGACTGCGGTTTTGCGATACCCAACATTGCTGCTTGCGGTGGTCTGGACCCTACGACTGTCATACGAATATGGAATGCTATGCAGGATGCTCAAGGCTATGCAAGGTCGCAAGGGCATCAACCGAGACAAAAGTCACATTAATTAATCAGTGTACACGTACTGAATCAGATTCTTTCCAAGACAGTGCGAAACGTATAGAGCGCTTCAGAAAGTCACACAGCAACTCTTGTTGGGGCTTCCCATGACGTGACACCACACAGTGGAGTGCCAGCTGTGTCACGACCAACGATAACACTGTACCCTGAATTGGAACATGAACGGCATTGTCATAAGCTTACCCATGAACGGAGGCTCCTTGGAAACGTTTGCAGATTGAATTCGTCATCGTAGTAAAGGCCCAAGATCTTACACGATAGTATTCGATGCCATACGGTTCGCGTAGCCAGTAATTTGGACAATTGTTACATTAGTGAAGTATTAAGGCCTTTGGCTATTCTTCGACGTCCACATAACGTTGTCTTTCAACGGAATAACGTAATACCAACCTTCTGCCCCTAGAAAACTGAACTGCAGCCAACTGTCAAAACAAAAGTAATACACCTGGAAAGATGACGTCGATTTTGATCCGATTACGGCATGTACCACCAGCGGGTTAATGAATGTACTGATAATTGTTTCAACGTCGTCCGCCAAGAGACGTCGTAGTCACATAGCTACCAGAGCGCCATCTGTGCCTACCATTTGATAGGGAATGCTCACAGGCAGAAGCCTCAGTGAGGTGCAAACGTGTGAAGCAAGCAGGCATCAATGCCACGGAGGCGCCCCTGTTTCCTACAGCCAACTAAGCGAGCTTGAAAGTGGTCAACCTGTGGCTTACCGAGTGACGGGATGGTCCTTTAGGAGAACTGCCACACAAGTTGGAAGGTGCTGCTTCAGCTGCGCTACTATACTGGTATCAGTGGTCATGCGAACATTCTCGCACCCGTAGCCGAGGCTCTGGAATCCACGAGCAAAGAACCCCGGCATGATGGTCGTATTGTAAGGATAGCAGTGGCAGATCACACAGTTACCACAGCACAGATATGAGAGCTTGTGATCCCGAACTTGTCAACACTAACTGTTGCGAATCAGTTATTAGAAGTGGGACTACAGGCATATACACAGCTAGTCCGTCTTCCATTCATGCCACAGCATCGACGTGCACGGCTCAACTGGTGCCTTCAACGGATCACTAGAAAGCAGCCATGGCGTACCGTGGTCTTCAGCGATGAAAGGAGATTTTGCCTCCACACAAGTGATGGTCGTTTGTGTGTCCGACGTAGACGTGGTGAGTGCTATCTAGTAGAGTGCATGCGTCCAAGACATTGTGGCCTCTCCTCTGGCACATTTTCGGCTGCAGTAAACTACAACTCTCGTTCACCTTTGGTGTTTCTGGACGCTAATCAACGCTCGGTAAGTGCAGAATGTTGTTAGATCCGATACTTTGCTGTTCTTGCAAAAGGAAGGTTTATGTGTTGCTCCAACAGTTTAATGCACGACCACACACTGCCCATGAAACTCAATGTGCTCTGCCAGTCCTGCAGCATCCTCCCTGGCCAGCACAATGTCCGGAATTGCCTACAATCGAGCATGTGGGGGACATGAAGGGACGAGAAGTGAGTCATGCCAGCCGTCAGCAACAACTCTTACAGATCTACGCCAACAGGTCGAGCAGACGTAGCATAACGTATCGCAGAATAGTATTCGCTACCTGTACGATCGACAGCGTCAGATTTATAATAGTGCACGTGTTTTAAATCGCAACGGTAACTGCGGTGTGTGCTGAAAAGTAAATCCACCGAATTTTTTTATGAGAAAACTGAGAGCTTTTTTAAAAAAAGAATTGTTATTAACATTCTACATCTTTGTTCTTCATGTCTACATATTTGCAGCCCAGTGCCATTAGAGGGCTCCAAATTAAAGCGTGAAAGATAGTGTGCAAAGTAACTATATTGGTGAGTAAGAAACAGGGTGCTGTAATCGTGTTTCGAATTCGAAAAGTTCGCCCAGATTTGGCGCACCCTGACCCTCAGCATAATACCACACACGATCGCTGCGGCATTTGCAACAGTCCAACACCTTGTATTTACTGTCGTCCAATATCTTCCATACGGTCCCGACTTGGCCCCATGCGATTTTTCTCTCTTCGCAAAACTTAAAAGTACACCTTCGACGAATCCACATCGATGTTGCTGAAGCGGTGCAGGCCGAGCTGAGGTTGTGGCTCCGTCAACAAAGTGAAACATTCTACAGTTATGGTGTAAACAGACTTGTCTCTCTTTGGGAAAACGTGTTCGTTGCCAGGATGACTGTGTTGAAAAATAAATATGTGCACATGTTAAATGAAGATCTGATCTATTAATAATATTTGTTTTATTTAAAATGCTTTCAGGTTTTTCGCAAAGAAGTTCGGAGGCCTTATATTTGAGCACGCCAGCAGTACCAGCACCAGTGAACGTGACAACGAGTGACCAATTTGGTGAGAAGCACAGGGGTGTGGGACGAGGTACTTGTGTGTGTGTGTGTGTGTGTGTGTGTGTGTGTGTGTGTGTGTCTGCTGCGGATAAGCTCAAAAAATACCTGCAGTGTAACCGTATGAGCGTCGAGACTGGCAGTAATTGAAAGCATGAATTCATGGTTACGAAAACGTCTGACATGTACCGAGCTGGACTAGGAAACAATGTGACACTGCTACGAGGACAGGCGCTAGCAGCTGTTGTTTATATTAAATTTTGTGGTTTTATTATTGTGATTCTAAGAAATTATATCTTAAAAACTTTAATATGAGACCAGTATTTTGTAAAAATGAGTTATTGTTTTAAGTTTCATCACCAGTTTTCAAAAATTGAAACTTCACAATTTAATAGCTGGAGCCGTGGGGGTGCGGGGTTGGGGGTGGGAAGGGGGGGGGGCGTGGAGGTTTCGAGACATGCGATCCAGCACCTGAGACTTAGAAATTAAACACTGAGCTTTGAATACTGGGTGTTTTCGAACTGGAAATTGTAGCAATCAGGGAGGGACACATTCTTTTTCACGACTGCACAATTAAGAGACCTCTTCATTCAGAAAATTAAGATTGTTAAGTTAATACTGCTCCTTGGTATTAATTCCAGTTTCAGGAGGAACTGTACTTAATGCTTACTTGTATTACTGCTGAAATTTTCTGACGCAGTCTCCTGGATCACTTGGAGTTTCTCCACATTCGTTCAGACAGGGTCAACCATCTGTTCCTAGAATTTTCGTAGAACAATTAATTTTACCTTCATAGCTCCAGAGGGGTCAGCACGCATACTAATATGGCACTCCCTATGGAGAGTGGATGGTAGTGGTCGTACTGCCGTTTAACATAAGAAATCGCAGACGTAAAATGATTCCTAAGAGGAGTGTGGCCTTGTTTGCAAGGTCTAATTATCCACCCACTGTTTATCGATCTGCACTATCTATGAATAACCGAATTATCTAGGACACATGAGGTTCGATTGACACCATTAGAACATTGACTGTCTCTCTCTACGTCCGAACAGGTCTCGGATGGCCCAACGGTACCAAACGACCGACATTTCATTCTCAGCCGAAGGCGTCATTGGATGCAGATGTGGACATGGGTGCCGGCCGGAGTAGCCGTGCGGTTCTAGGCGCTTCAGTCTGGAACAGCGCGACCGCTGCCGTCTTAGGTTCGAATCCTGCCTCGGGCATGGATGTGAGTGATGTCCTTAGGTTAGTTAGGTTTAAGTAGTTCTAAGTTCTAGGGAACTGATGACCTCAGCTGTTAAGTCCCATAGTGCTCAGAACCATTTGAACCATTGTTTTTGCACATCTACATCTACATCTACATCTACATCTACATCTACATCTACATCTACATCCATACTCCGCAAGCCACCTGACAGTGGGTGGCGGAGGCTACTTTGAGTACCTCTATCGGTTCTCTCTCGGTAGCTGTCAGCTTTCGTAACCGAAACCGTTGGTTTTCAATCAAGTAGCTACTAAGTTAGCCTAACAAGGGCTGAGTGCACCCCGCTTGTCAACAGCGCTCGGCAGGCATGAACGGTCAGCCATCCAAGTAGTAGCCAGTCCCGACAGCGCTTAACTTCAGTGACCTAACGGGAACCGGTGTTATTACCGAGACAAGGCCGTTGGCAGAACTCGAACGTAGTTTTGGGAATAATAAACAAAATACATAGATGGGCCAAAACATTATGACCACCTGTTTAATAGCATGATCGTTCACATTTGGAACACGGTACAGCAGCGATTATGCATAGCATGAATTCTACAAGGCAATGATAGGTTTCTAGAAATATGTGTCACAAGATGTCTCCTCACCGGTCACTAAATTAGCAAAAATTAGGGGACGTTTGTTTGTGGGCACGCAGCTGGCGCCCGTTGTGTGTTCCAATGGATGCAGATCAGCAGCAATTGGTGGCTTGGACATCAGTGTTAGTCCACTATCAAGCTTCTCAAACCTCTGAAGCACGATTCTGCCCTTGTCTCGCGGAGAGTTATCCTGCTGGAAGATATCGCAATCAGAGAAGACTACAACGATGAAGTGATGCAGGCGGGCCGCAATAATGTTCATGTGGTGTCTTCGGGAACTACCGTAAGTCCCTTACAAGCCGAACTCAGTATACCCCATAGCATAATTCAGCTCTCAGCGGCCGGCATCTGTGGCAGGACGCACGTTTCAAGCAGCCATTAGCCTGGATGATGGCGTAGAAGGACCCAACCGCCACCTGCTGTAAGCTGTTGATCCACGGCGAAAACTCAGTGATTCTCTACCCACTGCAATAGCAAATGATGATATCGTTGGGTCAGCACTGGAACACTTAAGGTCGTGTGATGTGGAGATCCCTGTTAAACAATGGTCTTTGAATTATGTGCTCCGAAACACTTGCACCTTCAGCAGCATTGTACTCTGGCGTCTGATCTGCCACATATCGCTGCATATCCTGGACTGCATAGTGAGAGTCCTCCGAGCTCTATATTTTGTGATGAGAGGAGGACCTCCACTGCCATGCGGCCTACGCGTTATTCCACCATCCTACAACTACTTTCCTTAGGTACTCACGTCGGATTGACAGAGGAGATAGAGAAGATCCAAAGAAGAGCGGCGCGTTTCGTCACAGGGTTATTTGGTAAGCGTTATAGCGTTATGGAGATGTTTAGCAAACTCAAGTGGCAGACTCTGCAAGAGAGGCGCTCTGCATCGCGGTGTAGCTTGCTCGCCAGGTTTCGAGAGGGTGCGTTTCTGGATGAGGTATCGAATATATTGCTTCCCTCTACTTATACCTCCCGAGGAGATCACGAATGTAAAATTAGAGAGATTAGAGCGCGCACGGAGGCTTTCAGACATTCGTTCTTCCCGCGAACCATACGCGACTGGAACAGGAAAGGGAGGTAATGACAGTGGCACGTAAAGTGCCCTCCGCCACACACCGTTGGGTGGTTTGCGGAGTATAAATGTAGATGTAGATGTAAATGTAGTACGCATAAAGCCGACCAGCTTCGCCGTTTCAGAAGTTCTCCTTTGAACTGCAGCGCCACAACAATGATTTCTATGTGAAAAACTCTTACATCAGTGGATTTACGCATTAGCAGCGCATATATTCTCTGTAATGACTGCCCATTCGTGTCTATTCCGCTTAGATTCTTTCCTGATTGCCTCATGTGCCTGCAACACCACCAGGAGGCATTCCTCACGGTGGGCAGTGGTTATAATATTTTGGCTCATCAGTTTATATTCTTCAAGAAGCAGTGCACTTTTGCTCTGTAGATTGGCTACAGCTTTCACAACTAGCTCACATTAATTACACAGACTGCTAACAGTGCCTACATTATACTAAAGAATCTAGTCTGAGCTCTTGAACACAAGTAAGGTGTATCTCAGGTCGTCTTTGGTGAATTCTCTTTCCATGGAGTAAATGTCACAATGTGAAGAGAGCAGAGCTCTCTCGCAGGTGAATCTATAGCTTTCATCTTATATTTTTGATGCGTAACTGAAGCGTCAGTGTATTGATACTTGTTACATGTTAGGCAGAACGCATATTGCAACGTTATATGTCATTGACGTGTTTTACAACGGTTTTTGAAAACGTGGATGATTTAGTATTGCTGATAACAATGAAAAGTTGCGAACCATTGTCTGATGATGTTTCTACGCATTACATAATACGTATACCGAAGTGATTCTATATGCAAATTATATTGCAACAGAACGTAAGTTGTGTGGTGAGAGGGGGATATTCAAAACACAAACGAATTGGAAGTAGTTACGTATTTCTTGAAAGAACAATCTACACCTACCTGCTTTTCCTAATGTTAGGCGCAATGGTATCGACCAAAATGATTATTAACTATCTTGATATAAAACAATTACGAAACGAAATAAAATGGATAATATAAAAACATTCTTTTTATGATCAAAACAATTTATTTCTTTGATTATAAAATTTTTGGTACAAAAATTGGGAAATGAAGCTTCAGTAACGTAGCCCGTAGGAGTCTCTTTCCTGGGTGACGGTTACCTCAGCGTTCGCTTGACATAGATATGGCGACGATGGGAATTTACCCTTCTGCAAGTTTTGGAAAAGTGATTCACTGCCCTCCGAGATTTCAGTAGGATTTCGGGTGTAACAGGAGATGACAAGTGCATCTGAACGTCAGTTTTAGCAGTTGTTGTTGACTTTATTGTCCATGCTTTTGTGTGACAACTGCTCCTGGTTTTCCCAGATTTCTGAATCTCATCAGACTCACCGGACCTGTTGTTCTTGATACACAATCACTCCAAAAAGTATTGGCACACGTGCGTATTTATCGTTGCTGGTTACAAACGCCGCACCTTCCGGTACACAGCAAATGTGCGTGCTACCTCACATACCAGACATTACAATTCTGCCCACAGAAATGCAGTGTTAAGTGCAAACATGTATCTCCTCTGCACACAAGAAGTATTGGCACAGAACGTCGCTTCTCGGCATATTGCTTGGTTTTCAGGTACCGGAACGCCATCTGCTGACGCAATAGACACTGCGTGTTGTTGACGTCCCAGTCGCTAGTATGTTGCAGTATTGCGTGATGGTGGTCAGCATGGGGCCGAAGAAGAAGCAACATTCAGTGGCGTTGCGTGACAGAGTGGTATTGCTCCAATCACAAGGGGAAAGCTATCGACAAATCGGAGCAGAGGTGTCTGTTAGCTACACCATGGTACGAGCCATCATTCATAAATATAAAGAGACTGGAACAACAGTGAATAAGTGTCGTCCTGGACGTCCTAAAGTGCTTACAACCCGAGAGCGTTGCCGTATCATCGCACTTGCTCGGAAGGAACCTGCTACAAGTGCAGCAAAAATTGCTGAGGTTGTTCAGACAACGTCCGACAAGACGGTTAGCATTCAGACTATACGAAATGTGTTGTATGACGCTGACATGCATGGACGTTCTCCCAAGATGAAGCCATACATATCGGAAATTAACCGGCAGAAACGCCTGCAATTTGCCAAGGACTACATCAGCAAGCCGACGGAGTTTTGGAACACTGTGATATTTAGGGGAAAATCGAAGTTCAATGTGTTCGGATTTGATGCAAAAAAGAAAGTTTGGTGCAAGCCGAATACGCACCTCGACATCAAACACATGCGTCCCACAGTCAAATACTGTGGGGGCGGTATCATCGTCTGGGGCTGTATGGCGGCGTCCGGCGTTGGAAATCTAGCTGTAATCCACGGTACAATGGATCATATGAGATACATCGACGAATTGCGAGGTAATTTACACGCTAGCGCACAGTTTTGAGCGACGTGGCTCAATCATTTTGATTTTGTTATACACAGTAGATAGAAGGCTATTATCTTTTACGTCCACCGGTCTCATTTGAATTGTTCTGTGTTTCGTGTGATTATACTGTGTGACCAGATCTTGTACAGTCTTAATCCATTTGTATGAGCCCTGAGCAGTAAATTTTCTGAACATAAGACCCTTGAGAGTTCTGTTAAATCGTTCAACTACAGAAGCTTTCATCTTTGAAAAAGTGGAATAATGATTAATTCTGAGTTGTTGCATTAACTTTTTAAAACTTTCCCAAGATCAGTTTGTAAATGTACTGGGATTCGCTTGCTTTTTGTGTATATATTTTTAATAGCAACAGCAACTGCAACACCAGATTTAGTCTTTAGAGCAGCAACCCATGCGTATTTGGAGTAAACATCAATTACTGTTAATAAATATTTATATCCAGAATTCCATTTTGAATATGCAATCATGTCAACTAAGTCTGCCTGATGGAGATCATCAAGTCCTTTTGTGATAACCGGTCTCCTAGGATACGTTCGACGAGCAGGACGATGAAGCTCATGAGCAATTGCAGCTTGCATCATGCTCTCTCCTTAATGCGTGTTCCTTATGGAAGACAATATATCTTTGTAATGACAGAATTTTGATGAAATGATTGCTTATATGGACTGGAGTGCGGGAAGAAAAAGAAGGGAGGGAAATAAAAAAAAATAAAAACGAAAGAACACACATATATTCTAAGAAGAATTTTTATTATTCTCAAAGTACCATCTCATAATAAGTCTTGCATTAGTTTTTGCTAACAATCGATCTTCAGGAATATTAAAAGATGTTCTCAGAGTTTTCAATGAAGGACACTCGAAAGATTGCATGTTGACTACTCTACCATGATGCAAACCCAGTAAAGCAGATGTCCATTCTACTTTTTCTTGTCCCATTACCATAATATAATCACAGCATTTACACAACTCCCACAAAGTATTCCTTGCAGTAAGTAATGACACGCCGTCCATTCCCCAGTGCTCGTGGTGATGATTACGTGTCAGCCACGAGTTTATCTTCTGAGTCTTTTCTGATAGGCTGTTAAAGGCTACAACTTGAGCGATAGTGACATATTCCTCTGCAATAACATGCATTCCATCTACTATGATAGCAGCTGCTTGTTTAGGCACAAAATTATTAGCATCATCTTTGAATCCTTGCAGATCTATGAATGCTATCTTCATTCTGTGAGAGGAAGAGGTAAGAAGAAAGAAAAAAAGAAAGAAAAGTCAGCGGTGGCATACTACTGCTGTGACTGAAATCGTTGTATGTGCGTATGTGACAAGAAAATTTCTCTTAGCTGAAGCACGACAAGATGATGATTGATTCTACAGAAACTACAATAGCGTAAACCTGCTTAGTGGAACAATATCGACTGATAGTATTTCTCTAAAAGCATCTCGTTTTATGTGTTATGTGTACGAGCACCCTTATTTTTTATTATTATTCCCCTCCTCTCATCATATCACAGTCTTCCTGCTAGCACTGCTAAACTATTAACATCTATAGTTGAAAGAAGAAGAAGAAAACGAAAGGAAATTCTTTATTATTTTCGGAAGACGTGTTGTAAAATGCAGAAAAGAGTATCGTTCTTCCTCCAGAAGCTAAACTGTATGTGTAAGCACGTGATGTGCATGCAGGGAGCCAGCAGATATCAATAATAATAATAACAGCGACGAGAACACGGGCAGGAGGTTTGGCATCTGTTTCGGAACATCTGAAATAACATCAGCTCTCCAGCACGTGGCGAGGAGCAGCTGTCGCAGCGTTTTTTGTTGTGCACACGCGGAGGAGGTCAATGTCATGTCCTCCTCCATACCACGCTACACGTGCGTTACGTAATACTGCTATTACCATCATCACGCTGGAGGCTGCGTGGAGGAGGACAAAAAAAAAAAACGTAAACATTTGTACACATGCCAGAGACTGCTCGTATGACCTATTTCTGGTCTTCAGCGTGTACCTCAGTGCCTGAGGAGGGCAGAGATCGTTGTCAAAGTTTTACTTTAAAAGCCATACGCAGATCTGTAGGAGGTGGTTTCATAATTAGCAGTAGCAGCAGTAGCACCTGATTGTTTCGTTTATAGCAACAAAAACATTAAGCATAACAGCAGTAGGGGGGTGGTCCTTAAATTTTCTGACATGCTCGCTTGAAAAGTGTGCCTCATACTTGAAACCAGAGGAACTCAAGATAATTAGGAAATACTTTCCCGATGATCAAGAGTTTAATTTAGTCAATCAAAAAGGTATATTCCCATATGAGTATGTGAGCAATGAATCTGTTTTACTAGAGGACCACTTACCTCCAATTGATAATTTTAAAAGTTTATTGACAGGCGGTAGAACTGTCTCGGAATCCGATTACCAAAGAGCATGTGATGTATGGCATTTATTCAAATGTAAAACACTAGGAGAATATTCTGATTTGTATTTGAAAATTGATGTATTGCTGTTGTCTGACGTTTTTGAGAATTTCCGCAACCTGTGCATTAAAACATATGAGTTAGACCCTGCTCATTACGTTACTTCTCCTGGCTTGGCATGGGATGCTTTACTTAAAACTAGCAAAATAGAACTACAGCTTATTACTGACATTGAGCAACTTCAGTTTATTGAGCGAGATATTAGAGGCGGGATTGTTCATTGCTCTTGTCGGCATGCTGTTGCAAACAACAGATTTATGTCTAATTATAATGCAAATATTGATGAATCTTACATTATCTACACTCCTGGAAATGGAAAAAAGAACACATTGACACCGGTGTGTCAGACCCACCATACTTGCTCTGGACACTGCGAGAGGGCTGTACAAGCAATGATCACACGCACGGCACAGCGGACACACCAAGAACCGCGGTGTTGGCCGTCGAATGGCGCTAGCTGCGCAGCATTTGTGCACCGCCGCCGTCAGTGTCAGCCAGTTTGCCATGGCATACGGAGCTCCATCGTAGTCTTTAACACTGGTAGCATGCCGCGACAGCGTGGACGTGAACCGTATGTGCAGTTGACGGACTTTGAGCGAGGGCGTATAGTGGGCATGCGCGAGGCCGGGTGGACGTACCGCCGAATTGCTCAACACGTGGGGCGGGAGGTCTCCACAGTACATCGATGTTGTCGCCAGTGGTCGGCGGAAGGTGCACGTGCCCGTCGACCTGGGACCGGACCGCAGCGACGCACGGATGCACGCCAAGACCGTAGGATCCTACGCAGTGCCGTAGGGGATCGCACCGCCACTTCCCAGCAAATTAGGGACACTGTTGCTCCAGGGGTATCGGCGAGGACCATTCGCAACCGTCTCCATGAAGCTGGGCTACGGTCCCGCACACCGTTAGGCCGTCTTCCGCTCACGCCCCAACATCGTGCAGCCCGCCTCCAGTGGTGTCGCGACAGGCGTGAATGGAGGGACGAATGGAGACGTGTCGTCTTCAGCGATGAGAGTCGCTTATACCTTGGTGCCAATGATGGTCGTATGCGTGTTTGGCGCCGTGCAGGTGAGCGCCACAATCAGGACTGCATACGACCGAGGCACACAGGGCCAACACCCGGCATCATGGTGTGGGGAGCGATCTCCTACACTGGCCGTACACCACTGGTGACCGTCGAGGGGACACTGAATAGTGCACGGTACATCCAAACCGTCATCGAACCCATCGTTCTACCATTCCTAGACCGGCAAGGGAACTTGCTGTTCCAACAGGACAATGCACGTCCGCATGTATCCCGTGCCACCCAACTTGCTCTAGAAGGTGTAAGTCAACTACCCTGGCCAGCAAGATCTCCGGATCTGTCCCCCATTGAGCATGTTTGGGACTGGATGAAGCGTCGTCTCACGCGGTCTGCACGTCCAGCACGAACGCTGGTCCAACTGAGGCGCCAGGTGGAAATGGCATGGCAAGCCGTTCCACAGGACTACATCCAGCATCTCTACGATCGTCTCCATGGGAGAATAGCAGCCTGCATTGCTGCGAAAGGTGGATATACACTGTACTAGTGCCGACATTGTGCATGCTCTGTTGCCTATGTGCCTGTGGTTCTGTCAGTGTGATCATGTGATGTATCTGACCCCAGGAATGTGTCAATAAAGTTTCCCCTTCCTGGGACAATGAATTCACGGTGTTCTTATTTCAATTTCCAGGAGTGTATCTCGATGTTAATAGCCTTTACAGCTGGGCAATGATGCAACACCTTCCTGTGTCAGACTTTACTTGGATTGACTCAGAAACATTATTAGATACTTTTGATGTGACAACAGTGCCAGATGATTCTGATGTAGGATATATTTTAGAAGTAGATCTTGAATATCCTGAAAATATCCATGATCTGCATTCCGATCTACCACTGTGTCCTTAGAAGATCCTACCACCACCACCACCACCAACAACAACAACAACTGACTGTAACAGTACCAAATGTAGTGCGTCAAAAAAGTTTATTTCTACTTTGTATGATAAGAAAAATTATGTAATACATTATAGGAATTTAAAACAGTGCTTACAACATAAGGTACAATTGCGAAAGATTCACAGAATACTATCATTCAAGCAAGCGCCATGGATGAAACCATACATTGTCATTAATACAGAGAAACGTATGAGAGCAAGTAATGACTTTGAAAAAAAATTTCTTCAAACTTATGAATAACAGTGTTTTCGGCAAAACCATGCAAAATGTAAGAAAAATGGTAGATATAAAACTAGCAACACGCTGGGGTGGTAGATATGGAGCAGCTGTACTGATTGCTAAACCTAATTTCAAAAGGAGTGTAACTTTCAACGAGAATTTAGTTGGTATTGAACTAAATAAAGTTAATGTTGTGTTTGATAAACCAATAGCAGTAGGTATGAGTATTTTAGATATATCAAAGACTCTTCTCATAGAGTTTCATTATAACTACATACTAAACAAGTTCCCAGCAAATCATGTGAAACTGTGTTATACAGATACTGATTGCTTAATTTACCACATTAAAACTTCCAATATTTATGAAGATATTAAGACTGATGTTCATAAATGGTTTGATACCTCAGGTTATCCTGTAGATAACAAATATAATCTTCCAATTGTCAATAAGAAAGTGGTAGGGTTATCAAAAGATGAATTAAATGGTGATCCTATAACGGAATTTATAGGTCTGCGAGCTAAAATGTATGCTCTTGAGACTGAGTCACAACGTGTAATGCGTAGGGCAAAGGGTGTGAAGCAATCTTCTGTCAACGAGTTGACCATTGATGATTACAGAAACTGTGTATTGAATTCAGATGTTAAATCAACTACACAGTATGTAATACAGTCCAAAAGTCATGTTGTATACACTATTGAACAGCACAAGCTAGGTTTATCAGCTCAAGACGATAAACGATTTATACTTACTGATAAAATTAATACTTTAGCTTGGGGTCACTATCACCTAAAGAAAGATGATGATTCTTAATTTTTTTTTTACTGTTTGAAAACTGATTTATGTATATAATTATCACCTAAAGAAAGATGATGATTCTTAATTTTTTTTTTTACTGTTTGAAAACTGATTTATGTATATAATACATTATATGTGCTTTGAAACTGATTTATTGTGTGAAAACTGATTTATTGTGTGAAAACTGATTTCTGTACATAATCCATTATATATGCTTTGAAACTGATTTATTGTGTGAAAACAAACAAAAAATGTTTTGTAACTGATTTACAGTGAGCAAGGAAAAAAAAATGTGATTTGTAACTGATTTATTGTGTGAAAATAAAAATACATATTACATTATTTTTCTTTCATTTCATCACGATGTTCCTTTCTGCAACCTCTACAGTTCATTTTAATATGAGGTGGACCATCAATCTGACAACGTGCATTCAAGTTGTAATGCTTATAACAATGCTGATACTTAGAAATAAGAGCATCATTCTTAAACACTTGTGGCAACCTGTGAAAGTTGTGTGAAATATCACATATAGATGGTAACAGTTGTGTAGGAAATAAATAACAATCAATTGCATTCAAATGTTGACACTGGACAAGTTTCTTATAAATTTCAGAAAGCACTTTACAAATGTTTTTCGATTTAATCCACTCGAACAAGAAGTTAGCATCGGTATCAGCCATAAATGTAGTAGCTCCCTCTTTCTTTCCAGCACACCAGTTGAATCCATAGTCTTCCAGTCGGAGCATTTCGACATCTTCAGGAATAATTTGTTGCAGAATACTTAAGACGAACGGACACAGAAAGTCTTGTGAAAACACCAGCGTTTTACAGTCACTGTTTTCTTTTAGTAGTGATTGAATGGAAGAGTTCAGTGCATTGAAAGAGACTTCTGTGTCTAGAACCTGTAGTATACATTCACTTCCAGCACTTAAATTTGCCACTAACACTCTCACTGACTGCTCGTCTGAACTGGTATTAATTTCCAAAACTTTGTTCATTCTGTCCTGTTTCTCCACCCCCCTCTGACGATGTAGCACACTAATGATGAAATGGTTGAGAAGCACTTCCTTTTATATCTGTGTACGCTTTGCAACCTGATTGCTTGATGGAGTCATTTCAATTACTGAATCATGAATCACCAAGCAGTAAGCTATTGTATTTTTTGCAAATGCTTTTTTTGTTTCTATTTCGATCTTCATGTCAACGATGGAAGATTTCAGTGTTTCGTCTTGATGTGAACAATCAATGAAAAATATAGGACAGTTCTGAAATTCGGTACGGTTCATGAGTGGATTTCCTCTTCTTCTTACACCGCTGTCTCCATAATACAGTGACTGAAAATTCGCGTACATTTCAAATGCTTGTGCTGTATTCTTAGTGTCAAAATCGACAGCAAAATTCTCCTCTGGGAATTTAGATGAATTTAAATATACTTTCAAGTCTGATATGTTTATTTTGTCGAATACACTAGAGTCAGCAGTAATCGAATTTCTATTTGACTGAAAAGCCAAAATTACATAACTTGCAGTTTCAAGGGCTGTATTAAATTTAATTTGCCATGTCCAGGAGTTAATTTCTGGTGCAATGCTTTCAATGAAATCCCAGTGACGAAAAGCTAATCTGAGACTGATATCATTTTTCAAAATATTCCACAGTGATATTTGTTGCTTTTCAGAAACTTGGACATGTGGCATTTCCCAGTGCATGTTCTCCAACACAATTTTCGATTTGGTATCTGCTGTTTCTGAGACAATACAGTTAATATCTTGTCTACTACGAATCAGTACCAATTCATGACGAGCATTTAAAATTATCTTTTTGTAATCCTCTGCAAAGCCTAAGATCATTTTAAGCGGAATGCAAAAATTGAAACGTCCATCGTTATCGACTAACTCTTTCAATTCACCTCTTGTCCCCCATCCGGCATTTTGTAATGAGTTTGCTTCACCTGGGGTAAAAGATGCATATCCTTTCATTAATGCTGCAATTCCAGGATTACGCACATGGTCGATAATTTGGTTACTGAGACGGTACTGAATTTCTGAAAACAGATGAAGCGCGCAGTTTTTTGTTAACTCAATATCAGTAGCTTTTCCCTTTCCCTGTGCATTGACAAGTCGTCCTTCTATATACAGCAGACTCTCTGAGGGCAGCAGGTAAGTATTTTCATTTTGTATAACAATTGATATGGAATCGTTCTGAGCAAAAGCTGGTTGACCAAAAGGTTTATACTTATGATACTGAAGGCGAGTAACCGAGTCGTCGACGAGAATTTTTTCTCTTACATTCAACATTTTCTTTTCCTCCTCCTCCTCCTTAACCTCCTTCTGTTTGATCAGTGAAAGTCGGAAGACTCGAATGAGAGGTTACAGAGAAATGTATCAGTATTTATAGCACCCTATATCCCAGTGATGACAGTATTTGTCTATTGTACGGAGTTAAAACGTTTTTCACTTTACTCTTCTTTGCTTTTCTTTTCTTCTTATTATTTTTGTTGTTGTTATTGTGGCTCGCATTGTCAAGACATCTAGTGTCCTTGCTTATGCAGGCATCCTGTTGGTATATGATACCCATTCCTTTCTCTCTCTTTTTTTTTAACGTATTTTCCTCAAATGCAATCGAACAGTTATCTCTTCCCCGTCAAAATCCACAAGATTCCCGTCTTGATCTCTAATTGCCACACTTAATTCTGAAACGTATCTTAAAACTACTGGCATGTAAATGGGTGAATTCGGCGTTTCCACAATCTTATATCCTGGTGGGACAGTAGGGCAGAACTGATGTAATGTATGTGTAGGTTCTCCATTGTGAAACGACCCTCCTGAGATATTACAGTCAACACATAAGACGTTAACACTTTGAATGTTAACTGCATATTCAGCCGTCTTCGTGACTCTTTTGTCAACTACAGTATTTGCAAAACCTAAAACTGAACCTATGTTGTTAGAGATATTAAAATCAATAGTAACATTACTCTTAATCTGACATCGATTCAGTGTTTTATTGAAGGAAATATTTAACTGTACTTCATATTTTTTCTTGATGGTTGAGTTATCATTGGCAATCTTCAAGTTGTATGCTTCAATTTCTTTCATTAACGCTGAAAAAATGTCATGCAGTTCATATGTTCCATGGGGCAGACTAACTTTGTCCAAAATTTCTACATCGTTTAAGTAGTTGTAGAAGTAGAAATTATTGTTTGCTGATGTAATATTTGGGATGGAATTATACGTAAAAAGGTTTAGCAGAGCAATTTCGTAAACATGAGAGGATAAATTTAGTGCAGGATTGAAGACAGCAGTTAGAAGTGACTCTTTACCCGTCAGACTTAATGTTACACCGTGTTCAATGTCCATTGTTAGACTGAAACAGTGACCTGCAATGCTGCCTGTTTTATTTGGAATTCAGAAACTTTAAACATAAATGACTACATCTCTGGCTGTTAAGTGACTGAAACGTATTGTAATTATATTTTATGGTACAGTTTTTCAGATATCTTACTATTTCTGGAGGAGGTGGTAAATTTCCAAAACTGTCGAAATAGTACACAATATTACCTTTCTTTTTGTAAGCTACCCAATGTGAACCTGGTTCATCTTCGGTATTAAGATTAATAATTGCACTCTCACGAGTGTTAGACTTTGAAGGTAAAGTATCTCTCATAAAGACACCTCGAAAGTGTGGTATCTGCAGCTTTTTAGCATAGTGCTGTAAGTCGATGTTGGAAAGTGGTCTTGTAGGAAGGCTATTTATGGAGAATTTTTTTTTCCTCATTCCATTTATACCAGTTAGATACAGACCGAATCCATTTTTCCTGTATGGACCTAAGTACAGTCCTTTTCCATCGCGCAAAGCAATTGCCTCAAGTACACGATTATGCCTTTGCATTCCAGCTAACTGCTTTCGAGCACTCTTTGCATCATTAACTGTCTTAGCAATTCCAGCAGCACCTCCGGCTAGTCCTCCGAGTGCCGATAAAGCAGCAAATATTGGAATTAGAGGTATTATTCCACCTGTTTTGGGAATAGGTATTACTCGTTCTTTGTCGAGCAATTTCCCCCTGGCTTTTGTCGGTGCAACTTGTGAAGCAATTTTACGAGCTACTTTCACAACTGTCATCAGATTACTGCCTGGCTTCACATATTTGAGACCACTTCGAACTTTTTTAATTATGTTATTCAGTACTGCACCAGCTGCTTTCAACCTTTTCTTCACACCCATCCCCATTTTAAGTTTAGCTTTCATTGCACCGGTCACAGCTAAAGCAGCCAACTTTTCCTTCAAATTGGCATCTTTTGCCTTTACTCTGCCCCACGCTTTTCTAGCCAGAATTCGATCTGCTCGATGTCTGTCAGGCAAACTGTCTGGGTGAGTTGCGTACGCTATGTCATGTTCTTTACACGCTTCATCTAGTGGATTGATACCAGTGTCACCTCTTTTGAGTCGTTCCTCTAACATTGTCCCTGGACCGCAGTACGAGTAACCAGGTAAATGAAGTTCGACAGGTAACTTATTAATCATGCGATTAAGAAGAGAACCACCATGCTTCTTCTTCCTTTTCTTTTTCTTCTGTTTATTGTTGTTACTGTGACACATCTTCATTGCTCGAGTGTTAACTAAAGACTGGTCTTTTACAGTTTAGAATGTTGTCTTATATTAGCAATTGTAATATGAGAAGACTTCTTAGTGTGCCTGAAGATGCATTTCAAGAAACATGTACTTCAGCTTCCCATCAGTCCTATTAATGAACACAGAGATGGAGTGCTAATGCAAGATCGAAGACATGGTGATCTATTTCCTGATACGATTAGATGTATAGTAGCAGGTCCCTCCAACTGTGGAAAAACAAATGTGGTTGTTAATCTCCTAATTCACGAAAATGGTCTCAAATTTAAGAACGTTTATGTGTTTTCCAAATCGCTGCAACAATACAAGTACAAATTTCTAGAAGAAGTTTTAAAGAACCTAAATGATATTGGGTATTTTACATTTTCCAGTAAGGAAGATGTTATACCACCAGATCAAGCACGTCCGCTTTCAGTTTTTATATTTGATGACATTGCTTGTGACAAACAAGATCACATGAAAGCTTACTTTTCCATGGGACGCCATTATGGTATAGACAGTTTCTATTTATGTCAAACATACAGTAAAATCCCGAAGCAATTAATCAGAGATAATGCTAATGTTATTGTGCTCTTCAAGCAAGATGAGCGTAATTTGAAGCATGTCTTCAGTGATCATGTCAATCCCGATATGACATTCAATGAATTCCTTGAAATGTGTAAGCGAGCATGGAGTGGGAACACCTATGATTTTCTCGTTATTAGCAAAGATGATAATTTAAACAATGGACGTTATCGAGTAAATTTTGACAATTATATTTGTATTTAAGTCGAGTCTTGGAGCAATACAGATTATTAACGCCATGGCTTCTGCAAAGGCAACATCATCATCATCATCATCATCATCATCATCATCATCAAGCATGAGCTGCAGCAACAATAACAACAACAGCAGCAGCAACGCTCTGCTGCTGGTGCTAGATCCTCAGTACAGTAATGACATTGCTAATAAAAAGTATGTGGATTCAAAATTCCAGTCATACTCCAACGTTATAACAGATCTTATCGATAAAGTACATCAGTTATTTCAGAAAAACGTAACAGATACGAATAGTGAAGGTTTGTCGTCGAAAGCAAAAGTAAAAGAAAATGCTGAAACAAAATCTTATACTGATACTCTCTTGGCAAAATTATTGCCGCAGATGGCTTCTTTCTTTTCTACCATATATGCTACTGACACAGCAGTGTATTTCAGTAATAAACGTTTAAGTGGTTTGCATGAACCTGCTGAGAATCATGACGCTTGCACGAAAGCCTATGTAGATAACGCAATGGAAAAAAGACACGCATTCGATGTAACTGAAAGCTCACTTAAGCTCAAGAATCGTACAACTATCGGTAATTTAGCTGATCCCGCAACTGATCATGATGCAGGTACAAAAAGATATGTTGACGATACTCGAAGAAGAATTGAAAATTCTGTGAGACGTGTGAAGGAAAAAGTCGATTCTGAGATGGCAAAGCCACAGAGGAGTGATGTAGCAAGTAAACTGTATGTTGATCTGTTGTTCCATAAGCTGCAAAATCAGCTTAGCAGCTTGAATGAGCTAAAAAACAATGTACGTGTAAATAGGGCTGCAAAAGTTGAAGAGTTTTTTGACCTGATTAATGTAACTGAACGCGTTTTAGACGTTCAGAACAAACGTATTACAAATGTACGTGAACCGATTTTGGATTCAGATGTGATAACGAAAGGATATTTTGAGAAGCAAGCAAACCTGAAGTTCTCTTTCATTCTTAGAATTGACGGCATTCCTTCGGGAGATCCCAACGAATTGGCTTACGTTTTACACAATGGTCAGTATGAATATATATTACCCTATGATGCCGAAGTTACTTTGCGCTCTATTAGCCCAGATATCGAAACAGTTGTCTTTGAACTGAATGGCGACATCCGCCAACTTTCGATGAACACAGAGATTGCTGTACGCAAGGGGGACAGATTCAAGTTCACCAGAACCGATCGCTTAGCAATCGGAAATAAATCACTTCATGCCGAATTTAACTATCATGTTATATAAATTAAAGGAACCACTTAAATTATGTTCAGATGGTGACTGGTCAGTTGGCAATGACAACATGCTTCGGAATTCTTCTTCTTCTTCTTCTTCTTCGTCTATCGAAAGAAACATTAATCTTAAAAAACAGATCGTCAAAGCTCGACAGAACATTCGAAGAAAGCTGTTAGCTCTTCACAAAAGAGAAGCTCTAACCAAGTCTGCGCTAGAGAAGACATTTAGACCCCTTTCACAGCCGCTAAAAGAACTGATTTCCATTAATAAAGAACGATTTCCGAAACAAGAAAAGGATAGCACTACGGCTGCTGCTGCTGCTGCTGCTGGTGCTGCTGATGATAATAATGCTGCTGCATATGATGGTGATATCAATATCTGTGATGTTAGAGAAAGAAAAAGTAAAAAAACGTCAAATACACGTGTAGCAGAGACTGCAGTAGCTCGACTGCCAGCCTCATACTTTAATATACCAATAGACAGAACCCGTGACACCGTGTATGGTATCAGATTCGAGCCGTCAGGAGCTGGATGGATGATTGGAAACTCACCAGTGGACGTCGATGAAAATGATTTAATAATTCACAATGTAAGATATCCGGGAACTAGAGGTTTATACAATTTACTGTTCAAAATCAGGCCTAAGAATTACACCACCCGTGATCTTCAAAATTACGCCATAATTCTCAAAGCAACCAATGCCTTTAGACAGCATTACTTGCCCTTCAAACCTGTAAATGCAAACAGAGGGTATAAGTATACACACATCATAAAGCCATTGATTAAACTACTCGAGTCTCCAAAACATCAAACTGTTGGTGCAGAAGGAGCGTCAACTTCTTCCCTAGCATACTCTGCAGTAAAAGATGACGACGACGATGATGATGATGATGATGATGAAGAAGAAAAAGACACTAGTGACAATGATGATGAAGAAGAAGATGATGATGATTACAAAAGTGACAAAGCGGTGAAAATCAAAAGTGAAAAACGTGCAGGAAAAGGAATCTACTATGAACCTGCCAAAGGAGAAGATAAAAAAGACGAAGAAAAAGAAAAGATTGACATCAAAGACTGGAAGAGGTACTCCACTAAATCACGTACGGACTACATTCACTGGAATAACCCTAACGAACTTGTCGAACGTTTAGTTTTCCTGCTTGCTTCAAAAACAGCCGGCAACAACTCGCACGACAATGAAATTATTTCAATAGAGGAAGAACTTCGAGAAGCTGCTATTATTGATTAATATATGAAATCATGTAGTCTATTAATTCATCATTCAGTGTATGTTTATAGAAAAATTATTTGTAAGCTAATCCTGCAATAAACATTTTCTCACTTAAAAAAGCCTTGCTTTAATATTTTTTTAAATTTGTTTTCCTTTTCCCTCTCGTTTAAAGAGATGAGTCCAAGGAATGTCCTTCATAAAAAAAAAACCACATCTGCAACATCTGGTGTATTCTAATGTGTGTGTGTGTGTGTGTGTGTGTGTGTGTGTGTGTGTGTGTGTGTGTTTACGTGTGTGCATGCGTGCCTGTGTAGCCCGCCAGCTGGAAGGCTGCCAAGCGTGACGTAATGAACAGATGACAAGCGACGGCAGCTTGGGTACGGTACCGCAGCTAACCTTAGCTGCGTATATACGTCCCAAAATGTGTCCCAGAACCCCCATTACCTAACTACTGAGGAAGTTCTGGAGGAATGGTCGAAAATTACCGCTGATATGACCCGGAATTTAATACAACACATTCCTATGAGTTTACGTGCTGTTATAGATGCTAAAGGGATGCAGACTAGCTATTAGAAAGTGAACATCAATAAAGAAAACGAACACATTGTCCGATAACGAACACACTGTCCGATTCGTACGCGTGTGCCAATACTTTTTTGGATGCAAAAGAGCGATGTTTATTTTCATAAAGCTGAATGTTACTTTATGGACAGATGTTTTGAGCACATTTGTAACCTATGTAATGTAAGGGGAACGTGTCTGGGTTATGTTCTGAAATATATGTTTTGTTTGACCTACAAGCACTAAAATGTAATTGTGCCAATACTTTTTAGTGCGATTGTAGGTGCGTTGAATTTCCGTACATTTTTATTTAAGTAACTAATTACTTTTGATTCGGCAACGGTATGTTTGAAGTTCATGAAGTCAAGAGTTGTTGAAATTGTCAGAATGGCGGAATGATGTGAATTTTCGATTTTCTTGCCAGTTGTGTCTTCATTTCGTTTTCAAATCGAAGTTCATATTTTAGGCTGCGTTCAGAACACAAGTGAATGACGAGATCACTTGCTTACCGTAACTTAAATGTTACCTGAAGTTTCCTTTGATAATTTTTGTATGGAGCGTAGCCATGTATGGAAGTGAAACATGGACGATAACTAGTTTGGACAAGAAGAGAATAGAAGCGTTCGAAATGTGGTGCTACAGAAGGATGCTGAAAATTAGATGGGTAGATCATATAACTAATGGGAGGTATTGAATAGGATTGGGGAGAAGAGAAGTATATGGCACAACTTAACTAGAAGAAGGGATCGGTTGGTAGGACATGTTCTGAGGCATCAAGGGATCACAAATTTAGTATTGGAGGGCAGCGTGGAGGGTAAAAATCGTAGAGTGAGACCAAGAGACGAATACACTAAACAGATTCAGAATGATGTAGATTGCAGTAGGTACTGGGAGATGAAGAAGCTTGCACAGGATAGAGTAGCATGGAGAGCTGCATCAAACCAGTCTCAGGACTGAAGACCACATCATCATCATCAATTTTTGCAAATGGTCGTAGCAACTCCGCCATTTATTTCACACCATCTGCAGGAATCGTTCCAACACACAGAAGCCATTTTTTTCCTTTTTTATTGGCGTCTGTCAATCCAATCTCTGCCACACTTTTCGGTAACTCGTCAGTTGCACTGACGTCTCCTTTCATATATTTGACAATAATTCGGAACGTGCTTACCAGTTTCGCATCATCAATGAATTTAGTTAATCGTATTGGCAAAACAAGTGATAATCTTTCTTGTTCCGCTGAACAAGTCCCGACTGACATTCATAACAGTGGTGTAATTATCTGTGATGATAGGTTAAACTTTTCAATTGAAATATTCCACTCGGAGTACTTGTATGTCAGTTTCGCAGTGAAGTACAACGATAAGGGTTGCTCTGTCAGCTGAAAAACATCTAATGAGTAGAGGCTTGTCTAGATAGCGCATAGTAATACCCAGAAGTGATTTATTTTGTATTTTTTCTGTTCACATGCAGTAGTTTTCAGCTTTTCTTATGTATATGTTGAAAAGTCACTCACTGCTTCATACTTACCGTCAATCCTGGTTTCTACTGCTTCTTGACTTGGCGTCTTATGCTACAGACACACGTCTTTGAGTAGTTGTAAAAAACTATTTCGTTCTACAGTGGAAGACGGTTTATTACCAATGACCGTAAAATTCACTATACCTTTATTGATTTTCTTTGAGTTTGCTCCAGTATGTGCTGTAAAGTAATCACGTGCTATAGCTCGCAAGGACACAACTAGATATTGAAATCGGCAATGAAAATCACTTATGCTGCACCCACTGATTGCAGCACGTAATTCAGTTGAGACAGTTTAAAGTAAATGTTAACATTGTGAACTTCATGTTTTACTTACGTACTTCTTCACAAGTAAAAAAATCACGAGGCCAGCAGTAAAAGGAGCACAGCCATAATTACGAGACTGGACGTATCGACGGCTGAGCGTTCACGAACGGAATAAATCGTCCATTGTTGAATGATGCCGATGTTTATGGATTTCTGTCGGCGATGCGTGGACGATGTATCGCCATTGAAGCTAACCTTTGTGTCCATGTACGAATGTTGTCAAAACATTGATTTATTTTCTGCATCCCTAGTCCTAATCTGTCCTGACGGAGAGGGTATTCAGCTTTTGCCTTGGTCAGTACGATCTGTATGTCTCTTACCTACTGAAGGCGTGCAGTCACGAGTGGTGGTGAATGTGAATTGCCAACACACGCCAGCCACAACGATGGATGAACTCTCGCAATAGAGTTAAAAGTTCGTGCAGTACCAGTTTTTGTCATCTAAGCCCAGTTTGACTCGACTGTGTACATTATTTCGCTTCAGCAAATTTAAACAACGTTTCCTTCGTGCTATAAAAATTGTTATTAGCTTGTATATGTGTATATGAGCATTATTGTGGTCGCTCACCGAGGACGGAGGCATTCTTCGTCGTTTTAGTTGTGGCTGTGAGAACAATGTGCACATGATGACAGTTGAAGAATTATTGCTTCCTACTGCCTTAACGGTCCTGGGTTTGCGTCTTCTGAGTCTGCTCGTCTCTCAGTTCACCTGCTTTGATTGCGAATACTGTGCTGCCAATGTTATTTATTGCCAAACCCAGGCATACCAAGAAAAAGCTGAGCGCCGGTCTTATATATGTAACTGAAGCGACTTTCATTTTTGGTTCCCCTGTATCATGTTGCTTAGCTGTTACCGTTGTGACAGATATATAAGTCGTAGACCTCTATGTGGATCACTAGTTTGTGTTAATAATATTCGAATTAATTTGTCGGCTGTTAAAGGCAAAGAAAATTTTGCATTTTAATGGCTGATTGTGTATTTACGCGTTCACCAGAATTTAATTTTTTTAAACTGTATGCTTCGTTTAACGTTCCATGTGTTGAAGCTGACAATGGTTTTGCGTTGTTTGTTTTCCTTTAAATAGCTGCGACAATGTTTCTTTTTATACCAAGATTGCTGTCGCAAGGTATGCAGATTTGTATTGTTTAGTTAAAGTTGTGATGCCTTGTGTAATCTTCTGGAATACGATTTGTGATTGTGTGATTTAGTGCTTACTCTCTCTCTCTCTCTCTCTCTCTCTCTCTCTCTCTCTCTCTCTCTGTGTGTGTGTGTGTGTGTGTGTGTGCTTCGAACCAGAAAGCACTGAGGGATGGCTGAGCTACCAGCTGGTAGCCTTGTCTTAAACCATCAGTCCTAATAAAGTACCTATGTTTTCAGTGTTTTGTGATTTATTGTGTTGAAACTTGTGAACCTTGTTAACATTTATTTTCTTGTTGTTTATGTAATTAGAAAAAGATTTTTTTCAAAAGTGAAGATCTTATGTTCCTGTTTTTAACTGAGTTGTAAGTGCTTCAAATATTGAATGTCATATGGTAGCTGTTTCTAAGCCTGTATTAGTCAGTGGTGGTAAGTTCCTATGGTACCAACTGATGAGGTCTTCGGTCCCTAAGCTTACACACTACTTAATCGAACCTTAACTTACGCTAAGGATAACACACATACCAAAGCCCGAGGGAGGACTCGAACCTCCGACGGTGCAGCTGTGCGAACCGTGGCAACGCGCCTGAGACCCCGCGGCTACACCGCGCGGTTGGTAGTCTGAGAGACCTATGACGCTTCGGATGGTGAGAGTCGACTGGGGTATCGAAATGGGTATACAGCGAGCCCTCATAAACCCTTATTCAGGTTTACAGATGAATAAGTGTATCAACTGGATACCTGTATTGTGTACATCTAGTGCCTATATACGAATCACTGGATAGACGAAAAGAATAGAAAAAGGAAGTTAACCAAATACGATGCACAAAAAAAGAAATGCCCGAATGAGGCGGAAAACGGTAGATGTGGTACACACATACAGAAAAACAAATTAGTATAATTTTAGAAAACTTGGATGCTTTATTCAACAGAAAGTGCTTCATATGAAATGAGGAAGTGAATAATGCGTTGGTCTGTCTCTGACCCTTTTGTAAACAGTTATTCAGATTTAACTTGATTGACAGAGTACTTCGACGCCCTTCTGAAGAATATTGTGCCAAATTTTATCCAATTGACTTGTTAGATCCACAGAATCCCGACATAATTACAGCAGATTACCCATTTGCTCAAGTTCCAAACTGGGGAGGGCTCTGGCGAACTTTCTGGCTAAGGTACGGTTTGGCAGGAACGGAGACAAGCAGTAGACACCCTCGTCGCTTGCGAGAACGCATTACCTTGCTGAAATGCAAGTCCAGCATGGCCTGCGATGAAGGGCACCAAAAGGGAGTGTGGAATATCATCAACATGCGTCTGTACTGTAAAGGTACTGCGGATGACAACCAAAGCAGTCCTGTTAGATCGTCACTCCTGGTTGTTGGGCCGTATGTTGGGCGAAAATCAGGATGATATCCTACCGCAATCCAGGGTGCCTCCAGTCACTTCTTCGCTGGTTATCGAGGAGTTCAATTCTAGTGCAGTTAATGAGATTCAGGGAGGAAGACGTGTCTGGAGATCCCCCAACAGCCGTGGGATGCCAACCTGATAGTCGGTCATACGGCCCGACAGCCAGGAGTAATTTCATACTTGCCCCTTTGGTTGTCACCGGCGGCCCCATTACAGCACAGCGGTTCGTCGACGATATTATACGTCCCGTTGCTTTGCCCGTCATGGCAAGCCAACCTCTGGTAACATTTCAGGTAGATATATCCCGCTCGCAACCGCTGGAAGTTTCTACTGCTTCTCTACGTGCTTGCCAAATTTCTTTAACCAGCAACGTTGCCAAATTTCTCCCCAATAGAGAACGTTAGGAGCATAATGGGCAGCACCCTCCAACGACTTCTGGCTTTTGACGATCTAACGCGCGAATACGGGCTTGGAACAAGGAATGAAAGAGGAGAAAGGCTAATTGAGTTCTATAATAAATTTCAGCTAGTAATAGCGAATACTCTGTTCAAGAATCACAAGAGGAGGTGTATTTGGAAAAGATCGCGTGATATAGGAAGATTTCAGTTACATTATATCATGGTCAGACTGAGAACCGAAATCAGATACTAGACTGTAAGGCGACTCAGGCGGAGATATAGACTCGGTCATGAAGAGTAGGCTGAAGTTCAACAGAGTAGTCAGGAAAAATCAACACCGAAGGAAGTGAGATACAGTAGTACTAGTGGATGATGACACGCGCTTGAAGTTCTGTAAGGCTACAGATACAACAGTAAGAAATAGCTCAGTATGCAGTACTGTTGAAGAGGAATGGACATCTCCAAAAAGGGCAGTCGCAGATGTTGGAAAGGCAAACTTAGGAACAAAGAAGTTAATTGCAAAGAAACCATGGGCAACAGAAGAAATACTTCAGTTGATCGATGAATGAACAAGGTACAAAAATGTTCAGGGAAATTACGGAATACAGAAATACAAGTCGCTGAGGAATGAAATAAATAGGAAATACAGGGAAGCTAAGTCGAAATAGCTGCATTAAAAATGTGAAGAAATCGGAAAAGTAAAGACTGTCGGAAGGACTGACTCTGTAGATAGAACTGTCAAAACAATTTTCGGTGACACAAAAGGCAAAGGTGATAACATTAAGAGCGCAACGGGAATTCCGCTGTTAAAATCAGAGGATACATCGGATAACTGGAAAGAATACATTGAAGGCCCCTATGAGGGCTAAGATTTGTCAGATGTGATAGAAGAAAAACAGGAGCCGATTTAGAAGAGATAGGGGATCCTCTATTCGAATCACAATTTAAGAGAGCTTTAGAAGACTTAAGAATAAATATGGCAGAATGGATAGATAAGATTCCATTAATATTTCTAAAATCATTGGAAGAAGTGGCAACAAAACGACTGTTCACATTGGTCTGTAGAATGTATGAGTCTGGAGACATACCATCCGACTTTTGGAATAAATATCATCCTCACAATTTAGAAGACAGCAAGAGCTGACAAGTGCGAAAATTATCGCATAATCAGCTTAACAGCTCATGCATCCAAGTGCGGAAAAGAATAATATACAGAAGAAGACACCCGAGAGACAATTCTCACGTTGAGATTGATAATGGAAGCTGTTGTGTCTAGCTCCTACAGCTTAGACACAATGAGGTAGCTAGGTGCACGCTAAACTAACGCAGACGGGCGTGAAGTCTGAAACAGGATACTGGATGAAAACTATAAAGAAAAGAAGGGAGCTTCTTTTATACTTAACTTTAATGAATCCTTGGAATACATCTCTCTTGAATATTCGTTAGCTATAAGCACTGATACAAATGGCGCCTTGCTAGGTAGTAGCTATGGACTAGCTGAAGGCTATTCAATCTGTCTCTCGGCAAATGAGAGGAAGACTTGGTAGGTCTGGTCGCAAGCAATGTCGTCCGTACAACTGGGGCGAGGTCATGTCCGTGTCTTGTGACCTGCCATGTGGTGGCGCTAGGTTTGCGATTACACAGTGGCGACACGCGGGTCCGACATGTACTACAGGACCGCGGCCGATTTAAGTTACCACCTAGCAAGTGTGGTGTCTAGCGGTGACACCACATTCCTCCCCCGCAAATCGGCGAACGGTCGTGAGATAAGGCTTCCGCCCGCCGTGGGGAGGACCCCATGTTGACGTATGCGATGAGGTGGGGAGCCTAGCAACAGGCGAGGCTGTGCCACCCGCACCCGGCCATTCGGTCCGAGGGGAGCTAGGAAACGCCTGCAAACCTAGTCCAGGGTGCACGTCAACATGCGGTGTATGCGCACGTAATGATACAAGAGGGGCCGAAGGGTCGACCTCCATGTGGTCGGAGCACCCGACGGGCGAAGACGACATCTGGTCCGGAGCGGGCAAAAGGTCCATGGCGGAGGACGGCTGGTCACGGGAAGCGAGCGGCGGCGCGTGACCCAGGGAGGCGCCAGGCGGCTGCAGCGAAGCGTCCGCTGCGGGCGGCGCCGGCGGCGGCTGCGCCGGCTGCTGCGGCGGCGGCGCGACGCCATGGGGCAAAATGGAAGGCAGCGTCGGTAACACCTGGGCATGAGGCGAGCCAGTAGATGGGTCCCCAAGGCGCCGACCTGACGGCACCGTCGCTGAAAGCAGACGGGGAGCGGCAGAACCCAGGCGACGACAGAGGCGCAGCTGATGTAGATGCCGACGCACCTCACCAGAGGCCCCCAAAACCAAATACATCGCGCGGCCGAGGCAGCGAAGAATGCGCCCTGCGAGCCAACGCTGTGAACCGCGATAGTTGCGATAATAGACAACGTCGCCAGGAGCAAAAGCAGGAGTCTGCCGCTGCACAGGAACCTGATGCGGCGGATGCAGCAAAGACATCAGGGTGCGATGAGATCGACCATGGAGCAATTCAGCCGGCGAGCGACCATCGCGGGGCTGAGAGCGATACGATGACAAAAAGAGTAACAAAGCGTCCTCCCGAGAATGCGATTCTTTCAATTTCAACATCTGGGACTTGAAAGTCCGGACCAATCGTTCAGCGGCACCGTTTGACTGAGGCGAAAACGGCGCGGATGTCAGATGTTGAATACCATTGGCCCTGCAGAATGACTGAAATTCTGCGGACATGAATTGTGGGCCATTGTCGGAAACAATAGTCGGCGGAAGACCTTCAATGCAAAAGATAGCAGACAAGGCGTGGAGTGTGGCAGAAGACGTCGTGGAAGACATCCGGACAACAAAAGGAAAATTACTGAAAGCATCGACCACAACCAACCATCGAGCATTCCAGAATGGACCAGCAAAATCTATGTGCAAGCGTTGCCAAGGGGAAGCGGCTTTCGGCCATGCAAAGAATTTCCGCGGCGGTGCGGAGTGTTGTTCGGCACACGCCACACAAGAGGAGCACATATTCGTAATCGCAGCATCGATTCCGAACCAAGTACAGTGCTGACGAGCAAGTTGTTTCGTACGCACTATACCCCAATGTCCTTGGTGAAGAAGCTTGAAGACAGAGGACTGTAACGATCGTGGGACCACGACTCGGGATTGATCATTATCAGAACGCAAGAACAAAACACCACGTCATACAAAAAGTCTCTCCTTGTGAGCAAAAAAACGGCGAACCAATGGATCTTCGATCCGCGACTTTGACAAGGGCCATTGCGTAGCAACAAAACGCAAAACAGTAAGTAGGGACCGACGCACAAATAGTTTGTAAATATTGCTGAAACAATGCAGGGGCGGATGCACACCCGAATGGCAGGCTTTTGAAGCGATACAAGCCAAGATGCGTGTTTACCACCAAGACGCGCTGGGATTCTTCGTCCACAGGTAGTTGCAAGTACGCATCTGCGAGGTCCAATTTTGAAAAATATTGTCCCGGGCACAGTTTGTCAAAAAGATCTTCCGGGCGGGGCAAAGGAAAAGTAGCAGTCACTAGTTGTGGATTCACAGTGGCCTTGAAGTCCACACAAAGTCTCAGTTTTCCGGAAGGTTTTGGCAAAATTACTAAGGGTGAGGCCCAGAGAGAAGCCTGCACACGTTCAATTACACCTTGAGATTCTAAATCGTGCAATGTTCTTGCGACCTCATCACGCAATGCGTGGGGAACCTTGCGCGCTCTGAAAAATTTCGGTTGCGCGTTGTCTTTCAGTTCCAAATGTGCTGCATAGTTCGTAGCGCAACCAAGGCCCGGTGCAAAAATGTCTGCAAATTCTTCACGAAGACTAGAAACACTGGCGGAAGGCACAGTCTGATTCACGGATAGGACCTGATTTACTATAGACAATTTAAACAATTGAAACAAATCTAAACCAAACAAGTTCACAGCACTAGAAGAACGAAGAACGTAAAATGACACAAGTTTTGTTTGTCCCTTGTATGTTGCAATAAGGCGGCACTGTCCTAACACTGGTATATGCTGTCCTGAGTAACTATGTAACTTAACATTTGCGGCACGCAATGGCGGGGCGCCCAGTTGTTTGTACGTGGCGTGATTGAGCAATGAAACTGCAGCTCCGGTATCGAGCTGGAATGGTATCACTTTGCCTTCAAAGTCTAAGTCCACAAAAAGTTTATTGTCCTGCTAACGACAAGAGCGACTGTCACGTGCAAATTGAACTGATACAGGTACAGAAGCACTTGCGACTTTACGGGATGTCCGGCGACGTCGACGCACACTTGTGGTGGGACGAACACAGTCACTGTTAGCTAAAGTGTCACTGGACGGGTGGGAATGAACTACATGAATGTCCATGGGCGAAGGTCCACGAGCCCGAGTGTCCTGGGGTCGATTCCGGCGCGAAGCAAAAGGCCTGGAATTTGTGTGATTGTCTGATCCAAGCTTTTTCTGGCAAACACTTTGAACATGTCCTTTCTTGTTACAGTAATAGCAAATAGCTTGGCGTGACGGGCAATTTTCACGCGAATGTCTAGTTGCACACCGCGGGCATGATTTCACTGCATTTGCTTGCTTACGCGGCGCACGTGTTTGCAAGGTAGGCTGCCGCTGCTGCGACGGGCGAGAGGGCCGTTTAGCGTCCCGTGCAGCGGGGCCGGCGGGCCGGTTTATGTGACACACTGCTGGCGAAGTTTCAATTGATGCCTGAGCAAAGTCAAGTGTGTCTTGCCTATCCAATATGTCTATCACTTGTTGAAGGGAGGGATTTACGAGTTTCAAAATCTGTTCCCGTATGCGAACATCAGAAACGTTCTGTGCTATTGCATCACGCACCATAGTATCTGAATAAGGGAGGCCACAGTCACATTCAAAGGCACACTCCCTAGTAAGTCCTTGCAAAGTTGCTACCCACTCCCTATTAGTCTGACCGGCCGTACGTTGGGTACGAAAGAACGTATACCATTTTGCAACTACATTTACTGTTTCTTTGAAATAGGCATCTAAAGCAGACAAAATTTCTTCGTAGGACAGAGTTGCTACGTCGCGTCGGGGAAACAATTTCACTATCACACGGTAGGTAGACACACCGACACAAGAAAGCAAAAACGGCTGCCGCTCTTTACCTTGAATTCTGTAGGCTGCGAGATGAAAGTTGAACTGGCTGGCCCACTCAGTCCAGGTTTCGCACTCGGCCTCAAAGGGCCTAAATGGCGGTGCGACAGCGTTGTGTGACTGCGGTAGCGATGAAGCGGCGGCTGCCGCATCGGTTTGCAGCGCACGTTGACCCTGGACGAGCTGTCCTAGGGCTTCCAATAACGCCTGCGTCTGCTGATTCTGCAAGCGAAAAAATTCGGACAGTACATGTGGAGAATGTGGCGAAGCCATGACACAAACGAATGAATACAAACTCTTTTACTCGTCGCCAAATAATGTTGTGTCTAGCTCCTACAGCTTAGACACAATGAGGTAGCTAGGTGCACGCTAAACTAACGCAGACGGGCGTGAAGTCTGAAACAGGATACTGGATGAAAACTATAAAGAAAAGAAGGGAGCTTCTTTTATACTTAACTTTAATGAATCCTTGGAATACATCTCTCTTGAATATTCGTTAGCTATAAGCACTGATACAAATGGCGCCTTGCTAGGTAGTAGCTATGGACTAGCTGAAGGCTATTCAATCTGTCTCTCGGCAAATGAGAGGAAGACTTGGTAGGTCTGGTCGCAAGCAATGTCGTCCGTACAACTGGGGCGAGGTCATGTCCGTGTCTTGTGACCTGCCATGTGGTGGCGCTAGGTTTGCGATTACACAGTGGCGACACGCGGGTCCGACATGTACTACAGGACCGCGGCCGATTTAAGTTACCACCTAGCAAGTGTGGTGTCTAGCGGTGACACCACAGAAGCAATTCTAAAGAAAAATCAAGACATTTTCATAGGATTTGTTGAACAGGAAAAAGCAATCGACAGTGTAAAATGGAGCAAGATGTTCGAAAATCTGAGAAAAATAGGTCCAAACTAAAGGGAGAGAAGTGTAATACACAGTATGTAGAAGAACCAAGATGGAATAATAAGAGTAGAAGACCAAGAAAGAAGTACTCCGATTAAAAAGGGTGTAAGACAGGAATATAGTCTTTCCCCCCTACTGTTCTGTGTGTATATCGAAACAGCATTGGTGAAAGTAAAAGAAAGGTTCAACAGTGGAATTAAAATTCAGGGTGAAAGGATATCAATGACACGCTTCGCTGATGACATTGCTATCCTGAGTGAGAGCGAAGAGGAATTACGTGATATGCTGAATCGAATGAACAATCTAATGAATACAGAACAAATCGAAGAAAGACGAAGGTAATGAGAAGTAGCAGGAACGAGAACAGTGAGAAACTTAGCATCAGGGTTGATGGTCACGAAGTAGATGAAGTTAAGGATGTCTGCCACCTGGGTAGAAAAATAACCAATGACGGACAAAGCAAGGAGGACATCAAAAGCAGACTCCCACCGACAAAGAGGTAATTTTTGGCAAAGAGAAGTCTATCAGTATCAAACATAGGCCTTAATTTGAGGAAGACCTTTCTGAGAATGTACGTCTGCTGCACATCATTGTATGGTTGTGAAACATGGACAGTGGGAAAATCGGAAAAAAGAGAATCAGAGCATTTGAGAAGGCGTGCTACCGGCGAATGTTGAAGATTAAGTGGACTGATAAGGTAAGGAGGAATGAGGGGTACTGCGCAGAAACGAAGAGGTTAGGAATTTAAGGAAAATACTGATAAGGAGAAGGGACATGACTTTAGGACATCTGTTAAGACCTGGGGAATGACTTTCATGGTACTAGAGGGAGCTGTGGATGGAAAAAACTGTAGAGGTAAACATATGCAAATAATTGAGGATATAGGTTGTGAATGTTACTCTGAGATGAGGAGGTTGGCTCAAGAGAAGAATTCCTGGAGGGCCGCATCAAATCACTCAGTCAAAAAACTTAAGAACCCCCCACCCCCCCACAAAAAAAAATCGCGAAGAAAAAAAATCGCGAAGCGTGCCAGTTGGACCGAATTTGGCACGATATCCTCAGAAGGCCATTCTTCAATTCTGTCAATCAGTGCCAAGCCGAATACCTACCTGCATAAACGCCAGAGATGGGAAAACGCATTACTCACTTTTTCAATTTCTGAAGCTTTTCCTCCTGAATATATCATGTAGTTCATTTGAAATAAGATTATTTGTTTGTGTTTACATGTACATCTCTTCCACCAATTTCCGCCCTATTCTAACAATTCCTTCGTGGTGCGCCGTTTCTTATTTTTTCTTTAAGTGTGTTATAGAGAAATGATAATGCCAAGTATGAATAGGTGAAACGTGTTTGGCTATAAACAAAATAATCATTTTGTTCCGAAAGATGGATTTTCTTTACATATTGAGGAAAAATAGGTCCTAATATTAACTATAACGGAGGACTGGTGTGGGGAGTGAGAGGTCAGCCTTGTCACGGAGATCCCTGCGCTGTGACTACGTCTCCGCCATGGCGGGATAAGAGCTGCCACTGCGGCCTGAATTTACAAGCGCGCGAGCTCGCACAGGGGCTGTTGGCGCACTATCCGTCGTAAAACGCGCGCCTGCGAAAATCCCCGCCACGTCGCCGTCGTGATGCATGCTGAGCCCTCGCTGGAGATCTGCCTTCACAGCCAATCGCGGGACTGTTAGGTGAGCTGCTCGTTATTTATCTGATCATCCTGTCCTTTCTTCCTCGGGTCGTGTTCTCTGGATGAAAGCACCTGCCTAGAGCCGACCTAGCCACTGTAGTATGACAGGCGCTGACTGCTAACGCCAGGTGGGACTTACCCCACCCATATTTTCTCCTTCTGCAGACCTCCTTGCTCACCCTGTAAGATAGAAGTACATATAATCGCAAGGCTAGCCATTGCCTTATCTGGTCATACCCAGCATGGGAATTATATTACTAGGACGAGAGGAAAAAAATGCTCCTATTGGAGAACACAAAAATGTTAATGATATACCTACTACTCCATCGTTGTAAGTCGCTCTTATCCATCCACTCCCCTCCACTTTTTCAGCCCAAGTCATTGCATTTAACTCTTTGTGTCTCTCTGTCACTGTCCCCTTCCTCACAGCCTCAGTCTCCTTCGTGCTGTCCTACTACTACAATCTTCTCTTACTGTCACTGCCTCCACTGCTTCTTTCTCTTACTGCTTGTATCTCACACACTCCTTTCCACTGCACGTGTATCTTCTCACACTCAAATTGTCTCTCTTCCTCGATGTCATCCACAGACTCTACCTCTCAATATCACTTGCTCTCACCAACTTCTACTTTCTCTTTCTCACTATTCCTCTGTTGCTGCCACTGTCTAACTCACTCTTTCACTAGAGCTTTTCTCTCACTGTCAACTACGTTCCACTGCCACTGTGTAACTCTGTTGTCTTCTGCGCTCCTTCTATACGAGAACACTGTCTACTACTTCCAGTATTTATTACTTTTCCATTTCTTTCTCACTGCCACTAGCTCTTCTTTCTCAGCATAAAAAAGCGCAAACATCGTCCCATGCCAAATGATTGATAAATTTGTAACGTGCTGAGGAAGGTAGACTGAGGCAGCTGTAAACTATTTCTCAGTTAGATACTTTCGAACAGGAGCGTATTCACCTTCGTTGTGCTTCGATAGGACCTTTTTTCCACAGCTTTCCTTTGAAAATTTATGGTAAGTTCCTATGGGACCAAACAGCTGAGGTCATCGGTCCCTAGGCTTACACACTACTTAATCTAACTTAAACTAATTTATGCTAAGGACAACACACACATACCCATGCCCAAGGGAGGATTCAAACCTCCGACGGGAGGGGGGGTGGGGTTAGGTTCCCTTCTTGTCTCTTCCAGAGCAGGGAATGTCACGTATATGAAAAGTACTTAATGATTCAGTAAATGTTTAATAGTTTACTTATCCAAAATTGAAATAACTAAACTATTTCACACCTCAGAACGGATCTTAACTATCGAAAATTTTTGCATGCGGCGCAGTACTACACCATGGAGTTCCTAAAATAATTGCCGGCCGCGGTGGTCTAGCGGTTCTAGGCGCGCAGTCCGGAACCGCGCGACTGCTACGGTCGCAGGTACGAATCCTGCCTCGGGCATGGATGTGTGTGATGTCCTTAGGTTAGTTAGGTTTAAGTAGTTCTAAGTTCTAGGGGACTGATGACCACAGTAGTTAAGTCCCATAGTGCTCAGAGCCATTGAACCATTTTTGAACTTAAAATAATTCCGATGATAACGGAGACATGTTACAGTACATTTCTGTGTGGTACGCCCCTTTATAAACAAAGTTTTTGCCTCACATCGAGTTTTATATGTACAAGAAGGGTAACTTTGAAATTCAGTATCTTGGATATGGATAAAGATATCAATAAAATTTTTTAAGGCAGTACGAGGTACTGATCTCCGAAATATATCGTAAAAATTTGAAGCTTTAGCTGTGGGTGGCCGTTTTGGAATACGCTGCTCGGTTTTAGTATGAAAAAAGGTGAAATACCTTTATCTGGGTCTGTCTAAGGAAGCGCCCATGAACATATGGTGCCTTCATAAGCCGTATGAGGCTCACCGTAGACAACATCAAAGGCTATAAGAACCAACAGATTTGCTCCATTTGCTTAAGCAGGAGGAAGTATGTAATATTCATACTTTGACCGTGTACTGTAGGGTACTCTAGGTATGAGGCCCGGAGGAATCAGGTTTTATGTGTGGTGTTTTGGAACACATTTGGTAGCACATGCTGTTGGGTTTGGTTATTTGGCGGAAGAGACCAAACAGCGATGTCATCGGTCGCATAGGATTAGGGAAGGAGCGGAAAGGAAATCGACTGTGCCCTCTCAAAGGAACCATCCCGGCATTTGCTTGGAGCAGTTTAGGGATATCATGGAAAACCTAAATCAGGCTTGCAGGACGCGGGATTTAACGGTATTCCTCCAGAATGCGAGTCGAGTGAGCTAACCATCGCTCCACCTCGCTCGGTAGCACATACTGTCATGTGAGTACCGACAGACTGTAAGATTCACTCCTCTCCATTAAAATTACGTTTCCTTGAATGATCGCATGTATTGAAAGTTCGCTTATTGCACGTATAGAATATAGCGGGATGAATACATGATTAATTTTGTACGTGGTTGGAGGGTACACACGGTGCAAAGGTATAGCTGTTTCGGCTTGAACCGTATAGCTGCTTTCCCAAAAATTCAGTATCTTCTCGGTAGTTACTCGATCCACCAATTTATTTTTTCATCATTTTTCTCTTGTACATCATTCTATGTATTTTACCCTGTTCTGCGCCAATGTTTTAGTCTCACATAGAGCTACATTCCAGAGAAATACTTTCAGATACAACTACCCAAATCTTAAATTATGTTAGATGTTCTCCTTTTCAGTCAAGCTTTTCTTGAAACTGCCATCTTTATTTTACTTCCTCTTTTTCCCCACCATCGTCTGTTACTTTTTTGCGCTAATGGCAATATTCCTTTACCCCGATTTACTGTTTCTTTTTATCTAATTTTCTCAGCATCATATGATCTAATTCGGTAATACCCCAATTCATTGATTTACTTTTTTAAGCGTTCATTTTATAACCGTTTTTGAAAACTCCATCGAATACAATAAATATTATACATCCTTATCCATGTCTGATGGAATTACGATATCATCACCAAATGCTCAAATATTTATGTATTCCCTCGCAACCATTTCCTAATGTTATCACGAATTCTTTTACGGTTAGCTCTACGTGCTACAACCCTGAATCACTTCACTCTCAATCAGAGTCCCCCTAGTAGTCATTCAATTCTTATAACTGTGGTGCCGGCCGGAGTGGCCGAGCGGTTAAAGGCGCTACAGTCTGGAACCGCACAACTGCTACGGTCGCAGGTTCGAATCCTGCCTCGGACATGGATGTGAGTGATGTCCTTAGGTTAGTTAGGTTTAAGTAGTTCTAAGTTCTAGGGGAATTATGACCACTGCAGTTGAGTCCCATAGCGCTCAGAGCCATTTGAACCATTTTTATAACTGTGATCTGAATTCAATCGAAATTGAAAAGCACCCTTCGCTCCCAGTATTTTGTTCCTGATTACTTCAGATTTTAGAAGAGAGTATTCCAGATAATATTAGCGGAAGTTTTCTCTATATCCACAAATGTTATAAATGTGGGTTTCCTTCCTTTTAGTCATTTCTCGTTGATATCCCGTAGGGTTAGTACTGCTTCGTGAATTTCTACATTTCACCACAATCCAAACTGATCTTCATCCCTGGTTGAGTTCTAACGGGCGCTTAATTTTTTGCAGACAATTTGTGATAATATTTTTTAACTGTGACGTACTAAACTCATGATCTGGTACTACAATTGTTGGTACGTTCTTGCTTTCGATTTATTTATACAATAAGTCGTCAATAATAACGCTAACCTGGCTCTCTGTATTAAAGTCAACCAAGCAAATATACTACGTAGAAAAATTTCGAGTTGTGTCTTATATCGCCCCCACGCAGTCACTAGTACGGAAACCCTCTTAATAATTACGATTCATTCATTAGTAGTGTGCGCACCGATGAATCATTTAGCGACTGATTCACTTGCAATAGTGTGTCAGGTGTATTATTTCAGAGTTGTACTTCTCTATTGTTTCAGAATAAGGAATTACAGTTGAGGACCTCGTGAACCAAAACAGCACACAATCTTCACAACAGCGGAAGTAACCGTCAGAAGTCACTGAAAATATAGACATGTGACTGCATTACCCCAAGCGGTGAAGAGATCAGTTGCTGCAGATCCGAACAAAGGCCTACAACAGCAGAGTGTACGAAGCAATAGAGATAATTACCATTCAGATAATTACCATTCACAGTATGCTGTAAATCATCCTTTACATTTACTGCTGTTGTCTTCTTCCGGTTATACTCTGTCCATACTCTGTATTCCTTAGACTGCTCATCCTGTTAGACAGATTTTGCAATTCGTTTTCACTTCAGAAGTTTCATCAGCGAATCTGATCAGTGACATTTTTCCACCGCGAATTTTAATACGAGCACTGAACGTTTCGTTTGTTTACGTCACTGTTTTATCGATGTATAGCTTGAACAATAACGGCGAAATGCCGCATCCATGTAAAACAGTCTTTTTAATCCGAGCACTTGTACTCTCATTGTTCCTTTTTGTTTCTTGTACATACCGTATAATACCTGTCTTTCCATGCAGCTTACTCCTATTTTTCTCAGAATTTCAATATTTTACTTTGTGCATCACTTTTCTGTGTCACCAAATCGTATGGCTGTGTCTTGGTTCATCTTCAGTTTTGTTTCCATAATCAAACGTGTCAGAATCTCTTCTCTGGTGCCTTTACATCTCCTACAGCCAAAGTGATCCTCGTTCAACAGATTTTTAAATTTTCTTTTCCCTTCTTGTGTATATTATTGATGTCAGTAGCTCGGATGCATGAACTTTTAAACTGATTGTGATGTAGTTTTCTTACTTACGACGTCACTCTGTTTTATAGATCATAATCGGAGGGATTGGGTGGCAAGGGGTGAGGGTGCACTGGTGGTCTCTGATCGTTGAACGATATAAGAACCTGTTTTCTGAACGTGCCCGTTATGGAGCTATGACATGGAACCCGCCGAGAACCTTCGGTCAGAAAGTGCAAAATCTCATTGCTTCCTGTTACGGAAGAAGTTGGGGATGAGTCCACAAACCACCAGTTTCTTTCATTGCCTGCCCAGAATACAACACCTCTACGTGAGTTCTCGGAAGCAACTCTTATTAGTCTCTGTAGATTGTGTGGCGGATGAACGGTCGTGTTTCATGTTACACTGAGATGACAGAAGTCATAAGACACCGCTTAATACCGTGTCGGACCTCCAGGCATAGTGCAGGAACTCGACGCGGCATGGACTCAAGAAGTCTTTGGAAGTCATCTCTAGAAATATGGAGCCATGCTGCCTCTATAGCCGCCCATGATTGCGAAAATGTCGCCGATGCAGGATTTTGTCCACGAATTGACCTCTATATTATCTCTGATAAATGTTCGATAGGATTCATGTCGGGTGATCTGGCTGGCCGAATTATTCGCCGGAACTGTCCAGACTGTTCTTCAAACCAATCGCTAACAATTGTCCCCAGATGACATGTCTGGGAACAGGAAGTCCATGAATGGCTGCAAATCGTCTCCAAGTAGCCGAACACTACTATATCCTGTCAATGATCGGTCCATGTGAACCATAGGACCCAGTCCATTGCATGTAAAAACAATCTACACCATTATGGAGCCATCACAAGCTTGCACAGTGCCTTGTTGACAATTTGGTTCCATGGCTTCGTGTGGCCAGCACCACACTCGCATCCGACCATCAGCTCTTACCAACTGAAATCGGGTCTCAGCTGACCCGGCGACGTTTTTCCAGGGTCCAATCACTATGGTGACGAGCCCAGAAGAGGCTCTGCAGGCGATGTCGTGTTGTTAACAAAGGCACTCGCATCTGTCTGCTGCCACAGCCCCTTAACGTCTAATTCGCCGCACTGTCCTAACGGATGCGTTCGTCGTATGTCCCATATTGATTTCTGCGGTTATTTCAGGCAGTGTTGCTTGTCTCTTAGCACTGACAACTACGCACAAACGCCGAACGCCGCAGCTCTCACTGGTTAAGTGTGGGTCGTCACCCACTGCGTCGTCTGTGGTGAGAGATAATGCCTGAAACTTGACATCCTCGGCACGCTCTTGACACGGTGGATCTCGGAATATTGAACTCCCTAACGATTTCCGAAATCGAATATGTCCCAAGCGTGTAGCCCCAACAACATTACCGCGATAAAAATGTCAATTCCGTCGTGCGGCCGTAATGACGTCGGAAACAGTTTCACATGAATCACGACAGTACAAATGAGAGCTCCGTCAATGTCGTGCTCTTTTGTAGTGTGTGTACGCGGTTCTACAGACACCGCTTTATGTTCATATCAGTATCCCATGACTTTTGTCTCTTATGTGTAGTTTCCCCTGTGCCTCGTAGAGTCTATGGATGTTACGATGTATGGCTACCGACATCAGGGAGAATGGGATATTTTATACGCTCAAACGTGTAACGAAAAATGAAATTCTGACGTAAAATTAAACTTTTAGCTACATTAAAAATTTAATTACAGTTACCCTGTTTTTATTCGTCTCTCTTGCTTAAAGAAGTCACCAGTTCTTGAAAATCGAAGTGAATAGTTTGTGTAAAAGACTCTCAGTCCCCATCTCTCTTAAAATTCAATCCCAAACGCATTGTAAGGAGGGTTGAAGTTTAGTTTCAGTCAGAACTGTTGTCCCTATAAAGATTAAATTATTGGAGAACCTCCGTCGTGTAACGTAGGAGTCTACTATGAAAATATTTTTCAAAGGGGATAATATTGGATTAAATTTTTGCTCTCGTTATATAATGCAGGCACCAATTCGAAAAATATCATCATCAACTTCATCCTTTCAAGAATTAGGCTGTTGCCTACTCTGAACTCACAAACAAAATCGTTCATGTCATTTTGGAAGCCTACCAGCATCTGTTTTCGTATTTTACTTGTAGATCGGGATCTCTGGGGTATTCTGTGACCTGACATTCACAAAACGTGTTGTCTCCTGTCTTCTCGATAGCTCTGAATTTTTTCATTCATGTTGAAAATATTTAATTGTGTTCTAATATATTCTTTTCTATTCATGTCTCTTATTGTGTAGCTCTTCGTCTTCGTCTTAGGAACCACAACTCTGGTGATTGAATTTCATTTTACTTTTTTTATTTTACTTTGTGGTAACCCAGCTTTCAAATCCTTAGGATAACACAGGAACAGCTATCAAGTTATAGAATTTCATGTGCTCGCGTCTTATACTTTACACCCCAATGTTCCGATAATGTTACCACTGAGAGCTCGGAATTTTTCTATTTTATTTTCAGTATCAAGAGTCGAAACTAAAACTTAGATCACGGATCTGAGAGACTTGTTCTGAAGCTGAATAACGGAAAACAATTTTTGATCTCACTGGATATTTTCCTTGGAATGCCATTATTTTTGTCTTATTGACGAGAATTTCAAATGTTGTATTTCTTACATATTTCCTTTTCAACATACTGATCTTCGGAGATTATCTTCAGCTTTTAAATAATAACGATATCATCTGCAAGCAAAAGTACCTTCAGGAATTCATCATTCTCTGTATTCTCAATATTAATGCCTTGGTTTACTTCACAATTTCATTCATGAAGGATGAAGCACTATGAATATTAAAAATGATACGTCATAGTCCACACCATTGACTAAAATCTCAAATAATAATTATTTCATCTAAGTGGTTCCTAAAACTAACTAATTAGTTCCGCCCGAATAGGCCATGAAGGCCCAACGTACCGACCGGCCGCCATGTCATCCTGAGCCCACAGGCCTCACCGGATGCGGATATGGAGGGGCACGTGGTCAGCACACCGCTCTCCCGGCCGTATGTCAGTTTCGGAGACCGGAGCCGCTACTTCCCAGTCAAGTAGCTCATCAGTTTGCCTCACAAGGGCTGAGTTCAACCCGCTTACCAACAGTGCTCAGCAGACCGGACGGTCACCCATTCAAGTACTAGCCCTGCCCGACAGTGCTTAACTTCGGTGATCTGTCGGGAATCGGTGTTACCACTGCGGCAAGGTCGTTGGCTGTAATTGATTCCTACATGTGTTTATTATAACATGTGTATTTTTGATATAATTAATTTCCTTGAGACATGCGAGTCTCATCTTTATCTACCACAGTGATGGAAGCTGAAGAAATGACTTAAAATTTGTACCATGAGCGAGACCTCAACCCGCGACTCCTTGTTGTTTAAGAAGGAATACCAGCCGTTACACCATCACAGTACTATAGCTAACATACCTCCACAGACTACCCTAGTACAATGATCTCCCTAACACACACTTCATTTGAGATCTTCAGATGATTTTCGCTTTCTTAGCTCGTCACTACTATTTAATTTTATCAGATCTATAGATCACCTATGCCTGAGGTAGACAGGCTTTCATCATTACGTCCAACACTGGCGTACTATTACAATTAACTGACTCTCAGCAGTAGTGAGGATCTAAGAAGGGGAAAATAATGCGAAGATGCGAATTGAAGTTGGTGTTACGGAGAGCAGTGGAGAAGGGTAATCTGTGCAGGAATCTTAGCTGTAGTGCTGCGCTGGTGTAATGGCTAACATTCCTGCCTGTTAAGTGAGCTCCATGTTCAAGTCCCAGACAGAGCACTAATTTTAACTCATTTCTTCAGCTTCCATCATTAACATATATTTTTGTAAATATTTTTGCTATCTCTGTTAGGTGATAAGGATAATAAATTATATATATTCAATTCTCTGCATTTTTCTATAATGTTTTTAATTACAAATGCACTGTCTGTGCCTGTACGACCTGATCTAAATCCATTTTTTCTTCAGAAACAATAGCTTCATTTATCATGGATACATTTTTCTGAACTATACCCGTAAAGGGCTTACATTTGGTATGAAACGCGTTATAAGAATTTCGTTACATGGTCCACTGCGCAGAGGTGGAGTCGACAGTGTAGGAAATAGAAAGTGTTACGCCATGAAACGTTGATCGAGTGCCACCAAAACTGATACTGTAGTATTACGACAGCTATGGTATATGTTAATTAAAATTACATATTTATGCAGGATTTTTGAGTACTTTTGGCAGAGAAAACAAGCCATTCCCACAGAAGAAAAATATTGTTACTATTTGACCGGTGTCGGGTATGTGTAACGTTTATTGGAGCTTTTGAACGGAGATCCATACACGGCGCA